>NW_026054881.1:0-461649 GCF_022478755.1 Daldinia loculata | reverse complement strand
TTTATTATTAATAATAAAATTTATATATAATAATTTAAAATTAATATTATTATATATAATATTATTTTATATAAATTATAACTTTTATTTTATAATTTATAATTTATTTATTAATATTTTTTAAAATTTAAATAATTAATTATATATATATTAAATAAAGTAAATTTATATTAAAATATAATAATATTTAAAGAAAAGTTATTAACGTATAAAAAATTAAGTTAATAAAAAAAAAAAAATATTAAAGTTTAAAAAAAGTTAATTGGTTATATTAAATGGTAAAAATATTAAAATTAAATAATTTGTTAAAAAATTAAATAAAAAAATATTAAGCTTTTTTAAAATTTAAAAAGTAATTTTTTTTATTATTATTAAATTTTATTTATTTAAAAGGTAAAAAATTTATAATTTATTTTATATTTTATTTATTAAATTTTATTATATTAATAATTAAATATTATTTAATTTTAATTAAGTTTTATAAAAAGTAATTTTAATAAAATTTAAAAAATATTACGTAAATAAGGTTAAAAATTTTATATAAATTTAAAAAAATATAAAATATTTAATTAAATAAAAAAGTTAATTAATTAAAAAATATTAAACGTAAAAACTTTTTAATTATTTTAATAATAAAAGTATTAAATAAATAGTTTTAATATTTTATTAATAAAATTTAAAAAAGTTGGTAAATTTTTAAGTTTTATTAAAAAAAGTTATATTTTTTATTTAAAATTTTAGCTTAAAAATAAGTTTAAAAAAAAAAGAAATAATATTATATAAATAATAATGCCAAAAAATTATTAATTAAAAAAAATAACTAATAAAAAATATAAAATAATTATTTTAAAATTTATTAAATAAAAAATATTATAAAATTATATAATTATATATAAATAAAGTTAATATATTAATAAAGATTTAGCTAAATTAAAAAATATATATTTTAAATTATTTATAAATAAGTTAAAATCTTTTTTTGGAAAGAAAGGGAAAATTAAAGACCTTAAAACCTTAGAAAATTATTAGTAATCCTGATTATATTCCAAGCCCCTTACAGCCTTTATTACAGTGCCTCTATTCTTGCTATGGATTAAACACGGTGTAATCCCGAGATTCACCAAGCCGTCCTTTAAGCCGGAAATGGTGCTCCCGCCAACATTCGTCGGTACTATTTCTCTCCCGATCTGCCTCTTCTGGTATGGATGGACGGCGCGGGAAAGCGTACACTGGATCTTGCCTATTATAGGCTCTAGTTTGTTCACCGTCGGTGTGGTCACGCTCTTCAATACCGTGTTCAACTACCTAGGGATCTCATACCCTGCATACGTCGCGTCGATATTTGCAGGGAACGCACTCTTCCGAGCCTCGTTTGGAGCTTCATTTCCTCTTTTCGTAAGTTTTACACTGGAGTTCACTCTTGCTCCAAGTCTAACACGTATATGCGCCTAGGCACGAGAGCTCTTTCGCCAACTCGGTATTGGTCCCGGTAATTCACTCCTTGGCGGCATTGCTATCTGCTTCATTCCTATTCCTTTCATCTTCTATCGGGTGAGTTTAATTCAGCAACCTTTTCCTAAGTCACAAAACTAATCATTAGGTAGTACGGTGAAAAGATTCGTCACATGAGCAAGAATGCTCGGCATGATATCTGAAGAGAGCGCTTGTAGCATGCTGTAGAAACTCCGAGTCTAGTCCCCAGTGTGATATTTTGAGTAGCTCAAAAAAAATTACCGAAAGGAGGATAGGAAGGTTGATAATAACTTTGATAATATGGTATGGAATTTTAAGGCCGACGGATGACCGTACGTTGGTGGCAGTATAGCGATTCAAGTTGTAATGGACATCGTTGGTAGGTAGGTAGACTCTATTAGTTTGAACTTGTTTAATGGAATCGAAACCGTATGTAGATCTCGAAGTCTTGGATGCAAGAAAATCGCGGTATCTAGAAATAAGAGTTTTCCACCAAGGCTTGCCCTAAAAGATAGAATTGAAACTTCATATTTTCGACTAGATTTTCCATTTTCATACTTCGAACAATAGGAAACTTGAATTTCAAGAATGCTCTAGTTAAGGAGTGGTTGTACAGATTCGCCTTTCAGGTTTTTCAATTCTTGAGTTAACAGTTAGACTTGAGAATTCATAGGCCAAGAGAATACATCATAAAGCTATATTTAACAGGCACGAACACCAAGTGTCATAATTCCCTTCCATCGAGATTCTTGACTTACGCTCTTACAAGTTTTAGATAAAATTTTCTCTTGTGATCATTTCTCTACATCAAGTTTCAAAATCCCCAGTGACGTCGCTGAATATATCCAGATCTCCGGGTTTTCACCGAGCCGCGCTGTAAGACCGCAACCAAAGACGCCGCACTTAGCTCGGCATCTGGGTCTACGGGGTTAACTCGCTCGGATTGCTGGTATTACACCCAGACTCACATTTCGGCGCGGCTCGCATTCACAGAATCCTTCCAGTATACTACCGAATTGGGAAATCCCATTAGGAACCTGATCGGTTTCTTCCTCGCTTTCGTGGATAGACGTTGGCGTCAGCAATCCGGTAGTATACCGGTTCTAAGTAATACAACGCATTTTGGCGCTTCGGAAACCCTCTACTAGACGTCCATCAATTGACGCTTACTCATTGTACATAGCCATCCACGCTATGCATTGTACTAGGAGGTATACTACGCCAATATGGAGAAGGGTGAAAGTCCCGCATCGTCTTCGGGCTATAAAGAGGTTGAGATGGAGACCATCATGGAAGAGATTTGTCCTCACCAGCATCATCAGTCAACTAAGCAAAGATACCAATAAGAGCATCATAGCCTTTTCATCAGCCTTTAAGCATCATCTAGTTAAAGAGTATTAAAGACTTGTTCTCGCTTTGAGAAACTTGAACAACCGCCCTTGATATCCGAACCTAAACCGAATATCAGTATCAGTAACACTTACAACATGAGTAATCAATTTCAGTCCATCGAACAATTCGATTTCATCGTCGTCGGAGGTGAGTTTAATGTAATGAAAAGGGGACATGAATCCTCAACTGACACCATCTATAGGAGGTACTGCCGGTTGCGCCGTCGCCGGCCGTCTAGCTGAATCTCCCAACGTCCGCGTCCTGGTCATCGAGGCCGGTATTAGCAACCCGAAAGACATCGACGCCATTACGACCCCGGCTCGGGCTTTCGAGCTGCGCGATAGCAAGTATGACTGGGCTTACAAGACAACCATGATTGATCGTCCCGACTATACACGTGTCGAGAAGCCCAACACACGCGGCAAGACCCTTGGTGGTTCTAGCTGTCTCAACTATTACACTTGGATCCCCGGCTCGGCTGGAACTTTCGACGACTGGGCTCCTTACGGCGGAGACGAGTGGAAGTGGGACAATGTCCGGAAGTACCTTTATAAGCCGGCGACCTACCATGACGACAGGGCCCTGTTTAGTGAGGAGCTGAAGTACATCGGTACCAACGGCCCCATCCCCGTCTCGCATTCGGATCTGGTTCCTGAGATAAAGGGCTTCCGAGATGCCCTGACTAAGGCATGGACTAGCAAAGGCGGAGAGCTGACAGACGACGTCCACAACGGTACTATGCGCGGTCTCTGGAAATGCACTAACAGTATTTATAACGGTAAGCGTTCCTCGAGTTGGCTTTACCTTGAGGGTAAGACGAATGTCACTGTACTTTCCGGCACCAATTCCAAGCGCCTGCTCATCGACGCCGCTACGAAGAAATGTGTTGGCGTCGAGGTAATTCTACCCTCAGGCGAGACGCACAGCTTCAAGGCCAAGTACGAAACCATCGTCTCATCCGGTGTGTTTGAGAGCCCGAAGCTGCTTATGCTCAGCGGAATTGGCCCGAAGGCTGAGCTGGCTAAGTTCAACATTGAGACAATCGTCGATTCACCACATGTCGGCCAGAACCTACTAGACCACCCTATCCTCCCGCACGTCTTCCGTATCGAGGACGGCAACGGATTTGACCAGCACCTCCTCAGGGCCGGTCTCGAGCACGATGCGGCTGTCAGTTCTTACCGATGGAGGAACCAAGGTCCCTACACTTCCGGTCTTCTCGAACTAGTCGGTCTCCCGCGTATCGACGAGCGCTTGATGAAATACCCCGAGTACGTAGCCGCCAAAGAAGCCAACGGAGGTCTCGACCCCTTCGGTCCTACGGGTCAACCGCATTTCGAAATCGACTTCGTCCCCATGTTCAGCGACGCCTTCCAGTGGCACATCCCGACTCCGCCTAAAGGAGACTACATGACAGTCATCGTGGACTTGCTACGCCCCCAGAGCCGTTCAGGCACAGTAGAGCTCAACAGCGCAGACCCGCTGGTGCAACCCAAGATCAACCTGAACTTCTTCGCCGAAGACCTGGATATCCTGGCGATGCGCGAGGGCGTCCGCTGGGTAGACGACGTGCTGATGAACGGCGAGGGCATGCGCGACATGATCCGCGAGGACTACCCGTGGCCGATGCCGCGGACCTCGGACGCGGCGATGGACAAGATGATCCTCGAGCGCTCGCAGACGGGCTTCCACCCCTGCGGAAGCACACGCATGGCGCCTAGCATCGCGGAGGGCGTCGTCGATGGTAAACTCAAGGTGTTTGGTGTTGGGAATCTGAGGGTCATCGATGCGTCTGTGATCCCCGTGATCCCAGACTGCCGTATCCAGAACTCGGTCTATGCGATTGCCGAGAAGGTATGTATTCCCGAGCGAGGCTCTTCTTTGAGCTTGTAGCTAATTGGGTGATTATAGGGCGCCGATATGATCAAGGCCGAGTATCCAGAGCTATACGCTTAGATATTTATCTCTAAGGGATGAGATATCTCGCCTTCGAATGAGAGTATGGTGATTGGGGGTTAAGAAACTGTTGGCTTAAGTTTGCGTTAACTATGGATGAATCATGACTGATAGATGGTAATAAGTCGAAGAGAGAGAAAGAGAGGGGGGGAGAGGGAGATGAAGGGAGGAGGATTCCACTTGGCGCATATTACTCCTTTCTTTTGATTTCAATACTTTGCAGTCCGATTTCTTAATTCCAACATGCAGTTTAATCTATTCGAATGTCCCAATACCTACTTATTAAGGGTTCTTAATACGGGAGTGTGCAGCAGGTAAACGAGCTGTCACTGGTTGTTCTGTGATTGCGTGTAGGTCTCATATTTTCATACATCCCCCTTTCACTCGAATCTTCACTTTGTATGATGGTATTTTCGTCTTACCTCTAGAAAATTCGTTGAGGTGTTTAAACATGAGCTAAAATATGTATCAGCAGCAACGTTCGACCCCGTCTAATATCGTCTTGATGCTATAACTCAAGGGTGTGGTAAGAGGCCACTCTGCGAACGCTTAGCTTGACCCGTACCCACGCTGCCGGTAATACCGCCAACATGGGTCACTATGTAGTATTAGCATATGATATGGGCTTCTCTCCCTTTCCCTCGTACCACGGAAGACGACCGGGAAGAATAATTACCCAATGCAAAATGAAGTCTCCCCAATAGCTTGCTTGCCTACTCCATAAAGATTACATTTATTTACGATGTGATTGGTTCAAGATCTTTTAACTAAAGATTACCTTTGATAATAAGGCTACTCGGAGATGACCTCCTTATTCACGTGAAATATGAAAACGGGTAGAAGGATGACTTAGCCAGCTGATAGTCTCTCAATCTGCGGTCCGTCTCATTATCGGTTCCCGGCCGAAGCCTTCAGATGAACAGATGAAATAGGCCTTCGGCGATGATAGCGCGAAGGAAGTGTGGCTGGTAGCGATAATGAACCGGCAGAGCGAATCCAATAGTGTCATAACTGCCCTGATGGGGATATGGGGATGATTTTATTCAACTCGATTTTCGCTTTGGTCTGTCCATTCCGTGCGGCGTTGGCGCTGGGCGGATCGAGCGTTACTGAATCCGGCCAGGCGTCAGCGCTTCGGTGAAGACCGTTGATACCACATCACCCCATCGTATCGTGATCGACCACGCAGAATCACCCCACGTCTAGCATCTCTTAGACTTACATGACGAGAAGACGGAAGAAACGAAAATGACGATAGAAGAAATCAAGAAGCTTATAATGTCACCGTTAAGTCTGTCCGTCTTTCACCATGTTTCATCACAGCCTGCAACACAATCAAGCTTATATTACATCCACATAACTTCACTCCGAGTTACAAGTACTGCATCTGCATGTACCTTCATTACTCGCTACTAAGGACACCACTTCACCACAAAGCCCCTATCCACCCAATCAAAACCATGGCCATCGCACACCCTCAAGGTCTCCGCCCGCATATGCACGCAGCCGCCAGAGCTGTCCCACCCACAGCACCCAAGCTCGGTCCTGTATCATCAAGGTAAGGATGCCCCAATATATACCCCTGGCTTTGGTCTAGAATCGCTGTGGATATACGCTAACACCCAGCATAGAATACTACCAAGCCTCGTAGTAATCGGAGTTGGTCAGTCTCACTCTACTTAACACAGCACTTAATATGTTTCATTCGTTCTCATTTACTAACATTAGCAAAAAACAGCTTACACCGTGGGTTCCTACGTCCGCTCGCAGCTACACCGCGAATCCGGCGCCATGGACCGCATCTTCTCCCAGCAGAACACGCCCGAAGTCGAGAAAGCGCGAAAAGCCGCCCTGCAGGTCGAGGCCAACGGGGACCCGCGAAACAACCTCCTCAACTTCCTGGGCTGGTCGTGAAATATGGGGGAATTACGGGGGGTAATATAATTAACTGAAATATATGGGATCATCTTCAAAAGGGGGGCTAGAGTGGGACAGACACTCTGAGTCTCTTACTACTATTATATCCGCTTCGCATAGCTGGGGCGTTTGGGGAACTATTTTATTTGGAATCACATTATAATACGCCGGTATCGTTCGAGATCGAGATACCCGGTGTGCCTTGTATATGAAAATATCATATCTACACCTCGCACAGAGCGCAATTAAACTTTCATTTATATTTATTAAAATATATCCAGGATGCCGTTTTCATCTCATGTAGGTAACTATGCGATGAAACACTTGAGTAACACTCCAATCGTGATCTACTGAAACCTCTCAGGTTCCCGTTCCTTGCCACCGCTACCGCTGGGCTTGGCGGCCGTCGACTGGGGTACTGCGTGTCCGCTCGCCGTAACCGCATCGTCGTCCGCGTTCTTGCTTACGCCGATAGGGTTATCAGCCGCGCTGTGTAGTGAAGCCCCGCCGATTCCGCCGGAAGCATCTTGTGATTTTTGGCCTGGGTTGGGCACTGATGGGATTATGTTCTGTTTTCCAGCATCTCCAGGAACTGTGGTTCGCCTTGTTAGTTACACGGCTAGGGTAATCGAAGGGACGGAATAGAAGAAATACGGCGCTTCAAGCTAACATATGAAGGTTTACTTACTGCTATTGCCATCCTTGGCCATCTGGTTGAGATCACCGCCTTCCTTGGACATTTTGCTTATTACGGTGAGAATACGAGATTCGGGTATTGGTGCGAACTTAAAAATGTAACTAGATGTAAGTAAATTCTTATAAATAGAGTTAATCTAGGTAAGTAAGAGTAAAGAATTGGTATAGGCTGAGGTCGTGATGTCACCATTATACCCCTTTCCCTCCATTCTACGTCATGCAGCCAATTACTCGAGGGATACGGCGCCGCAACCAGCATGAACGGATCAGGACGTAAATGAGACTCCAATCAACAGATTCAAATTACTAAAAAGCTATCAAATCTGGTCTCGCTGCTTGTCTTAATGGGATGCGTGGCAAACAATTATCGCGATCTCACTACTACAGGGGTATCAATCGCTGACACTTTCGCAAAACTAATTACGATTAACTATAGTTACTACATCTATAGAGGTACTTAGCTATCTGATTATAACCTAGTGCTACAGAGTTACACTTAAAGAGCTTTGAGCAAGCCCTCGTGCTTAACAACCCAAGTTCCATCCTTGGGAAACCCTGGGGCGTCACTTTCAGAGCCTTCCCAACCTGCCACCATATATCCGATCGCGTAGAGGAAACTACCTCCTCCTGGGAAATAAGGCGGTGGTGACGGGTCTAAATTGTATTAGAGTTAGACATATATACAATCAAATACTAGGATCTCTGATAAATGGGGAGACAACTTACTAGGACCAGATCGAGTAGGCATTCCTACGTCGTCGAACGGCCAGTAACCATAGTTCGTCATATGGTAGATGGCGCGCTCAGGCTTCCCTACTCGCGCAGAGTTGATGGCGAGAACGGACCGTCCCCATCCTCGGATATTCTCGTCGGTCCAGACCTCCCACATTTTATTAGAGGTCTTGAGGCCAACTTCTGAATCGACCTGTAACTTCGAGTCAGCAACTCCATTCACCGGACGGGATCCTGAAGGGGGGGTGGATATTAGTAGAATGCTACTAACCGCCGGTGTATCCGGAAGGATGCCCTGAAGCATGATAACGCTACGCGGGTCTTTGCTGAGCTTCGGGTCTTCCCACCACGAGCTGTTCAGCCCCGAACCCTCCCAGGGGATATACATCCCGTCGATCTGAGGCGGAGGAGCTAGGTTATCTGCGACGGTGCTCCATTTCTTAGGAACAGGTTGGCCCAGCTTCCTCCTCCAGCCTGCTGCCGCATCTAAACCCCAGCGCCACTTGATAGCGAGAGTCAGCGATCACGTACTAAAGGGGGGGGGATGAGTCTCCAATCTTAGGTAGGTACTTACATAGGCAATTTCATAAGCTAGATTACGGGTCTCAAGCGGGAAGGAGTTCTCAGTTACACCCTTTGATGGCGGCCCAAGATCGTAGTGTCCGGCGGTTTCATTATACCAAGCAAAAGACGCCATGTAGTCAGCAGTCGCCGTGACAACGCGGTCCCATTCCTTTAATGTCTGTCGCGTCGGCTTGGCCTGATAGGCAAGGTTTGCCAAGTACATGGGATGGGGTTGCTGCCACATCAGATACGCTCGGGTCTCTCCCGGAGCGATGCCTCCGGTTCCGAGTTCCGTCATCTTCGGCCATCGAGCGCCATCCCAGCCCATACGCTGAGTCCTCGCTTTTGACGTAGGCATCAACGTCTCATACATCGCGGGCAATATCTTGTCGAAGTACTGTTGTCTACCCCATGTGGCCCAGTGTGCACAGTGCCAAACAACCATCTCGAGGTGGAATTTCCCCCACCACCCGTTATAGACGAGGCCACTCTCCTGGGGGATTTGGCCGGTAGCCGCGCTGTTTACCCTCATGTAGTACTGCGTCATGATAATACGCCGTTGAAGCTCGGTAGCGTTGGGGTTAGACGACTCAGTGAGATCGACGAAGCCTCCTTCATTCCAGTACCGATTCCAGGCGGTGGGGTTACGCCTCCGAATGACCGACGGCGAAGCAGGCAGTTCAAGGTCAAGAGAGAAATGGGCAGTGAATGATATTGAAGCCGGCGGATGCTCATATCGGGAAGAAGCCGCTGGTGAAAGCGTGTACCGATGCGCCGTCACCGCGCCAGAGCCCTGGGGCTCGTTCCGCGTCAACGACAATGGTGATCTGCAAGGCCACCGGAGGTTGACGTAATAAGTCGTCTCCTGCATCTCGTGATATATGTGTGCAATGCCATTCTTAGGTCCGTTGGGTGCCGTCACAATGGACGTCGTGTGATTCAAGGGAAAATCATAGGAGCCCATGAATATTTCGAAGTCTGACGAACCTGACACATTGTGCTTTGGAGGATAAGGAAAATCAAACTCGACTTGTAAGTCCCCGGTTGAAACGAGCTCCGAGTCGATCTGGAAGACGACTGCATCGGAATCGAAATCTCCCTGGGTCACCACCTTGACGTCTTTCCCATCAACTTTAAACGTCGACGTAATAACGCCGTTCCATACGTCTAATTCTTGTCGCGGCTCCGTGATCAGCGACTGCGCGAGAGTACTACCCTTGTACTTAAGGCCGATGCGGCCTAGGTTGATGCGATTGGGGTTCGCGGTGAGCCACTTGGATACTTCTGGTAGATTAGGATCTTCAAGGTCATATGAAATGTTTCTTCCGTGTGTCAACACTTCGACGCCGTGATAATCACTGAGTTTTTCGCTGGAAAGAAGCCGGTTAGTTTGATAAATGCGGAAATCCTGTAGTGTTCTATACGCACCCGTTTGTCGGTAAGGAGTCATCGTGCCAACCCCAACTTGACAGCGTGTTGAAGGGTATGAATGTCTGCATGCCCGTGTTGTCCACATTGAAAGCGAAATCTCCATTTCCGACCTGAAGAGGAGTCGTCTGGTTGGTTATCACTTCTGGAAGTTTTGAGCGAACGACATTGAATCGAGAGACTACGGCATGCCTTTGGTCATGTTAGTTTCAGTTTGACTCGGACGTGTTGGCGATAACTCACCTATCGATTGCTGCGAAGGCCAACGTCGACAGCAGAGAAAGCAGCAGGAGGGATGCCATGCTAGGTCAGCTCCAAAGATGTCCACGAGCTCTGATAACCCATCCTGAAGCTATGCCGTGCTTCTTTCATATTAGTATTTATTATATTCTGTCAACCAAGCTCTTCGGCGTAGACTTTCCCGAATCTCCAAGTCCAGTTTCTTTAACTAAGACCCTAGTCCTAGTTGGCTTCTAGGCATTTGGGGTAGACAGCTAAGCTTCGCTGGCAGTCTGGGGAATGTGGGGAAGCTATCGTAGCTTAGCCAGCAAAAAGCCCTGGTTTATACCATGGTGTTGAATTTGTCATCGACGATGGTCTTATCGCCCGACATAGCCGTTATAGCTACGAGTAGTAACTTAGAAGATAGCTATGAACAATATGTCAATTATAAGACGTCTAGGCACTACCTGGTAAGGTATCTAACCTACTATTCTCTATGAAGCTATCATCGCTTTTCCCCCTTCAACGTTCGGAACCCTCGGCGGGATCCGTGAGAGTTCGGATCGTTGCATCCGATAAAATAAACCATCAAACTTAGTCCAGCATTCTTAGTTGCATTTACCTTCTCATAGACTGGTCATAGACGTGCCTTTCGTGGGGTCAATCTTTACTAGGGGATATTAGAAAGTACCTACCTAATCCATCAAGGCGATATGTGTAAATCGAGGATAAGATCTCTTGGGTCGTTCTGAAGAATATTGCTCCTTTAATTTCCTTGGCGCACGTGTCGTCCAATATTCGATTCCCGAGAGCAACCGGGGTTTTTCTAATCTTCCCCAGGTTCAGTTCAGGAGAACCTCTGTTCAACCCACCTCTTGGCGCATACACCTTTTTTTCTTATACCAAATACAATTTTCAACTCGAGTTACCTCTAAGCTGTGCAACCAAAACTATGTCCTCTTCTTCGTTGTATAGAAGATTAAGCAACAACCTAGAAACCCTCGTGGCTGTCAATTATCACCGCCTGATCGAATAAACAAAGCAAAGATCGGCTCCCATTGTTTGTATTTGACCATGTGTACCTCCAATTTGCACATCATACTCAAGGTCCCTGAAAACTCAACGCGTACACTCTTTGAAGTTATAAACATAAAACTTCACATGTTCCTAAATAAGACCGAAACGTATGCAGGTGATGGTTGATCCGATGACAATGTACTAAAAAAAACCACCGTCTTTTATTACAGTAACTGTAAATAGCTTAAAGCCGCCAAGGATCATCCAGGTCGCAGTCGATTCATTGGCTCAGCCACTCGCGTGTGCCTGGCCTTTGTAATCCAACTTCCTTTTTCTCCTTTGGTTCCCGCTCTCACATACTGACTTGCTGTATCTTGAAATGATCGACAGCTCACTCCTGCAACCCGTTGGTAGCTTATATGGGCAACGTTGCTTCAATAAGGGGTACATTTATATACATATTTCAACATGAACGGACGACACGCGTGTTCGACTCCTCGAGTCGTGGCTAATTAATTCTTTTTTTATTCTCACCCGTGTGAAATTTGTATAAGGAATTATCGGTATCCAAGATGACGAGATTATCCAAGATTGTTGCGGGTGCAGCACTCGCCCCTGTCACGTCTTCTCTGAGCCTCAACATAAACAACCAGGCCTCTATCAAGGAGAATGCAGCCCAAGTCGCAAAGGGTCTTTACGTATATCATGATCCTAGCTCGACGACGGGTCAGTTTAAACAACCGGAACCGTGGTTTTGGTGGTTGTCGGGCTCGGCGTGGAATGGCTTGATGGACTACACTGTATACACAGGCGACACAACCTACCAAGCCGATATCCTGTCCGCACTGGCAAAGAACCTGGGCCCGAATTACGATTTCGTTCCGACCGAGCAGGAGTCGTGGGAGGCGAACGACGATCAGGTCTACTGGGTGTACAACGCCCTTACGGCGCTGGAGTATAACTTCCAAGCTCTACCATGTGAGAAGTCTAAGACCGAAGCAGGCGAGGATTGTGCCAACTCTTGGCTCGCCATCGGCACAAACGCCTTTGAGGACTTTGTGGCGCGATGGAATAAAGACAGCGCAACTTGTGGAGGTGGTCTCAAATGGCAGTTCACTGAGACAGCCAACGGCTACTATTACAAAAACTCCGTGTCTAATGCCGGCTTCTTCCAGACTGCCGCTCGACTTGCGCGGTACACGGGAAACCAGACTTTTGGCGATTGGGCCACCAAGGTCTGGGATTGGTCTACGAGTGTTGGCTTTGTCAGTCCCGATTTCCACGTCTTCGATGGCGCGGGCGATGATAAGGATGCGAACTGCACTGCGATCAACAAGGATGAGTGGAGCTATAACATAGCATCTTACATCCATGGCGCCGCCCACATGTATGCCTTCACCAACAGTTCAACGTGGGAATCGAGAGTGCAGGGTCTGGTTCGCACGGCGCAGAGTACCTTCTTTAGCCCTACATCCAACGCTACTGGCGTGATGTATGAGCAGAAATGCGAACTGGACTCGGCGTGTAACATCGACCAGACTAGCTTCAAGGCCAGCCTGGCACGTTGGCTCGGGAAGACGGCAGTATTGGTTCCTAGCTTGAAATCAGATATCGACGCGTTGCTCGAGGCTACTGCTCAGGGTGCTGCTTCTAGCTGCACCGGCTACGGCAATGCCACCTGTGGTGTGCAATGGTACACGGGCGGCTTTGACGGCCAGTCGGACTTGGGTGTTGAGCTAAGTGCTCTTGAAGCCGTCCAGAGCCTGCTAGCGGCGAGCGCACCGAGGTTTGCAGTTCAATCTTAGTGGTGTGTCTTGTATGTAGTCTTTGCAGTGCAAGGATCTTCTTGTATATAATCATTCGGTTTATGTATGACATAGTATAAGCACGACATTGTATGTCACTGTATATAGGTATCGTCCTGCGTAGCGGGATATATATAGTTTATTTTTCGTAGTCATATACCTGACATGGAGAAAATAGCCCCTTTATGGCATAGAATTAGAAAGAGGTTAGAGCCTTGATCTCGGTGGTTATCTTGTGAGATTAGAGAATCACATACAAGAGTCTTGAATATTACACGCAAACTGTCTTAATAGTCTAACAGCATTTAAGGGATTAGATTCATCTACACCAACACTCGTATCATAGAAGCGACTGACTCTCGAAGGCATGGAAACTATAAACTCAAACCACCAAGGTTAGTAACCCCCTATACCTAGGTACCTACTAAGAGCATCTTCTGTTCCAGATGTCTCATATGAGTAGAATCTTGACGTTTGATCAATATCCCTTACGTACCGTCGGATGTACTTGTATAGATTGAACGTAGTAAAAGCTCTTCCTTAGTAACCTTGCCTAGAAACCTTTAGCTATATGAATTCTACGTCTGATTCTGCTTGCCGAGAGATATTCATCAGAATTCTGCTCATTTCTTCTCTCTTAGCCCCCATCTAAGGATCATGTTAATTATATGCAGCAGCTTCTTACGAGTACGCACCAGGCTTCATTGAGGGGGTTTACAATCACCGTTTTGTGGCTTGTCGAGACAGCCCTCTATTAGTCTAAGGGGTCTATAAGATGTCTAGATTTGTAAGCGTTTATCCCTAGGTTCACAGACCCTAGGTTGAGATGTGTCCCCCTCTTGTATGCAGGAATGGCGTCCACATGCTTTGCATGATAAACCTCCTCCGCTACATAGAATGTCTAGCCCCGGCGTAGCATTCCGGTCGAATCCCTAGCGTTTACCATGCACCAGTTAATTTATCGTGCAGAAGGCAAGGGCTGGTTGATATTCAGCGGTTTCAGCCTCCACTTCACGATTGTATACTTACCTGTTAAACCCTCAAGTATACGACCTTAGACATCCCCCAGATAGCTCGGGTTAATCATAGAGCCCGATTCCATACCCTTGGTCCCGCTAGACGCGGCCCGACCCTTTGAGTAGCTGTGGAACTTCGTCCAGAATAGATTGACGCGGTTATTGTTACCGAATTAATCCAAGCCACATCATGCAAATATGAGGTCTGCGGAAACTATTGGTGTACCCCAGCTAAGGATGAATATTAAAACGGATAGCCACATGGCGTGTAAAAAGCTCATGGTCACGACGGTTTGAGGGGGCTTTCTATCATTGTCAACGTTAAAATTTCTAACGTGTCTTCCGCCATTGTCTCACAAGCCAACCCTCACACTCAAATACGTTATCGTCTGCGAGACCATTCTAAAGCCATGCGGAAATCCCGTATCCAGATTGTCCACTATTCCGTATCATTATTAGTCGAATATGGAGATAGGTTGCCTAAGGATGACGATCTCAAGGGCTCCTTGCCTTGTGGTAGGTATTTCGATACCGCGATCTACTCTTTGCTTTTTCGTGTACCTTGCTTCTTAACCCGTTACACAAAATCTCCCTTTCGACGCCTGTATTTGTGTAATAACGCATGGTATTTTCCCACCATTCTGTCTTACCTACTAAGACATCACATTACACAATGCAATCCCGGGATCTAGTATGATTGCTGAGCACCAAAATTGTGGCTTGAGAACTAGAAATTGAGATAATGTCGTGGAAAGGGCGTAATCTTCGTTATGCCTGTGACGAGATCTGCTTCTGGATTGCCTTTTTGATTCGTGCGCCTTCCCGGTCTATGCCCTGCCTGGATGTTCTAGACTCTGTTCTCGATCGATGTGGCCTTCCAGACTCTAGGAGTTACCTATCCCTAGGTATTGTAGACGTTATTTCTTATTTCTTGTACTCTGATCCATCTCTATCGATGATCGAGTTCCTACTTATAGCCGCGTCTATCGGCGCGAAATCCAGGACTTTATACTCTCTCACCAAGCTAAATTATAAGATTATAGCTATCCAGCGTATGAGAAGAGGACCAATACTCACGATACCGAGAACTACCGGCTGTATTCACTAAGATGGGGTCAGACGATAGCGTCAAGTTCTCAAACGATGAGAAAGTCGTCATAGACCATAAAGAGGAACTCCCGCCTCAATATACCGATGAAGAGTGTAATCGTCTAAAACGAAAAGTGGACAGATACCTTCTCCCGCTGTGAGTCTTATACAAAACCGCTCTTGGACGAAGTTGTTATTCTAATTCTGCTACAACAGTATGTGGCTCTGCCATGGACTCCAGCAAGTAGACAAGGCCTGCGTCGGTACCCAAGCTACATTTGGGTTACGCGAAGATACGGGCCTTGTTGGACAGCAGTTTTCATGGCTGACAACAGTCTTCTATCTTACATACATGTGTTTTGAGATTCCGTCTATCATCCTGCTGCAGAGATACTCGATGGGTCGGATCTTGTCGATATACATAGTGTGCTGGGGATTTGTCGTGCTGAGTATTGGGTTCGCTCAGAATTTTGCGCATCTCGTCACTCTTCGAGCATTACAAGGAGTTTTCGAATGCTCTATAAGTCCCGGATTCCTTTTGGTAATTGGGACCTGGTATACCACGCGAGAACATCCTTCGCGCTCCTTGGTCTTCCAAAGCGGCTATGCCGGAGTGAGCATTATCACCGAATCCATAAATTATGGAATTGGTACCGTCACCCACAGGAACCCGAATTTCGAGGCGTGGAGGTACATGTCCTATGTAAGTTTTCCAATGTTAAAGGGGGCCACAGGCTAATATTATGACAGTTCCTCGGTAGCCTCACGATTGTTGCGGGACTATCTTGTTTTCTCCTCCTCGGTACACCATCAGAAGTGACCTGGTTGTCCGCAGAGGAAAAGAAGATAGCCACAGCTCGCATCCTATCCAATAACACCGGTCACGATAAAACAGGCATCAAGGACTGGAAGTGGGAACAAGTTAGAGAGTGTCTAGTGGATCCAGTAGTATGTTCTTACCTATAACTATCTCTTGAATGTTGCCCTATTCGACTTGAAGAAGCTGACTCAAGAACCTAGTTCTGGATCGCTGGTGCAAATGCCTTCCTAGGATCAGTTCCAAACGGTGCCTTGACGGCGTTTTCGGGGATATTGACCACCAGCTATGGTTTTAGTAAGTATCCCATATTTTACCATACTCTATATAACTTTGATTAACTATAGTATAGCGAATCTACAAAATATTCTGTTGAACATTCCGAAAATGATTTTCTCGGCGCTATTCTTCGTCGCGATCGGATTACTAGTTACTAAGAAGAAGAACCTCCGATTGTAAGAACTATGATATCCTAATTTTTATATAACCTAATCGAATGCGCATCTAGGTGTATTATGGCGCTCTCTCAACTTCCGCCAATTGCTGGCTTTCTCATTATCGCTCTTCTTCCCAATGAGCCACAATACAAATGGACGAAATGGGGTGGACTTTTTATGACTTCAACTTATATAGTAGCCACGTTCTTTGCTTGGTCGTTAATCCCGTCAAACGTCGCTGGGCGAACAAAGCGGACCGTCGTATCATCAGTCACCTTCGTGGGATACTGCGTTGGGAACATGGTGGGCACTCAAATTTTCCAGGCCAAGGATGCGGTATGTCAACCTAGGGGAAGATGGTACACCTAATACTAACAATGTGTAGCCTAGATACATCCCAGGGGCTATTGGCTGTTTAACATGCTTAGGAATCCAGATGCTACTGATCATTTTATGGAGGACCATCCTGGTTATGCGCAACGCGCGTAGGGACAGACGGATGAGGGAGCTAGGAATGTCGGAAGAGGATAGAATCAAGGCTGGCTTGGAAATGGGCGAACGAGACCACACCGACTTTGAGAACCCTTATGTAAGTCCCAGGATATCCACGAGAATTCATATTCGCTAATACGTTGTATAGTTCCGGTACGTGATGTAATGGAATGTCACGAGACCAATATCAAAAATAAATCTGCTCAGTATCATCAGGGGTTATCTGGTGGAGTGAATTTAGTACCGAATACTTGGTGGTTCTGCTATGAATGGTTCGTCCCACCTCGTAAGGGGTAGGCTTAAGAATTATAAATTAAGACACTACTATTGCTAGACGTTGAAATTTATAGGAATTGTCTCCGAAGAGGTAAAAATATCAATAGAGAGATTAGAATGTTTAGTTTACGGGAATGGAGAATTCGTGACTTATAGACCTTAGCTATAAAGTCTCCATAAACAAGCATCTCGGAGACATTCCGTGGACTCCTCGCGAAGTAATTAAAATATGTATCCGACACGACATAAATATATCATTCGGTTCAGTTAAAATCATGTAGTATTTGAGTAATTATTCAATGTTCAAAGATACTATTAGACGTCAAATTATCTTTCGCAGCTTCGCAGGTCTCAAATCTTCCACCAACTCTTCACACATGATAACAACGACGTTCATCGCCAACATGACTTCGGAGACATTAGGCAAGGTAACAGGGCAAGTTCATTTCCAACAAAATGCTTCTGCATACGAAAAACATGCAGGCGGCACCAGTACGCGCCTTGCAGCCGCCGCATTGTCTTACTTACCACTATTAAGTTATTCTTCATCAAGTTACATCCTAGACTCGGCGACCGGGCCTGGCATCGTGGCTAAGCTCCTACTATCGCCGTCTCCAGCAGACGTCTCGGTTCCCGGGCTGCCTGTTTCTCCACCGCCCCGAGTCACTGGCATAGATTTCGCTCCCTCTATGATCGAACACTTCATGGCAAACAAAGCCGCGCTGAACTGGACTACAGCCGACGCCTATGTCCAAGATTCGGAGGACCTTTCCCGGTTCAAAGATGCCGAATTCGACGCTATCGTCATGAACCTAGGCATATTTACCCTCCGGGACCCGGTGGCCGGCGCCGCAGAGATGCACCGTGTACTTAAACCCGGCGGCTATGCAGTGGTCACTACGTGGAAGACTCGACGGGCTGCCGAGGTGCTTCAAGGCGCGGTGGATGCCATCCGGCCGAACAGCGGGTTAAAACCCATGTACATGCCCCCCGAGTGGTTGACGAAAGAGAAGCTTTCCAGCGTTATGGAGGTTGGAGGATTCCCTAGTGATCAAATCGGAGTTTTCGAGGCCGAGCCGAACTGGGAGTGTGGTTCCGGAGAAGAAGCTGTCAAAGCGCTCAGCTCGCCCATGTGGACGGCGAAACTCTGGGAGGGATGGAGCCAGGAAGAAATAGGGCGTTGGGATGGTGAAATACGAAAGCAACTGAGTGACACAGAGAAGGAGACGGGAATGTTGGGGATGTCGGCTTGGATTTGTGTCGCTCGAAAAGTTTAACTGGATGTCATGGCCGAGGTGTTATTTTGAAGTTTATGAAAATTATCATAATCCGGTTATAGCATCTATTTTGAATTTTATACTTAGATTAGGTGGTTATACCATCATAAAGTTATGAAGTCGGCTCATCGGTTAGTCGGCGGTAGAATATTAACCCCGAAATGGGATTTACAAAGAAGTTTATAACCTGAATGAATTGGACCTAGCCTCTGAACTTGAGATTCAATATTTATCAACTTCTTAGTAAATGCGGGCTTATACCATTTACCTTCTTACTCAAGTCCGTGCCGTTGTCATTGATAGGAGTTTGAGGTAATGAGTCAAGTCGAGTATACGATAGTCTACGTCCCTTGGATATCCAGTTCCTCGCTAGTTGGACCAGTTACGAAGGGACTTACGTATACTCTTCTAAATAAACTCTGCTTCTCAATAAGTACATAACTAGGAAAAGTCGTGAAAGTGACGCAACTCCTAAAGGCTAAAAACGCCTTAGCTCTTACTCAATAACCCCGTATGCTTGATCCCTGGTTCCCCGGTAATGCTTAGCCCTTAACCGAACAAGACCGGGGTTAGCGGCATAGGGGGCGGGCTACGGGGTCTATGGGGTAATACTAGCGCGCCATCCTTTCCCAGACACCGCTTTGTATACCTAAGGTACCTCCGTACCGACTGTTATAAGTCTCGATACCCTCCTCAACCGGGGTTTATCGTGAACTTTGATGACAATTGTCTCATATAGCTCTGTTTCGTGTTCATTTCATACTTGCATTATACCCTACCCACCATACACCTGTATAGGATACTTATATCCTAGGACCTACGTATTAGCTATACGGTCTTGTTTAGACACTACCTCTTGAGACTTAGACCGGGTTGGCATTTCATTAGCTACAACATCTTTAACAATATGTCTGGACCGACGTCACGGTTGAGGAACCTACTCGGTCATCTGGGGACGACAACCCCGAAGTCGCCCGTTGGCCTTGACCATACCTATCACATCCACCAGCTGTCCCCAACACTTTTTCTGGAGAGGGCCGCTGCTATCGAACCCGACGCCCCCGCCATATATCATGTTACGGCTAACAATAAAGTCCTAAGGAGGCCGTATAGCGAATTTGCGGATCGTGCCAGGGGTTTGGCATACTACCTTCGAAAACACGGCTATAAACGTGTCGGTGTGCTGGCGACTAACACGCCTGCTTTCTTGGAATCGATATTCGGGATTGTAGCTGGTGGCGGGGTTATCGTCCCTGTGAATTATCGGTACGTGCTCCGGAAATTCATCTACCCCCGCTGGAGCATACTCCGAATACTAACGATTTTATAGCTTAAACCCCGATGATATCACCTATATTTTTGATTTTGCCGAAGTAGATTCTATCATCGTGGACAACGAATATCTATCGTTATTAGACGGCTTTAAGGAGAGCCATCCTAATGTGCCTTTCATCGTTGATCTGGTGAGTATATTGTCTGATTCATCCAGCTTATATATAATGTTGGATATCGAATAAATCCATTAACAAATAAAGGATACCGATGCGACTGAGGGTGAGCTCTGTGGACCATTCGACGAAGCAGTGCTAGAAGGTTTGAAATATGACCAAGCACAGGGTGGCAAGGGATGGGCTGGTCTGCACGTCCAGGGCGTCCATGAAGATGATATGATCGCCATTCCATTCACATCAGGAACGACTTCGAGGCCGAAAGGATGCGTCTATACGCACCGAGGCGCATACCTTGCGGCACTAGCTAACGTCATTGAATCCGGATTGAGTCCTGACAAGGGGCGGTGTAAATACCTATGGACATTGCCGATGTAAGAATACCCCGGAAGACGGTACTTTTCGTTGCTAACATTTCCAGGTTTCATGCCGTAGGCTGGACGTTCCCGTAAGTTTCTCAAACAACCATCAAACTTTGAAGTTAAGGGCTCACTCCTATTATAGGTGGGCAGTAACCGCAGCTCGAGGCACGCATTATTGCCTCAGGAGAGTTGACTATCCGTTAATATGGAAACTTCTAAAGGAAGAGGGGATCACCAATTTTAGTGCAGCGCCGACGGTGAATACTTTGCTCTGCACTTCGAAAGAAGCAGCGAGGTTACCACAACCTGTTAAAGTCACCGTAGCTGCGAGCCCACCAACGCCACACCTTTTTAAGCAGATGGTATGAGACACGCCCGTCCGTCTCGTGAACTTACTAATATAACCATCTAGACCGATCTAAATCTATACCCCCTCCATGTATACGGCCTGACGGAGACGTACGGCCCAATAACGAAGGGATACCACCTCCCACAATGGGACGCCCTGCCAGAGTCGGAGAGGTATATCAAGATGGCTCGCCAGGGACATGGCTTCATAACCAGTCTTCCGATTCGCGTCGTCAAGACCGATCAGCCGGAAGGTGTTCTCGTCGACGTCGCCAAGGACGGTAAGGAGATTGGCGAAATCGTTTTTTTCGGTAATATTTGCTGCAAGGGTTACTACAAGGACCCTGAAGCTACGAGGAAGCTCTTTGCTGGAGGCGCACAACATTCTGGTGATTTGGCTGTCTGGCATCTAGATGGAAGCGCGCAGATTCAAGACCGAGCTAAGGACATTATTATTAGCGGTATGTCTGCCTCCTTTCTCTTCCTAGAGATATTTTTATCTACGTGCATAAATGCTAACATGCACATGTCAAGGCGGAGAGAATATATCCTCGGTCGCACTCGAAGCCATGCTAGTCCAGCATCCGGATGTCCTCGAAGCAGGCGTCGTAGCCGTGCCAGATTCGCATTGGGGCGAGCGACCCAAGGCGTATCTAACAGTCCAAGAAGGAAAGACCCTAAAACCTCAAGACATGATCAACTGGGCTCGCACCCAAAGCGCGATCAGCAAGTTTATGGTCCCGCGGGAAGTTGAGATAGTCGACGAACTCCCTAAGACGAGTACCGGGAAGATTCAGAAAAACGTCCTGAGGCAGTGGGCGAAGACAGGGAGGACGTGATGACATGTCGACAAGAAAGAGCGTACTTTGAAGGAATGAAATAAGGCGTATGGCTTCTAACCGGAGAGCGAGTGTGGGATTATTAGGCAGTCTGTATATCATAAAGCGGTTCAAACCAAGAGGCGACCGGCGAGCATTTCGAAGTCACTCTGCTGTAGAGAAATAAACTTAGATTTAGATAACCTGCTATAAGAGGAGGTCATCTACATATATACACGATTAAAATTCCCCTTGTTCGGTTCAAAAATACTGCTAAGTCATACTGCCGTAGATTGGTACCTAAATTTAAATTTATATTGTAGCTTAATATCTTGAAGATCGTAAAATTCAAGTCGGACGGTGATCGGATAGGTCACAACGCGGCGACAGCCTAGGCACCAATAGAAATTTGAGTGGCTATAAGGGAATGGCGTGAGACATAAGGAGATATATTGTCAACGTCGCAGGATTTATGCTAGTCCATCTCGTCTCAGCCACGAGCACCTCCGTCTCGCCCATGATTGACTAAAAGGGAACTGGATACTTGCTTTCATACTTCTCCTAAGAGGCGCACGCCGAATATTTCTTCATATCTGATATATTTCCCTAGATAGAAAAAGGGCCTTATCTGGCTAAGAGTTCTTACGTATGCGGCAAATATGGATTGAAATCGGTGTCATCTAGTTATACCGACGATATATTGGAGACTTTAGAAGTGAGCGAATAAGAGGTAGTCATTCGGGAATCCAATCGAACAACAATTAGTATCTCCTATTTCTCATTGGATATCATAGGTCATCATTAGTCTGTAAGGTAGATATATACTACCAGTCCGATACTCCATCGCCGTACAACTATCTCGTCAACTGTTTGAATGAGTCCTCTGGCAAGGAAAATACTTTATATGTCTGCATATCGTTCCCAAGCAGACAGACCCTGATGGGTACCTTGCCGCGCTCAGAACTAGCTTCCCTAATTTCCATCTGGGCCGGTATGAAATTCGGCTCGCAGGGTACCACCAAGTTCATAAATGCGCTGGTAATTTGGTCGTTGCTGAGGACGTGTGGCATTACCTTGTCTCCTGAGGAATACGGCCGATACCCTAAGTCGTCAGACTTATGTGGTATTCTGATAATCCGTACTGGTTGGCCTGCTTAAATTAGCGACAATCAAATGTTAAATGGACGTGCTTAAATTACCTCTTTGCGCCCACAGGACGAGAAGACTATCGTCGTATAAAAATTTGAGGTCGAGAACCTTCCCTTCGCCAAGGACCATACATGAGACCTCGGTCGTGACAGAACCGCTGATCCCATTCAACACGCTCGTGGTCGTTCGGAATATGTACACTATTAGAGGAGAGTCAGTGCTAGACTATGGATAATTTTGCTGGAGGTTCATACCGCTGCGCTCGTCGCTTTCCGTAACTAGAGCTGTGTATGTTGGTGTCTGAGACGTATCCTAATGGAGGCTATTAGCATTGAACGAGAGACGACTTAGGTGTGGACATACCGCATTAGATACAGCAGACATTATAACATCAAATTTCACAATGCTACTGTCCAGTTCGATAGCAGTTGGTTGGCCGAACCGCACGCTTCGCTTTTCCGCCTCAGCGATGCCTTCAAAGATAGCACTGGCCTTACTATCCAAATAGCCGCACAGGAATTCGACCTGGGCGAACGCATCGTCGTCGGGTTGCTTAGTGTCTAGTTTATTTAGCTGTTTACTAAGGAGTTCTAATAGAGAGCTTCCACCTTCAGCTTGTCGGCGACTTCTATCTGAACTTTCGCCTGGGACGTTGCTGAGATGGTACCGTAAGGGGCTCGCGGCCATATACTGTTGGATATAGGCAAGAACTTTTCCGTGCTCCATTGTTGCCTCTTTCTCGGAAAGCTCTTCTACCGCCGAAGGAGCTGCTAGTCTGTCGATCTCGTGCCGGAGCCAGATTGAAAACGACTGGAACAGTTCCAGCTCCTCCATGACGATGAGTAGAATCTTGTTTCCTACTAGCATCAGACAGGATACAATATCCATTACTCTAGTAATCTGCGCGCTGGTGAATCCGGGCTCCTCCTTTGACTCGTGGAAGCGCGCGATGCCGAGTAAACGGCTGAGGATAATACCGACGCGCTCGAGCGCTGGAAGGAAGTTCTCATGCACTAGGCTGCGAAGCGCGTGGAGACCCGACAAAACAGCCTTATCCCACCGTTTATGGCCCTATCTTATTCTTTAGTCTCATCATCATTTCAACTAAGCCTACGAATAGAAGCATACGTACCCGCTCCGCCAACTGGTCGACCAGCCATTCCCGGACTTCTGGGAATGTATGGCCCGTCACCACAGTATGGTATAAGGCCTGTCCGATGCCCATGTCGCCGTAGTTGCCAGATTCACGTAGCGTCTCGTTTATGCTGTTTAAAAATCGAGTTGGAAGCTCTCGGGTTGACTGCCATTCGTGTATCATATGTATCTGCACTTGTTTCACATACCTTAGCAGCTTTTGTAGCGTCGTGGTTTTTGAGGCCAGCAAAGACAAATTCTCGGGTGACGAGTGAACGAAAGTTAGGTCTATGGGTACGAGATAAGTGGTTGTCGTCTTAGCCTCCCCAGACGGCTTGAACACGAGCATATGTGTCGACGAGTCAGGATGAGAGGCGTGATGGCATAACTGCAGGGTGACATTCTTCCCAAGAGGCTGCGGTAGAGCGTACTTAAACGTGCCAATGACGAAGGAATTATATATGCTGACGTGGATTTGCCCATCGTCGGTGCCAACAATCATGACATCGACGTTATCGCTGTCACGAGGAGCGAAGGGTTGGAATAGGAACTCCAGCGATGCCCTTGTGGTGAATACGAAGGAGTCATCCCTTAAAGCCTTGTTAGCAGGTAGTTGTTACGATGAATTTGGCCGTGTTCCTTACCCTGAACCTCCCGATGCGGGTAAGGGGCTGAGCTTTGGTAGAGCGGTCTCGACTTCGAGAAATGTAAGTTCCCGAGGAAGGTCTACGGCGGTCTTCCTGCTGCTTGGGAAAAGATCGCGAGGTATTATATCCTCCCAGGATACCGTAGAAGATTCGGAGGCTGAGTTCTGACGCTTCCCTGCGTTGTTACGAGCCCAGCCGATGCAGGTGATTCGAGACTTGCCCGCCTCGCATACTGGCATCTGGTGGACAGCCTTGTTCGTCTCCAATCCCATCAACCTTACTACTCCATCACTCCACCCTACCGCTAGAAATTGTCCTGATGCGTGTTAGTTTATGAGTTGCTATTCTAATCTGAAGGCGAATGTAGTCTACCATCTGCTTTCCAGCGGAGAGCCTCGACAGTGTCTCTCTCGCCACGTTGACTACTTTTAGTAACAGCTTGGCCATTTGACCGCCATATCTGGAGCGTTTTCGACCCAGCCGCACCGGCGAAGAGTTCGATGGCCGGATTATAAGTGAGAAGACCGTTGTGCGGTTTAGGTTCGAGACGTAAGTCGTTACGGAGAGTGAGCTCAATTGGTTCAGTCATGGTTACTCCTAAGACTGGGTACCTAATTTGAGAGGATCTGGAAGGTTTCTAATCATGGCGCAGCATTTTGTAAGTTGAAGTTGTTATTATTTAGAAAGACACCCACTCATGCAGTTGTCTTCTTGTTATTGCTGCTGCGATTTTGCAAAGGTTAGTGAGTCCACAGTGCGCTAAAACGATGCGGCTGCAACTGAAAACACTCTAAATTAAGTACACAATACAGTATATTTAATACTTATAGTTATACTGTATACAATCTTATAAACATTTTCCCAGCTCTTAGAATCCACAACAGCAGAGAACTATATGTTAGGTAGTTGATGGCATCATTCACAATCAATTAGCATGCTCTATCTAGCCATTGCTCTATATAACATCCTGTCTCATCCCCTTTTGGTAGCCGTTGCTCCATGCTGAACTCATTACATCCTGCCCAAAAATCGTTACTCGACCAAATACGACTCGGCCACCGACCTAATGTCTTTGGAGAAAGTCACTTCTTCATTCTCCTCTAGCAACGAAACCGACGTAACCTATATAAATCGTTAGCACGGCGAAAATGCTAGATTGCGGGTGAGAGTATAGTACTTACATCAACATCGATGAACGGTGTCGTCTTGGAGAATCGTACTTGCATGGGGAAAAACTCGTTCTCGTCGTCCGCCTGAGCATCAAATTCAAACGAACCGTTGGGATTGTCGTCGCTGACGGTTCCGATAGTCCATTCGAGACTGTCGCCAGATACTTCGTAGGTGGCATCGAAGCTAGACACGGATGGTTCACTAGTAACGTACGGAATGACAACGGTAACATCCTTCAGGGTGTCACCTCCAGTAAGCTCATACTCGACTGTTATCGTGTAGTTTCCAGACGAGCCCTTGTTCACCCAGACGGTGAAACTGATGGGCAAAGCGCTGGTGTCGTCCGTCTTTGGCGTAGCTCGCCACCTTAACACACCAACAGAATTGTTGACAGGGAAACCGCGTGCAGCGTTGCTCATCTGGATAGTCTTGGAGCTCGTAAATAGGCCACGATCGACGTTGGGATGTGTACGGAACTGAACACCATGAGAGGTGTTTGCTGTAAGGCTAAGCTTGATCTTGGTCAAGCTGGGATCCGAGATTCTTAAGCTTAGATCGCCGGTAACGGCCAGGGAGTTTAGAGAACCCTCCCTCGATAGTTTGGCACCGATAGACTCGTTGACAGTGACGTGGATCGCATCGCGGTCTAGGGTTGAAGACATTCGTGGAGCTGCGGGCTCGGCAGCCGGAGTGGGAGCGATGGGCACTAGGGGTGACTCGTCTACTTCGGCTCCCATGTCTCCTCGGACACGTTCAAACATATCTGTAGTCTTGGACTTCTTACCCAACTGCATTCCCTTGCCCTTCATAACCGTTGTCCTAATGCTATGTTAGCCTGGCGTCTGACATATTTATGGTATTTCATACTTGTGAGTCTTATTCTTCTCAGCTTCGTAGGTATCGTAGGTATCTGTAGGCGTGGGGCGCGTAGGTGGCGTATAAGTCGGGTATACTGGGGTTCGAGGTGCGCCAGGACGACCCGTCCTCGCAGACTCCTTTCGTTGCAACTCCAGCTGCTTGGCCTTTCGTTTGCGCTCCTCGGTTGCTTCCAATTCCTTGTTCTGTACGGCTGTTAGCAGGGCAATGGGAAAGCCTTGTAGGTAGATAGCATACTCGCGCGATAATCTCCTGGATGCGCTCTTCGTGACTCTCCATCTCCAAGAAAGTCTTGATCTGACTGATGGTGAGGTTTTCTCTGTAGCCGAGCGAAACTAACTCGTCAAAGGCGCTGAGTAGTTCGTAGGCATTTTTCAATATCTCCCTCTCGTCCAAGCTTCTGCATATGCTAGTAACTACCTGCGCAAACAGGTGGAGGGAGTCAATATCCTGTAAGATGTTGGACTGGCGGTTGGTGATGAGGACCATGTAGAGCTCGTCGAGGGGTTGGTAGACAAATCGAACATTGTCCTGCTCGACTGTGGTGTGCTGGGTGCCTGAATCGGCAAGCTTAGGAAAGGATGCTAGGAGGGCTTCGATTCGCGATCTGGGCATCTCGCGGAACTGCCTCGAGAGGACAGCTTTCCCGCCTCGAGTACAAATAGATGCGGCTAAGACGACCTAATACAAAGTTAGAGATCATTGGGGAACCTTACTTAGGTCTTTGGGAATGTGTTATTACCATGTTGTCTGTATTATGCCCACAGGGACAGGCAACTTTTGTAGAAGAATCAAAGAGAATTGATATGCTAAGTAGAGTTATGCCGCGAAATGGGAGTTGATATTGTACCAAGGCTAGCAGCTGTCCAGCGATCAAGCCAATTCACCGTACGTAGAAAATGTGGTACTGGACTAATCCCCTGTCAAGCCACATGTTTGAACTGGCTGGACTTAGGTACCTCTAGGTATCTTGCCGATATTTATCCGACAGGGAGTAGAGGTACCTAGGTACATATTCCGTACATTTCCCAACTTGCTGCATGCGTTAGGTTTCAGCTGCCGGGCAGGTGGGGTCCTGTCAACCCAAAATTACCTAATGCCTTCCTAACTTATTATTTCACGGCGTACCTTCGCGGCCTACCTTTTGTTAACCTAAAATAAAAGTGATCATGCATTCTATCAACTCACTGTGCTTTCCCTCGACGTCCGTCTCATCAATCACGGCCTATTGATATTACTTTAATGTTAAAGCCACAAACTTTAAATTTCTAATTTTCCGATAACCCTACCCACGCGCATCATATTCTCGACATATTTTCGATAAGAGGCAGCATCCCCCATCTTTCCTCATTTCGTAAATCCCGCCTAAACCACGCGACGTGCATCTCACAGTCACCACGATATCCTTGTTACCTCACATTTATTCACACAGCACTGTGACGACGGCCAACTATTACGTACCTTCCTACGTACCTTTAATATTCTTGACCTGATTTACTTTCCCAACACTTCCAACACTTTTCCTACCTACTTCCTACTTAACAAAGGACCACGGGCTTAAAGGCAGTTCAACCAAAGCCTACGTCACAAGGCCTCTACTGCATCTACCGCAACCTCCTAGCAAGATCAATCTTTAATAGGTGAACTTTCGTTTACCGCAAATGATTCTTACTTTTACACAAGCTATTTGCATTGTACACGCCGTTCACCATCAATCGACAACCCTTTAGTCCGGATAACACGACATAGCAGGACTGCGAAACACATTAAAGAGTAGTGGCAAACCGCCAGGCCCTATCAAGTTTCCGACCGCATCTCGTGCCCCGCGTTTGCGAAGCTATTGCGACGAATTATTGTAGACTTGAGGGTAGGCTCTAGCGAACATCAAGCAAGTGAAGTTTACAATCCCCTTCTTTCCGGAAATAGACAGTCTTCACCCCGACTTCCTGAGCCTCTTTGTTCGATACGGACTTGTCATTTCCTGCCTCCCTACCAAGAAACTGGATAACCCACGTGGTATACCAATTTGATACATTCGAGAATAATACCATTCCCTTTCTAGGGACATTTCTCTATTAGGTTCTGCCATAGATCCCCTTGCAGATAGCCTTGTATCCAAACATCCTATACTATGCCTGGGGAAGAAATGGAGATAACAACCGATTTCGGTCATGCTGGGTTTGGGGAAGACATCGACATAGATCTAGATTTCGCAGTCGCACAGACTGATGAGGATATGGAGCTTGCAGATTTTGATCAAGTCCAGGAGATTCCGAACTTCAATTCAGACACGAGAGATGAGCTGATGGCTGAAGGGGATGATGCGTCGTACGGTATGATAGACGCCGATGACATCGAGAATAACCAGGTGGCAGCAGCTTCCAACGATATCGAGATCGATCTTGGTGACCCCGACGAGAATCTATGGCAACAGAATGCTGTCCCTGAAGAGAATTTTGAGACCATTGTTGAAATCGATATAGTTGAAATCACTGACGTCGGTAATGCCAATGCCAACACCGACAATGTTGGTAATGGCCAAGGTAGCTGGTTAGAAGCATCAACCTACTCTATTAGCAAGCCCGATGAAGCAGAAACCGGTCAGGTTGATGTTGGCACAATCGACGCAACAGGCAACAACCTGCTTCCAGATAATGAAGCTCTTGTAGGGGACAACGTAGTCTACCAAGACTTTGGAGTGGTTGTGACCGAAGGCGACAATGTAGAGGCTCTTGATGTCGGTGAGAATAACAATATCGAATCGGAAGGCAGAGTGCAGAGTGCGTACGACGAACAGCAAAATGTATCTGATGATGCTAGCCTCCAAGAGTCCACAAAGGAGCCTGTTGTTGATGAGCAACACGAGCAACAGGAACATGAGAAGAATAATGATGCGCACTCAGATGGACACGCTAGTGAAGGTAACAATATCTACGAAACTCACGAAGATGTCCAGCATCAAGCTAGCGGCGATGATGAATCTGAAATTGGATACGATAGTGACGATAACGACGACAACTCCCTTCAGCATGGAGAACAGCCTTCTACTACTGTAGCATCTGATCACGGATCCGTGGCAGAACATCCTGCTGAACAAGAGCAGGAGCAGGTAAACCAACAAGATCCGACCGACCTAGGGGATACTGAGCAGTTAGGCAGTGACTTGCACGACGAGTCTGCCAATGACCATGAATCTAGTAATCAAACCTATGATAAAGAAGAGACTGGAGCTCCTGATGTCGATGAGACGCAATGTCAGTCGGACAAGCACGATGCTGAGCCCGAAGACCCCGAGGCAGGCCTTGCTGGCGACCAAGAGAAACCCCCTCGTGCCACTGAAGCCTTTGTAGAACACCCCTTCTCTGTTGCTACGCGCCATGAGATGTATATCTCGTACGGTAACACGGATTACAGGCTATTCGCTAAGTCCGAAGCCGATGATCCTAACAAGTACTTTTTGAGTGATATGGCAGCGTTAGAGCTTCCCCTCGGCCAACTGTTGTCCAGCCTGCGCGATGTCATTTCAGACGAGCTTTCTCCTCTGGATGAATTGGTCATGCACGTAGATGGCCTGGGACTGGAGTTCTCCGAGGTATGTTTAACTACGAGCCCATGTTAACCTCACAGAAGCTAATTTATGTTATAGTCCTCTACGGCTGATATACTTGAAAAGTTCACGTTTGGTGACATTCTTGGTCTTTATGATAGATTGGTAAAAAATGACGGGGCAGAACCGTCGCCAGACCTCTACACGTATCTTATGGTAAGGCCTAATTGTAGGCAGCGCTTTATAGCGCTTCGAGATAGCGCAGATTCTGGTCGTGGCCTTTCAGAAATTGCCATTTATCGAGAAGAGACGCCGATTGATGGCGAGGAAGCTGGCGATTTTGACAGTCACTCTCCGTACGCCTTGCCCCCTGGGGAAGAAGATGAGGCCTATGACTATGAAGAAAGTGGTGCCGTGGAAGATGAAGCCGATCAAGGTGAAGCAGGCGAGGCCGAAAATAACGACGAGCCTAATTCACCCTCAGTACATGGCTCGGCCATAGGTACAAACACTGAAGACCCAGCAGGCGAAGCCGATGCAGCCGACACAGCCGACGAGGCTAATGAGGCCGACGAGGCCGACGAAGCTGGAGAGAACGCCGATAATAATGCAGACGCGAGTGCCGATGCGACCACGGCGGACGGCTTGATCGACTTCTCCGACGACGAACTGGACCTTTCATCAACGAAGCAGGGTAATTCTCACACTTCTCTTTTCAACCCCTCGGTCTCCACCGGCTGTACTAGAACTAAAACCTGCATATGCGATGATTGCTTTGCGGTTGAAATTATGGGAATGGAAGCCGGTTGGCAACTCGACAGCTTGAAATCAGCCTCATCCGGTAGTGCCGTCGGAGCTGACCAGCCTTTCGAGTACGAGGAGCTAGGCGAGAGCAATATAGACCTGTCGACAATTTCTCCTACCGAACAGCACTTTTTCATTCCTGAACTCCGGTCTTTTGAGAATTTGCAAATAGTTACTAACATTCACCAACTTCAAGATCAACAAGCAAACGGCTCCCCGCACGATCGTACGAATGAGATTCAGAACGAACATGATACCGAACGTAGTGATCCCAACCAGCATCCGTCACCGATTAACGGAACAGCCGATGCCCCCAGCTCCGACATTACTAGTGCTACTGCCACGCTGAACGGCGACGATAAAGACGAGATCGACTACTCGGATGACGACGGAGAAGAGATTGTGGGTGGCAACGACGTCACATCCAACAGTGGTATCAGCGTGTCGGCAACCCTTAAGGTGCCTATCAATGACGAGATCACATGGGAGTCAGAAGATGAGGATGCTCAGGACGAACCTGTCACAGCCTCCAAGGCAACGGTACAAGTGTCACCGGTATCTGGAAAGCGCGCTCGGTCAGATTCTGATCTAGACGAGGGCGCAACTGAACGTAGCGGTACGTGATCTACTTTGAACACTAACAGATCTGGCTATCTTGCTAACTTGCTTCAGATGTCAAGCGTCGTCGTCCGTCATGATTTCTCCGAACTTTCCAACCCGATTTTCTCTTTATCTGTTTCCCCCCTCCGACATGCAATACATTCGAACGCATCACTAATGAGCTGATGTCGAACTTGTATATTTGCAGTCAACCCACAGATACGCGATTCTGTTCCCGACGGGACGTAGTTTGATTTCAGCATACTAACATACAGGTACGAGGAGTGCTAAAAACGGTTTAGCATTCTTAATGGTAAGTTTACTTTAATAACGAAAGACGAACAGCTCGTAAGGATACGCGAAACGGCTTCGTCACGAATCGAGACGGTGACGAGGGCTCCTCCACTTCGAATTTTTGTTTGGCCCCTTTTCTTTTCTGATACCCGCGGCGCTCATCAGCTGTTCACGGCGAGAGGTGTGAGCTGTGTAAAAGGATACAAGGTCCCGGAGATATTTAGGAGTTTCGGCAAGGGAAAATCTATGGAAATTCCGGTACAAATGTCATAAATAGGAAGCAGCACGGCGGGGCTGCTGATATATGACTGCCCACAGAAGAGTCAAGATTTCATGTCGCGTTGCAGGTGTATTGTGGAAGGAAGCTTGAGCTACAATGGCAATTCTAATCCAGCCGAGTTAAAACCTTGATAAGCTGGATAGACAACGCCTTGCGTTGCTATAGCTTGGTTGAGAATCTCTTAGGCTTTGATGATGCGATCGCAAATTCCGTAGCAATATACATTACGCCTATTTTCGCGAGGAGGTTGTTTTCAGTATTATGTACCTATGTATGAGTGGTTGTGGCTGTTGTGATATGGCGACTCGCTTGAGACGGGAGCAAAAAGAAAAGTGTAGACGAGTAAGGTGGAGACGCGTCGTCATGTCCAATTTGAATCTTGAACTACGTGCATAGTTAGGTGGTTGATCATATCTCACGAAGGCGTTTCTGCAGTCAGCATATTGTGCCTCCTTATAACGAAATACGAAAATGGGTTAGTTATATGTACAAGTCAGACACAAGTCGAATCCAAAACTGGCATTTGGTATCCAGCCTCTTTAATATTAAGACCTAGGTAATTAAGCATTTAATTAATAGAGGGATGGATCAGATTGGAGATGATCAGCCTTCAGGAACAGGAAATAGTCAGGATTAAGTATAGTTAAGAAGCAGGGAAGAGGCATGTTTTAGATACATAGGTACCAGTTCTACCACCGGAAATGCAGCGAATGGGTCTAATGTTCAGATGCCATGAGCGCTCAGATTCTTGCGTACGTGTTCTGCGGATGCAAGGGGAGGCACAGCCTCGTCTTGGTGGGTCTTTTAAGAGAAGTACAAGGTTCTTAGGTGTGGGTTAAATTCTATCTTAGAAGGTTTCAAGATATGTCTAAGATACATTTAGGATCCGCCATAGACCCGAAAATATGTTTCTTCTGGCTTGTCTCGAGTACCTCTTTGACCTTGTGTCATTTAGCCCATTTAATTCATCCATAATTAATCCATCAGATTAGACTACCTTTCGGTAGTAGAGTGAATCTCGATATTCTTGGGAAGAATCAAGGTGTTGAATATCATGTACATCTAGTATATCTACATGTAGTACATCTGATTGCGTACATGTACCTAGGTAGTCAGGTACGGGTTAAACTTTCACTTACTATGTAGGCAGGCTAAGTGCATACTAAGATCGAAATACGGGCTTAAACTCCGGTTAGCGCATCTCTAATTACTATGTACAGCAAACGGACGATGACACCCCTGGCTAGGTACATAATAGTTTGGGGCATCTCCAAGCGGCTACGTATGTACCTAGGTAACCTCCCTGGAAGTACCCCGTACTTTTTCTCTGAAACCCCAGTGCCTCCCACTTCGAGTTGCAGTTCCAATGTTGCAAGTCAAAGGTCAAAGGTCAAAGAGAGAGAAGTAGCCGCTTTCACAACTCGGCTGTAAATCACTACGAATCACCACGAATCACCACGAACCCCCAAATTCTATTCCTCAACCCACTACGAAATAGCATTCGTTCTTTTAAAAAACCAACTTATTCCCTCGTATTGTTCCTATACATTGTCCACGGTCCACGTGCCTCTCGGTTCCCATCTACTAAGCGACGCTTTAAACGTGCGACCCTCAGCCACCGGCCTTTTCGACTAGGCGCGCAACCGATTCGATCGTTCCCTTCGGGTATTCGTGGCATCTCCGCTGATCGAAGCGCAAATCGGACCACCTGATCACTCCCTTTCGTTGCTTGCCCTCGCCCGGCGCGATTCATCTATCTACTCTTGCGACGATCTCAATTCCCTTTTCCACCATTACCCCCCCATTTTCACTAGACGCTGCGATTCCTGTCGCGGCCGTAGATCCATCGCAATGATGATGCTAGACGAGAAGTACGGATGACCCCCCGAGGCCCGCCGCCGTGAGAATGCGTTCCGTAGCCTACGCCGAGAGTTGCTGTCTTCGACGACAATGGACTGACTTGAATTCTTGAATAGATACATCGGACTAGCGTTAGCTATCTCATCAAGTTTAGCCATCGGTATGTCCCTTGAGTGCGAGAAGATGGCATACTTCCAGGATACATCAACTAACATCATCCCGTTTTATAGGCACGAGTTTTGTAATAACGAAAAAGGTACCGTGACCCAAAGAATTCGGCGCCGAGTTATGCCTCGATCTTTGTCGGGAGAGTTCATTCTAATACGACGTAGGGATTAATACAAGCAGAAGAAAAGCATGGCTTCTCCGGCGAAGGTTACATCTACCTAAGAAACCCCTTATGGTGGGCTGGAATGGTAACCAGTAAGAATTCCCCCGTTAAAGTTATTGGTAAATTAGTAAACTGACGAACCATTCTTCAAAGTGATTACGGGAGAGATTTGCAACTTCGCCGCATATGCCTTTGCTCCAGCCATTCTAGTGACGCCTCTGGGCGCTCTATCCGTCCTAATCGGAGCTGTTCTAGGATCATACTTCCTGAAAGAGGAATTGGGAACTTTGGGAAAACTTGGTTGTGCTATCTGCCTGTTAGGTGCTATTATCATCGTCCTCCATGCGCCTCCCGACGAGGACATCCAGACGATCGACCAAATCCTTAACTATGCGATTAGGCCCGGTGAGTTTAACCCCAGCGCAAGGAGATTCTTCGAAGACACGAGCTAATGGAGGTTGCTAGGTTTCCTTCTATACTGTGCCGTCGTGGCTATCTTCGCGACTGTCATGATCTACAAGATCGCGCCGCTCCACGGCAAGAAGAACCCGCTGATCTACCTTTCGATCTGCTCTACTGTCGGCTCCGTATCGGTCATGTCCGTGAAGGCCTTCGGCATTGCGCTGAAGCTCACTTTCGCAGGCCACAACCAGTTTACCCACGCTTCGACCTACGTCTTCATGATCCTTACTGCACTTTGCATCCTTACCCAGATGAATTATTTCAACAAGGCGCTCAGTCAATTTAGCACCCAGATGTATGATCCACCACCTACTCTATACCCATTAACAAGGCTGACTTATTTGTAGAGTTAACCCTCTTTACTATGTGACCTTCACTACGGCCACCCTTTGCGCCTCGTTCATCCTCTTCTCCGGCTTCAACACCACCGACGTGGTCAATACCCTCTCCTTACTTTCCGGATTTCTCATAACCTTCACCGGCGTCTATCTCTTGAACTTATCCCGACGCGATCCCAACGGGACGAAGATTCTTGCCGGACAGGGTACCGATGCTGCTGGTACCGATATGATATCGAGTTTGCAGACGCGTCTTAGCATGCAAGCCCGACGAAGTACCGGCTCGCGGATAAGCATAGGAAGTCGGGGACATTCTGACAGAGAAGGGCTCATGCGCGCATACGATTTGGAACAGGCAGCAGGAGATTTCAGCCTCAACGACCTTGCTGAAGATAGCGACGACGAACCGTCGTCGAGGAGGAATGGTGCAGCCGTACGCTCAAAGAAAGGCCACGAGTCGATCGAACTGCAGAACCGGAGATCGTCCGAGCAATGAACTAGCTTCACATCGGAAGATCAACATCTCATATATGTTCTCATATATGTCCCTATTCAACATCTCTACGATCACATTGTATATTTTCCTATTCGGCGGCGCTCTTCATCGAAAGATTAGATCATCGAATTCCACAGGTGGACACGATTCATATTAAGGATTCTCATGTTGCTAGTTCCAGATTGGAACTTAGGGTGTAAAATGGCAGTAACCCTCCTCTCCTCCACTGGGGAGGGGGAATATCGGGCTCACTAAAGGAGTATTAGAGGTAGCATCATTTTTGGGTTCTTGGTGGTTGGGATTATCTCACCGCGGCGTTCCGGGGAACAAACGGGTTACTTTGGAAGTACCTTCCGGCACATTCGGCGCAGAGGCGAGGGATCCGGTTCCGGTTCATTAAGGCGCGAGAAATGGTAGCAAGCTACCGGTACCTTTCCCATTATCGAATTTGAGAGGAATCAACCTTTTTTTATTTCCCTTTTTTTCTGTATGATTACTACGCGCGGAAGCGAGATGACGATAAACGGCATGGTCCTTTCTGCACTGCGCCGGATCTGGTGCCGGATGGGTGGGCAAACGGAATTGGAGCGACAGTTGACGGGTTAGCGAGCGACTCTGAATAGCCGTCGCCAAGTTGTTAGGTCGTGTAGGCCGCTAGGAGATGGCGAGTACTTAATGAGCGCTATCCTCTAGCATAAATGTGTGTCGAATTTCAAGTACATCTACCCCAGACTATGGTATGGTAGATATCTAGTATGTACCAAGGAGGGAAGTTTATGTGCTCACGTATTAGCTAGGCAAGTTACCTATCCTACGAGAATGAGAAGGGTGCGTGTACGCCGATTTTTGAGGATATCGAATGTGAATTATCTTCGTTTTCATTGAGTGGCCCATAACTGAAATACCCAAGTAATGGCAGATATAAGTATTCATTAACTAGTACTCATTACGTTTAGTAAAAAGGCATTTCACTTTAGCATATATAACACCTTTCACCTGGACTTCCACATTTTGTGTGACGATTGCTATTTTGCAGTCCACAGCTCTCCCTAGTAGAGGCCGTATCTAGCCAGCCTAGAATCGACAATAGAGCATCCGTTATTTCCCGTCCCTGTAATGCAAGTGATGATCAAAGACGCCGAAGAATCTCTTGCCCTCGAGAAAATACAGACCGCGTTTCCTCGTTAGAATTCATCCATTTCCATCCCCCCCTGTTTTTCTTTCCCCGCCGTTCAGATTGAAGAGTCCAGCACCGACTGCTCAATCCTTTATTCCTCAGCGGGGGCAGCCTCCTCGGCGCCTTCCTCCTCGGCGGCGCGAGCAGCCTCGGCCTGAGCCTGGATCTGGGCGGCCTTGGCGCCGTAGTCATGGCTCACGGGAGTCACGATGCTGGACTCTTCCTTGGGCTCGATGATGGTGACGGCGTCAGGTAGAGACTTGGAGGGACCGGCCTTGCCCTCGGGGTCGGAGCCGCGCATGATCTTGACCTTGATACCGAGAACACCCTGGCGCAGGAGAACGTGGCGGGTGGCGCTGTCGATGAAGTCGCGGGCGGGCTGACCGGAGTGGATCATGAAGCCGTCGGTGAACTTCATGGACTTGGCACGGGCGGCACGCAGCTTACCGGAAACGACGACCTCGCAACCCTTGGCGCCGCTCTCCATGATGAAGCGGAGGACACCATAGCAGGCACGACGGACGGCGAGACCGTTGAGGAGCTTGTAGCGCAGGGACTCGCACTGAGCGACGGCGGACAGACCGCGGTTCTGGACCTTGGCGGCGTAGAGGGACACCGAGTTCTCGGGGAACTTGAAGCGCTTCTGGATGAGGGAGGTGAGCTCGCGAATGCGGCGGCCCTGCTCGCCGAGAACCTCTTGGGTGTGGGTAGCGCGGATGATGATGTCGGTGACGGTGGGAGTGACGCGCACTTCGACGCCGGAGTAGCCCTCCTCGGCAAGCTCGCGCTGGAAGAACTCGTTCAGCTCGGCGTAGAAGACACCGTCAGCGACGAACTTTCTGCGCTTGGAACTGTAGAGAGAAGGTAAGTTAGCATGTTGGAACGGAAATAAATCGAGGCCATCGTGGAACTTGGATTTGCTTGATCGAAGAGGGGCAGTCGCAGTGGTGATTGAAGCCAGCTAGATCGATATAATTAGAATGAAAAGACAATGCTTACATTTGAGAACCCGGGACGGCCATCTTGACTGTTGGATATGGATGATGACTGCTGAGAATCGATCTGTAGTTGAAGGTGTCTTGGGGAGAGAATTGCTCAGCTTGCCGGGTTGGAGTTTGCAGTCGTCACAAAAATTCGGGGCGGTGGTGGGATTGATGTTCGACAGTGGTGGATGCACTGTCTGGATTTTGGCTGTGAATTTTTGGCTTAGGGTTGAGAATTGTGTGCTTAGATTAGAGAGTTCTTATCGATAAGATTTATCCCGTAGCCGATGCATCTAATTCTTGGCGGTAAATATGCACGGGCCTATTGATTCATTGTACCTTAGGTACCTACTCCACTTCAACCTCTTAGGCTCGTCCATGTGTGACGTCGGTGTCAGCCACATGCGATTCCCCAATTTCCAATTTCTCAGCCTCGCCTTTCGTCTTTGGTCTAATGCAGAGGGATCCATGGGTGTACCTAAGGTTTAGTAAGGTAGGTAGATTAGGTATGTAGATGTACTTACCTCTTGCCCTGAACTGCCCGTTGACTCTAGCTGCCCCGCCGCTAAAAGTATATCTTACGCTCTAGCAGCGCCAGTGACCAGTGACCAGTGACGCTGGCAGGTCTGAATTTATACGTCTACCTAATCTACTAATGCACCTACACCTACACCTACTCGGCCAACCTCGAACCAACCTTTGGACAATGTGACGGCTGACTTTAACATATGATGCGCTGCCAACTCACGATACGCCACGATGCAGCTGGTTAAGCCGTAGTATTCTTGCATACCAACTCAGTAGCAACAATTGTTCCCTTCTTTCATCAGCTGTAGTTTATCTAAGCCTGTCCTCCTGTCGAGCTGAAATCTAACGCCTTGCGGGTTTTCGGCCACCTTCAAGTTTCCCTTCGCTGGGCAAATGCGACAACAAGTGCCACCTCACCTTTAACTGCTTCGATGTAAACCTACACTTGCAAAGGTTCCAAGATGCAAGTCAAGAAGGTAGACACTTCTTCCGCACTCTCCGTTTGCTCTCGCCATTGCTAATTCCACCCTGACAGATACCCAATGTTGATGCCATCAGGGGCGGCGAGAGACACTCTGGTGAACTCCATCTTACAGAACACCATATCATATTCTCCTTTCCTAGTACCCAGCCAGATGGAGCACCAGCACAGCCGAGTGCCTCAAAACCTCGCGAGGTCTATATCGCCTATCCCATAATTGCCAACTGTATCTTTCGACCGTGTCCTAGTGTGACCGGGCGCCCATCCTCAATACGGCTACGATGTCGCGATTTTATGTTTATAAACTTCAACTTCTCGGATGAGGTACAGGGGCGGGATGCGTTTGAATACATCCGGAACCGCACATGTCGGCTCGGTTCGATAGAAAAGCTATACGCTTTCAGCTACCAACCTCTAAAGCTAGAGAAACCATTCGACGGATGGAATATCTACGATCCGAGAGTCGAGTTTAGACGGCAAGGAATCAGCACCAAGTCTGTCGATAGAGGATGGAGGGTATCCTTAATAAATAAGGATTATAACTTCTCACCGACCTACCCTAGCCTTCTCGTCGTTCCCTCCAAGATATCTGACAATGTCATCAAGTATGCCGGCTCGTACCGATCGAGGCAGCGCATACCTGTCTTAACCTATCTTCACTCCCTAAATAATTGCTCTATCACGCGGAGTTCTCAGCCTATGGTCGGTTTCAGGGGGAATCGTAGCATACAGGACGAGAAGCTGGTTAGCGCGTGCTTCTCCGCTTCGGCCACCGTTGAGTTTAATGGAATAGAGGCCCCAGTAGCGGACACGACGGAACCCAGCCCAGCATCCAGTCATGCAGACCTCCGAGATACTTTGGACACGGAAACTTCAGAAACGGAACGCCTTGAAGATGAGCTTATCGCGGGGGACGAGAGCAATTACGATACGAAAACGGGAAAGCGGTTGGTATATGGTGCACAGCAGAGCAATCTCATCGTGGATGCCCGACCAACCATCAACGCAGTTGTAATGCAGGCAATGGGAAAGGGGTCAGAAAATATGGAATACTACAAATTCGCTAAGAAAGCCTATCTGAATATCGAGAATATTCATGTTATGAGAGAATCTCTTAACACCGTTATAGAGGCCTTGAAAGATGGAGACATCTCTCGCCTACCTCCTAATCGCGAACTGCTCGCGAAGAGCGGTTGGCTTAAACACATTACTGGTATACTCGACGGGTCGGCCCTGATCGCACGCCAAGTTGGTATAAGACACTCGCACGTCTTGATCCACTGTTCGGACGGTTGGGACCGTACTAGCCAGCTATCAGCCCTGTCACAGCTGATGCTGGATCCTTATTACCGCACGATCGAAGGGTTTATCGTATTGATCGAGAAAGATTGGTTATCCTTTGGGCACATGTTCCAACAACGTTCCGGCTTGCTCAACCACGAGAAGTGGTTCGCTGTAGAACGCGATACCCTGGCTGGCTCGGCGATACAGCCCGGTGAGTCGGACGGCCGCGCGGGTGAAGCCTTCGAAAATGCGCTCGCGAGCGCAAAGCGATTCTTCAAGAACCGTAGCAGCGAAGCCAACGCGGAATCGGACGGCGACGGTGTGGCCTCACCAGCCGATGATCCGTCGCAAGTCAAGAAACCGGCACCAGGTACGCCCGAAGCTAGCGAAGCTACCCGACCCAACGAAATATCCCCTGTTTTCCACCAATTCCTCGACGCGACGTACCAGATCTTGCGACAACATCCTAATCGTTTCGAGTTCAACGAGCGATTCCTGCGGCGACTCCTCTACCACCTTTATGCCGGACAGTACGGCACGTTCCTATGGAATAACGAGAAGTCCCGTAAAGACGCTCGAGCGAACGAGCGAACGAGATCGGTATGGGACTATTTCCTATCACGGAAGCCAGAGTTTATCAACCGAGACTACGACGCGACAATTGACGATCGGCAAAGTGGCCGCGAGAGGCTCATCTTCCCGAAACTTTCTGAAGTGCGCTGGTGGCACCAGCTCTTTGGCAGGACAGATGCGGAGATGAACGAGTACCTCGATCTAGCTGCGGCGAGGGACGAGAGGCTCGGCAGCTATGCCCTAGGCACCACGACACCATCCATGCCGGGTGGCTTCACGGGCTCTCCGAATAGATCGCCACGGCCGTCACAAAGTCCCCAACCGCCAAGCTTACCTCTAAGCAAGAGCGTACTTACGGGTGTGGAATCTGCACACGAAGCACTTACGCCGGAGCAACGGGCAGTAGCCAATCCGGCAAGCCTAAAACACAACGCCAGTGCCGATACACCCAACGCGTTCACGACAAATCTCGCTAAGATTAGGGACGGGGTGGTCGGGCTAGATATAGGACGGGGTATGTTCGGGGGGTCTAGTGCTGCGAGCGTCGGCGAAGACGCGAGCATGAACAGGGACGAACAGGAGATGGCGGATATGCCAACAGGGAGCGAGAAGGGGAGCACGGAAATTGCGTGATCGGGAGGTATGTCCTCCCTGGCTACGATAGGGGCATTGTTATGGTGTTGTATTGTAAGAGTTACTACTAGGCGCCCTACGAACGAGAATAAACAAAAGAAGAGATGAAACGCTAGTTACGTGGTATGTTGATGCCACGCATATATACCTATGTACAGGCATTCGTTTGATGGTGTTGGCTCTTGGCTCCTGGAGGGTGTTTTGGTTTGGGCAAGAGGTTAGATGGGGTGAGAGGTTTGTAGTTGGTATGAGACGATGAAGCGATGAAGATAAGGCAATCAACGTTGTTGATGTTTAGATCGGCCATGGTCTACTGTGTACGTCTTGAGAGAAAGCAAGTAGTAGGCAGTCTGACGGAAAAGAATTATGTACTACTAAAACATCACGAAATTCCCAAGCTAGAAGTTTTGGATGATGCTAGGAATTCTTCCTATCAACCTATTCTAGGTGTTTTTTACCTAAATCTCATATCACCTGCGGTTTCTTTTTTATTCCTAGGTAGTCTTTCATCCTCGCGGGAAATAGACACAGATAGCAACACCGTCTAGCTCTAAGCTATCTTCTCTACTACCCTCACTTCACTTCACTTCCTCTCGTCGCGTCGCGTCTCGTCTCGTTTCTACCACCGCTTTATAAGAAGACCTCAAGATTGACTTCGAGAGCACTGACGGGGTACTTGAGCTCGAAGTTTTCGAGGACGGAGGGATGTAAGATGCCGAACTCGCCGATTCGCGCCGTCTTGCCGCTTAGGCGGGCGAAGACGGCAGCAGCGCGGCCGGGGAAGAAAGTAGCCTCGTCGTCGATGGGCTCGAGCCAGTAGCCGTCGCGCTTGAGGTGTTCGGGGGTGACTTTGAAATCCATGTCCTTGCCGGTGAGGCCTTCGTCGTGGGTCAGGAAGGCCTGGCGCAGCATAGCCATGACGCGGTCGAGTAGGCCGTGGACCTCCTCGAAACCGGAAGCCTTGCCGTACCAAGCAGCGGCGAAGTGGCGCTCGTTGCGGGCTTTTCGCTCCACGCTAGGGTCCTTGAACACGACGTCCGAAGTCTCGAAGATGCGGAGCGGGAGGGCCACGCCCTTGTTCTCGCGGATGGTCTTTAGTAAGCCGGGGAGTAGCGACGTGCGTACGATCTGGTACTCGGCGGTCTTGGGGTTGGCGAGTCTAACTGCTTTGGTGCCGTCGTCCTTGCGGTTCAGCCATGCGAAGTTCTCGTCGTGGCTGCATAGGATCAGGGGCATGACCTCGGACCAGCCGGCCATGCCGGACTCAAGGCGCACGATGTCGGCTAGTTTGTTAAGAGTCAGGGGCGCGCCGACTGTCTTGGTCACGGTCATCCTGGGGAGCTTGTTGAATCCGTACGCGATGCCGACATCTTCCATGATATCGCACCTCTGGAGTATGTCGGCGCGCGTCGGTGGTATCGTGACTTCTATTAGGGCGTTCGGGTCCTCGCTCGAGGGCTTAGCTGCTAAGGCCATTTTTGAGAGGAGTTTACTGATGTTCTCGGCGGACTCGGAGAGGCCAAGGCAACCGTTCAAGTAGTCGACCTCGACAGTCGTTGTTCGTGGTGTTAGGTTGGGTGTTATCCGCGTCTGGCCGTTGTGGTCGGATATGACCTTGATAGGCTCGACGGTGAAGGGCTCCTCGGCATAAACGGAGAACATTGCGACCATCATGTTGACGACAATTTCCAGCTTGGTCTGGTCCGTTGCCGTACATTCTATAAAGACGTTCTTGGTGTTGAGAGAGATCTTGGAATGGTCGCCGTTGATGATGGGTGGCAGCGAGAGGACTACCCTATTCGCGTCGTAGATTACAGGGTAAACTGAATTGTCCCGGATGATGTGCAAGTATTTACCTATATTCTTATCCTTCTCGTAGAAAGCCATCAGTTCCTCTCCATTCATCTGCTTGGTCTGGTTGAGGGGCGTGAAGACAATTTCTTGCGGCGGTCGCGCCTCGTACGTGAAGGGTCCCTTGATAGCATCCAAGTCGTGAGTTCCGATGGCGACTAACGTACGCTGGCGGGCGAGGTTCTGGTGTAGCTTGTCTTGAAGGGCGATGAAGGAATCATAGTTCTTCTGGGTGAACTTGACATTGCGCAAGATGGCGCCACCGACCAGCGGCCGCACTTTCATAGTATCCTCGAGGACAGTGATGGTATGCATACTCCCGGAGACAGGCTGGGTTAATCTGATGTTGGGAGTGGGCTGCCTTCCCCGGAAGATGTTGAGCATGAGGGCTATACCCTCGAAGCAGAGTAGGTCATATCGGTTGGCGGGGATCTCGATCTTCAGCTGGGGAGGTTCTTGGACACCATCCACGATAGGTCTCTCTTCATTCTCGGTATCTTCGTCTAGCTCGATACCAAACTCGAAACATAACTCTTCAAACTCGGCGGTGGTGAACCTGAATGATGGTGGAATGGTGTGTTAGTGGGGTAACATTCAGGGTCATGGAGGGGTTGAATGGTACGAACTGTTGACCCAGAGCCTCGTAGAGGTCATATTTGTTGACTGATATGGTAGGCATCTTCTATATGGCCCCTTATGAGGGTAGAACAGAGCCTAGAGGCCAGGTGTATTTGCGCAATTCGTTATTTCGAGGAATTGGTCGGTCCTGAGTCACCATCGACTTTGGAAATTCATTTGGGTTGCAGTTGTACATACGACCCCACCATGAGATATGCTTTATGCAATAGCGGGTGTGTGACCTACCTTAGCGCGGATATTATTCAAAACGGAAGATGAAGAGAGGGACAAGTACGTCAATAGCCCTTACATAACCAGGTAGGCCTATAACCAGGTACCTAATCTATACAAGTACAAGTACAAACCAAGTATAAAATGAATATAGCATGATACATAGGTAGGTATAGGTCACACTATCTGCTGGATGACCTTGGACGAAACATATAGCTCATACTCGGCCAATCAGCTTAATTTACGTTTGAACCTTTTGGCCAGGTATATTTCGTAAGCCAGCAATTATTCAAAACTGTCAGACCTATAAATCGCCTGCGGTATAACGAATACAGCTTCAGAGTGACATCACTGCTTCTAGTTACTGCATTCGGTCACATCGTGAACACATATGTTCGATCACATACGCAGCCCAACGCTGAGCTACGCTATACAAGCCTAAGATGTATAAGCGCTAACTTGATACGATTTAGATCTGCTAGAGGGTAAGAATTAAGAGACGGCTTTGTTTTTCGTTTAGGAACATTAGGCAGGTAACTAAAGTTACTAAAGACAGCATCGGAGGTGCACGGGAAATTACCTATGGCCTACCCAAAATACATGAAGCTGATAAGGTCCCTAAAATAAAGGTAAAAGATGAGCCAGGGGTGCAACGCGTAACAATACTTTCGAATTTAGGGCGGGGAAGTGCATGTAACGTACATAATTCCAAGGTACGTAGCATGATGAACAAGGGAACAAAAACGATATGTGGGGCATCTGTGGCACCCGGGCAGAGATTTCCATCATTAGGAGGTATCTCAAGCCAGACAGGACTAGACAACGCCTAAGCCACAATATTTTCAGAACTAAGAAGTCAAGGCAAGCGCCCCTTTGTTACCTCACTTACCTCACTTACCTCACTTACCTACCTTTACTTGCCCCATGCCTGATAATACCTGAAGTAGGTGCAGTACGGTACAATACCAAAGTACATAGTAGCTCTAGCCCGCCTTAAACCTATTTCCACCAAAAGCATCTTTCTCTTGGTCACAACACAATCCTATCCACCAAAGCGACCTTCCCATGATACCCCTCGATGATCTAATTTGGAAGACCTGATCCACGATTCACGGCGAACTGAAGACCACCCGTAGACGACTCACATCAAATTTACAAATTTACAACTCCGCCTATCCAACATACATTTTTTTTGGGCTATCGGAGCACTAGCGATAGTTGATCTCTGCCCGGTTTCGTCTCCAAGTCGCCAAATTGACCCGACATCGACCTAACTTAACTCATTGCATCACTCCACCAGACCGCCCACGCGATCAGCAAGCGCACTCCCAAGCCGGTTCTCAACTTGCCGGCCTCAACGCCTTCAGCACCTTTCGATTTTACTACTGCCTAATTACACCTCACCATGGCTGACGCGCCAAATGCGAACGATGAGCTGTACCCTATCGCCGTGCTCATAGATGAATTAAAGGTGAAGCGGTGACCCCAACCCATATATCACCACATATTAGGACCTCATCCTCTAACCTCGCCTTTAGCACGACGACGTTCTGCTCCGATTGAACGCCATCCATCGTCTATCAACAATCGCGCTCGCTTTAGGTCCCGAGCGCACTCGTGACGAACTCATTCCCTTTCTAGATGGTCAGATACCGACCCCAGCCTTTAAGCCAAACAATAATCTAACTTCAGCATCAGAGTCGGTCGAAGACGAAGATGAAGTTCTCGTAGCCCTAAGCGAGGAGCTGGGCAGCTTCATCGAATACGTAGGCGGGCCCCAATACGGCCACGTCCTCCTCTCCCCCCTCGAGAACCTCGCAGCTATCGAAGAGCCCGTCGTCCGGGATAAGGTCCGTCCATACAGCCTTGCGGGAATCCTTATCGTCATCTACTAACTATTTCTCGCAGGCCGTCGAGTCCCTCAACAAGATCTGCAGCGAGCTATCGTCCCAACAGGTCGAAGAGTACTTCATCCCTCTTACTATCCGACTATCTAAGGCAGACTGGTTTACCTCTAAGGTGTCCGGGTGCGGCCTCTTCACAGCTCCTTACTCGAAGGTGTCCCCTCCCGTCCAAGAACAGCTTCGCCAACAGTTTGGCCACCTAGTGCATGATGAAACCCCCATGGTGCGAAGACAATCCGCTACCAACATGGCTAAGTTCGTGAAAGAAATGCCCGCAGCTATCGTTGTGGAGGAGATGATACCCCTTTTCCAGCACCTCGCGCAGGATGACCAGGACAGCGTGCGATTATTGACTGTGGAGATTCTAATTTCTATCGCCGAGGTTGTGCCCAAGGAGCAGCAGGGCAGCCATGGCGTTTTGCTCACATCGTTACGAAATTTGATAGAGGACAAGAGCTGGAGGGTTCGATACATGATTGCTGATAGATTTGAAAAGGTACCAACCCCCTCCCTTGCTTCATGTTTTGTATAGCCTAGGCTAATGGCAAGCAACGCAGATTGCGAAAGCTGTAGACGAAGAGGTGGTCACTCGAGACCTAGTACCCTCGTTTGTCAAGCTACTGAAGGATAACGAGGCCGAAGTTAGGACTGCTATCGCCGGCCAGATCCCCGGCTTCTGCACTCTGGTCGATAGGACTACGCTGCTTAACGATATCATGAGCTCCATCGAAGACCTAGTCTCCGACACATCACAGCACGTCCGTGCCGCTCTAGGCACGCAGATCAGCGGCCTAGCCCCGATCTTGGGCAAACAAGAGTAAGCCTATCTACTAAATCTTAGGATCCTAGCCATTGACCTTTTTCAGAACTATCGACCACCTCCTTCCAATGTTCTTGCAGATGCTGAAGGATGAGTTTCCCGAAGTTCGTTTACATATCATCTCGAAACTCGAACTCGTCAACCAAGGTATATAACTCTCGCAAGACCCCGTAGAAGCTCGCGTTGTTAACGTTATCAGTCATCGGTATCGACCTACTCTCCCAGTCTCTTCTGCCCGCGATCGTGCAGCTCGCCGAAGATAAGCAATGGAGAGTACGACTTGCTATCATCGAGTATATCCCGCTCCTTGCTAGTCAGCTCGGCGTTCAGTTCTTCGACGAGAAGCTGAGCTCGCTGTGCATGGGCTGGCTAGGAGATACGGTCTTCTCTATCCGAGAGGCTGCAACTCATAACCTGAAGAAGCTCACCGAAGTGTTTGGAGTTGAGTGGGCTAGCGAAGCTATCATTCCGAAGGTGATGGCTATGGGCTCTCATCCTAATTATCTATACCGGATGACGACTTGCTTCGCCATCTCGGTAAGTGTCCTTACTATTTCCCGGCGATTTTTATAGATTCTAACCAGCCGTAGACTCTCGCGACTGTTGTCAGTTTGGACGTGATTGGAAAGTCGATTTTGCCTATGCTGGAAAAGCTTGTGGAGGACGAGATTCCCAACATACGCTTCAACGTGGCGAAGACGTACGCCGTGCTCATCGACGTCTTAAAACGACTCCCCGAAGAGGGTACCGTCTACAGTCTGGAGAAGGCCGGAACGACGACGACTACGCCGTCTCCTCGGGCAACCGAGCTCATCCAGCAGCGCATCCTGCCGAGCCTGGAGAAGCTGCAGAAGGACGACGACGTGGACGTGCGCTACTTTGCGACGACCGCGGTAGCAGGAATTCCCGGAATGGGTGGGGAGCCTATGAACACATCGCCGTAGATGAAAGATTAAAGAGAACTCTTTCAACATGCAGCCCATGTACTAGAGTGTCCTAGTCGCATCTCTCGCGAGATAGCCGTCCCGAATTGTCCAGCGTCAGTTCGTGCAAGGGTCCTTCAGAAGGTGAAATTTTGAGGGTCCGTAGAGTAGATGTATGGGAAGCACGCACACAGTCGTCGAATGCATTTTTTGGAGGTTTGTGTCCTGCTCGGCATTGAGGCCCGTAGGACTTTAAAGCTGCACAAACTTCTATAGAAGGGCTTCGAGCCATGAGCCCCAAACCGGCGCTCTTGTTTTGGAAGTTGCCTGATATGTGTATGATAAAAGACGAAAAAAAGAGCATGATGACCTAGTTTAATAAATCTCAGTCAAACAGGTTTGCAGTGATGCTGTTCCATCCTTCTAATCGTACTCTACTGGGGTATCTTTCCTAGGTTAATGCACTCCTACGTCTATGTTCGTACCGCCCGTGTTAATTTTAAATATCCCTGACTTTCTTAAAACATAAACTACTAATGGTCTGTCCCTTTACGCCGCCAAAACTAAAGCTGGGGTACTCGACCCTGCCGACTAGGTCGAACCGCCACCCTCTCGCGTCGCCGTCATCCTCTCCGTCCTTCCTAGCACCTTCGAACCAACTCTTCAGCTCCTCTTCGGTCCAGTTGCAGCTCGTAACAAGGAATAAGCCCCCATCGCGCACGAGAGGCGCAACCCGCGCTCTATAGGATTCACTAACACGACGCCCGCTCGCAGGGTCCGTCTCTGACGACAACGATATCGCGTCGAAAGTGCCCTTATCCAGTACGACGTCCCAGCCTTGCGGTTGTTGCACATCAGCCAGAAGCGCAGAGGCCGGCGTCTGAAGGATGTCGTGCTCGCGGAACTCGACCGGCTTTTCGCTTTCCGTTTCCGTGTCTTGCGATCGCGACTCCGCGATGCGCCGCGCGAACTCGACGCTCTGTCGCGAGTAGTCTACGCCTAGCATACGCCCTTGCCAACCCGCATCGCGCAGACCGAAGAGGAGAGATCCGTTGCCGGTGCCGAGGTCGAGGAATGAGGATTCTTCTAGGGAGAGGTGCAGTTCGGAGTCGGGGTCGGAGAGGAAGTCGATGACCTTGGCTTCGGCGTCCGAGTCGTCGAACCAGACGGTGCCGGTGTCGGCGGGGTTATGCGCGTGGTTGGAGATTTCGGCTGTGTAGAGGCTGTCCCAGCTGTTGGTTTGGTGTTAGACGAATGGGCTGGAGAGTGGAGGAGAATAGGTGGGCATACTATTCCTTGGTGCCCAGCTCGGACGGCTCGAGGTGTGTTGGCTTGGACATTGTAGAGGTTTTTATAAGTCAATTAGCTCTGGTAGCTAGGTACGTAGGAGAGACATGTTTGATTATGAAGCTATGGTTATGACCCTATTCTAGATTTGACCCAAATTACACACTTCACGATATAGTATCAGAATCGCAATCTTCAACTTTTAGAAGGTGGGAGGTTAAAGGAGGGGCATACGGCAGAACGGTACAAGATTGGTAGGCGGTCTCGTGTCTTGTTGGTAATCGAGATAAGATAAGATGAAGTATATTGCCAAGCTGCCAAGATGAATAAAAATGGAATGCACGGGCCAAGTATAAGCGACCGATAAGCGATAAGAGTCATTCACCTAAACTTTTCTGTCGTCACGGGCGAGGCGAATCTTCTTCGGCTTCCTTCTTCGGCTTCCGTGTAAACGTCTGTCGCAAATTCGATGCCCTCAGTATGTTTCGCGCTTGCTCGTCTAGATATTTAAATAGAGGTCTTACCTCTCCTGCGAGATCATGCGCTAGGGTATTCCGACCGCTTCAGACTCGCACGCTCGCCAGCGTGAACGTGCCAAGTCCAAAGGTGCGTTGACAATCTCATGTCTTGATTGCCTTCACTCATTCCTTTCGCTCACTCCTTTCACTCACTGCCTTCACCATGGATTCCTAAACCTATAAACTGACATAAAACAGGAACCGACAGAGCTCGACCAAATAACAACATTACCAAATGGAGTCCGAGTAGCATCAGAGGCTCTACCGGGGTCTTTCTCCGGTGTTGGCGTATATATCGAAGGCGGATCGAGATTCGAGAACACTTACTTGAGCGGGGTGAGCCACATCGTTGATCGACTGGCCTTCCATTCTACAGAAAACAAAACGGCAGAGGATATACAAGAGACGGTAGAGTCTCTAGGAGGAAACGTACAATGCGTATCCTCCCGGGAGTCTATGATGTACCAAGCCGCCACTTTCAACTCGGCTATCCCGACGGCGACTGAGCTACTTGCCGATACGATACGGAATCCCCGAATCACGGAGGAAGAGGTTGCCGGAGAACTTCTGACGGCCGAGTATGAAATCAACGAGATATGGAAGAAACCTGAGCTTATCCTGCCTGAGTTGGTGCATATGGCGGCCTTCAAGGGTAACACTCTTGGCAACCCTCTGCTATGTCCTCGGGAAAGGATACCGGAAATCAACAGTTCGGTAGTTAGGACATACAGAGACACTTTCTACCGTCCCGAACGGACCGTTGTCGCCTTTGCCGGTGTCCCGCATTCCGATGCGGTGCAACTAGCATCCAAGTTCTTCGGAGATATGCAAGCTTCTGGACACCCTCTCCTGTCTCGGACGGATTCGCTGTCATCGGATAGCACCGATACCTCAACTTCTTCATTTTCCTCAGCATCATCATCTCCCCCATCAACAGCATCTAGTATAATGTCCAAGTTACCCCTATTCAAAAACCTCTCTACTTCCGCAAGCCGCAACGCATCCGTCTCTACCACTCCGGCCATCTCGCCATCGCTGGAAGAACTCACCATGCCCGCGCATTATACCGGTGGTTTCGTCGCGCTCCCACCACAACCTCCCAGTACCAACCCCAACCAACCCGTATTTACTCACATTCACCTCGCCTTCGAGGGATTACCCATCGCATCAGATGATATTTATGCGCTGGCAACGCTTAACACGCTTCTCGGCGGCGGCGGATCCTTCTCCGCCGGCGGACCCGGGAAGGGCATGTATTCAAGACTGTACACCAACGTGCTCAACCAACACGCTTGGGTAGAGTCTTGTATCGCTTTCAACCATTCTTACACAGATTCCGGGCTGTTCGGCATCTCTGCTCAATGCATCCCCGGCCGCACACAGCACATGCTCGATGTCATGTGCCAAGAATTGAGGGCGCTTACTGTAGAAACCGGTTTTGCTGCCCTTGGCCATGCCGAAGTTAACCGCGCCAAGAATCAGCTACGTTCCAGTCTCCTAATGAACTTGGAGAGTCGAATGGTCGAGCTAGAAGATCTAGGCAGGCAAGTCCAGGTGCACGGCCGCAAGGTACCGGTCCAGGAGATGTGCCGAAAGATCGAGAGCCTCACGATTAATGACTTACGCCGGGTGGCGAAACAGGTTGTAGGGGGATTAGTACAAAACAACGGTAGAGGAAGCGGTGCTCCGACCGTGGTGCTACAAGAGGCCCAACACCCATTCAGCTCTATAAAACAAATGTCTTGGGAAGAGATACAGGATAGGATATACAAATGGGGCCTAGGTAAGAGGTAAACGGTAAGGAACTTGGCCGCCTCCGACAGCAGCGAGGTTCCTAGAAGCAATCATGCGCAATTTTGGGATCTACGATACGGCTAGTCCGAACCTAGTCCCCGAGCGCTCTCGCTTCGAGGAGCCCTTCAGTGTACAATGATGTATATTAGCGATGACAAGCGTCGGATTCTGTACGATGTAGACATGATCACAAGCATACCCGACTAATCGAGGCATTCCCAATCTCACGTTCTAGAATGGAGGCACGGCGCATAACTATGGACTACGAATAGGAGCAACTGCCCTAAAACGCCGCGTAAGCTTGATACCTACTAACGAGGATGAAGAGTATTTACGTCCTACGTCGGGACTCGACATGATCGGGTATATTAGCAGGAAGCGGAAATGAGTGTTCCAACGAGGTAGGACAAATACTGCTTCGAGTTGATGGACTTGTGGGCTATTACATGACTGCATTCGACAACCGTGCCATAAGCTTCCTCTCCATGCTATAGAGCAACGTGAACCGGCCTATGATTTCTGCTTCCAGCACACCGACGCACGTTTTCCGTACGATACAGTCTATCGGGGTTTCACGACAGTCCGCGAAGTTGCAGACGCTGGGACACGGACCGCCAGATCTCGGCTCTTGATCGTGGCACCGGGTCGCTATCTGGCGTAATCTGTGCCCGCCCCCGTGTTTCTCCCGTGTTTGCTCTGCCGTGTCGGTCTAGCTATCTATGGACCTGGTTCGGGTACCGGCGTAGGTGATCTACGCTGAAACTATATAAGCGGCAGTGGGATGAGTAGTAGATTATAACTAGACCCCTATCGCCATGCGTCCATCGCCTTGTCGGTAGCCATCGTCTAGTCCGCATTGTTTAGCTCTTAGATTAGGTACCTAACACGCATTGCCTATATCGACGCATCTTCGTATATCAAAATAGTAAACCACACTTACCACACAAGCAAAAACACCTCCCTAACCATGACGGCCATCACAAAAACAACACGCGGCCCCGACGGCACACAATCAACCCTAACGTACCGTCTTCCTCCTCAGACAACCCCCTTCGCCCCCTCCCAAAGCCAAGCCATGCCGTCCTCATGCTCCTTCTCCGTATACTGCCGCAGCCTCTCGTACTACGTATACTCGATGAACACAGCCGCGCACGACGCGCACCCCCTCGAGGGACAACACTGTCTCGCGGTGCAGGACCTCACTTCCGATCACCGGGTCGGCTATAACGCCGAGTGCTGGCCCGAGAACTACTTCGCGCTGTTCGACAACGAGTGGGGCGAACTAAACGGCGCGCCGAGGAGCGGCAACGAAGGGAGCGCTTCGACGGCTGCGTTTCCCGGGGATAAGTGTCTGGCGGGGTGGACGGTGGCGTGTACGACGACGATTACGGCTGGGGGCGGCGACATAGACAGTCACAACAACAACAACAACAACAACAACAACAACAACAACAACAACAACAACAACAACAACAACAACAACAGGAATGGATCTAAGAATGAGAACGCAGGTAACGAAAAAGTGCCCGAGCTCTACCCCCAAGCATGGTGCTGCCCCCCCGGCCAATGGACCTGCGCCACCGCCACCGCCGAAGGCGACAGACAAGCCCCCCAACGGCTATGCCAGAGCTATCTGACCGGGTCGACGAGCACCGACATCTGGATGTACTGGGACCCGGAGTTCGACACCGAGACCCCGGACGGGTCCACGTCGAGCCTCTTCGAGGCGTATACCTGGACCGCGGACGTCCCCGGGGAGCCGGACCCGACGCACGCCGCGACGGTGTTTCGGAAGGTGTTTCCCCTGGTGCTGAGTAGCAGCGCTGGCGCCGGCCCCGGCACTAATCCGGGCCTGGGAGCCGGGACCTCGGAAACATCAACATCAACAGCAGCAGCAGTAGTAGTTACAGTGACGGAAGTCGTTACGCTAGAGCCGACCCCAAGAATGCCCTCAGCAGCAGTAGCAGCGCGGGATAAAAGAACGGAGCCGGTGGCCGGGCTGCTACCGCCCGGGGGCCACTTGCTGACGTCGAGGTGTCTTGCTGCGGTCCTGCTGGGAGCTGCTTTCGCGACGGCGGTTATGTCGGTTTTTGGGTTCGCGTTGCTGTATCGCGGGAAGAGGAGAAGGCGGGAGCCGAGGTATCGCAAGGTTTTTGCTGACAATACCGTTTCCAAGGCGTCTCTCGACGATGCTGGGAAATGCGAAGTGGGAATTCTGTTCCAGCCTCGGGATATGGAGACCAGTTGAAGGCAGGCTAGCGTTTGGATTAGGCGTGTAGTTTTAGGTAGGCTCGTGAGGATTTGATTCGTATCCTTGAGTTTTGTTAAGAGTATTAATCTAGGTTAACCTTTTTCTTCAATCTATTATAGAATTGTTCCAGTTGGTGCTCTCGATCTCAAAGATCTACTTGTTATACGTCCCATAGCTAGGTACCCAGCCTCACAATTCACCAGACTCGTAAAAAAAGACAGCAAAGTTGTATAAGAAAAATCGAATCTATAAGATCTGTTTTTTTTCGCAGCCAATAGGTGCTACCGTGACCTATCTATTAAATTTGATGTTCCCGCCCCTACTCCGTATAAAGCGATATTCGAGATAATTCATAAGTCATGAAACCGTCCTCTTACGGTCCGCGTTGAACCTAGTATACGGCATCGCATGTTGTCTGCTAGACGTCTTTTATAATTATATCCCCAGCCATAAAAAAAATGCAAATTTTCAAACCCCCTTTTAGAATTCCCTTTTTTTTTCTTGCCAGCAATATGCAGATATCATCAATCATTGGATCTGGGCCATCCTTTTAGACATGCTATTGTCATGTTAGCTTGGGTACTATCGCTCGACAGTTAGGGGCAACTTACAAAGCATAGAAAGCAAATTGGCTAGGGCTGCTGCCAAACTCGTACACGAAGCGGGAAGCAAGGTAACTTCCGAAGATGGCGCGAAGGTACGAGTCGGGTACGCGGCTGATGATGGTGTCTAGACCGATCTTGTCGATGAGCAACTTGGGCAAAGCATCTGCAAGAACGGCCCTCCGAATTTTAGGGTTCTCCCATAGGTCTGATTTCTGAAGCTCTTCATCTAGAGTCGTAATGGCAAGGGAAAGTGTGTCGGAAAGCACGGACCGCGGTACACCGGTCTGCTCGTGCTCTCGCCAGATCGCCTCGAATTCGAGACGAGCGTTTTCGCAGATGGTGGCTTGTACTTGCTTGACGTACGCCTTGTAGAACTCTGGGGCTTCGCCGTTCGCGTTGTGGCACATATTCTCGGCAAATCCCTCGTCGTCAAAGCTAAGCGAGGCGAGGACTTCGAGAGACGACGAGGTTACACCACCCTTGTTAGCAGATGCATCCTTGAATAGAATGCAACCAGCCTGCTCGAGACGCAACTTGGCGTCTTGGGTGATGAATAGATTAGCACCCTCCACGATGTAAGGAATCGCCGTCCTGCCATCCCTAATCAACTTGGAAACTGTAGAAAGGTCGATCGACTCGGGACGGCCGCCGCAAGGAACGAAGATGTCAGTCAGACCGGTGTCTCTGAGATGGTAAAAGTTGCGGAAGGACGTGCCGTTAGGAACAACTTCGCCGGTCGGCAATGTGACGTTGCTATCGTCACATAGGACTCTGAAGCCATCCTTAGACAGCTTGGAGAGGTCGAACTGCGAGATCATGACACGCTTCTTGGCCAAGCGTACGAGCTCGTCCTTGTCGATACCGTTGGGATCGACGAGCACACCAGATCCATCCACGATGGCCGTGTACTTCTCGTTACTCAGAATGATTTCGTTGCTGCCAAGGTCGCCGTCCGGACCTCCGGTCTGCATCTTCCTCACCTGGGAGGGGTCTAAATTCATCTTTCGGTAGATACCCTTGACAAACTCACGAACGGACAATGTCGTCATGCCGTATGCATCGTGAGGGATGCCACCAAGTTTAGGCGACTTGCCAGTGAAGAAGGACTTCCACCACGGCGCACCTCGGGCGCGAGCGTGCTCGGTGGCCCAATCGACGAGGTCTGCAGTGTTCTCATCCGGACCTAGGAAAAGAATCTCTTCTTTACGGTAAAGGTCTACAATAGGGTTTTTGATACCAGGGGTCTCGGCAGGGAGGAGAAGATCCAAGATACTATCAATGTACTTCTCAAACGCCTCCCGAGCACGGTCCTGCTGCTTGGCGTCGAGGAGGACCACACCCTTCGAACCGCCTTCGGGGATGTCCTTGTTCTTGCGCTGTTGGGTGCTTGCGAGAGCATAGTTCTCGTCAAAGAGGTTCCTAGCATTGATGCTGTAAGTTTCCTTGCTGCGGGACTTGACAATTCGGATACCGCCTCGGGCAACATCCTTGAAGCGCAAATGAAAGCCGCGGGCTTCTGCGCTAATCACGAGGAACATGCCGTACAAACGTCGAGGATATTCAATCTCTGGCAAGAAGGATGGGTCGAGACGGAAGCTGAGAGCCACTTTCGTGGGCGTGAAGTAGTTGGTCTTCAAGATGGCATTGTTGAAGATGCGGAAGGCTGTCATCACCATTTCGTCGTGCTCATTAGACACTTCTCGGGTGATCGCCTCCTTAAGCCGGGCATCCGACAGTACTTCTACGGCCGGTGTCGGCGCAATTATGCTCTTCTCAAAACCGGGACCGACGCTTAGATGTATGCTAGCAAATGCGGCATACAGCAGGCGTACTAATTTAGGGTAGGACGAGATAATCTCAAGTATGTAATCCGGCGTGAACGTCTCTGTACGGAGACGGCGCTTCAGCTTAGATAGGATCTCCACATGCGCCGGATTCTTAGAATCTAAAGCTTGCTTGATGGACACGTACTCTGTGCCAAGGCGGTTCAGGAAGTGCTGAACGAAGACCCAGACGCAGTGGCCATAGACTGTCTCCTGCAAGCTTAGCGCACCAGAGGCAAACAAGGAGTGAAGTTTGTTCTGGGGTATGCAGTACAGAAGGGAAATCTCCTTGGTGATCTGGTGAATCGACAGCTCGATCGGCATGGGTTTGGTGTCTATGTTCGTCGCCGGCTTCAGGTAGATACTCATGACTGTGATGCCGTTGGAGAATTGCTCTACATACTTCCTGGTGCTTGTGACACCATAGTAGTGGTAAAGGTCGCTCATGGCGCTGAAAATACCCCTGGCAGTACGAGAACGGAAAGCCGTGACGAGACGCTTCTCCTCGGAGCCCTCGATATCAAAGACCTCGATGACGGGTCCATTCCTGGTAACGGCGAGCTTGATAATGTCACCGTAGACCTGCTTGGTGTTCTTAGTTGCCTTCGTCAGGAACATACGATCGCTAATGACCTCGAGACGCGTCTCACCCGGCTCCGGGTTTGCATCCACAAACTGGCACTGATATACAAAGTAGCATCGCAGAGAAGCCTTGGATGAAGGATCGTTAGAGACGGTACCAGGGGAGCGGAACGTTTCAACCCTGAAGCGCTTGTTGGGGTCGGAATGGTCGAGATACTTCTCCTCGAGCCTGTTTTCGAACCGCGGGCCGTGCAACGAGCTCTTACCAGGTTCGCTTGTGTCGATATATATGGCGTGGTCAGTAGCTTCCATGTCCAGACGGATCTCCTCGCGCTTGTCCACGCGAGCGTAAGCAGCAACTTTGGCAGCATACATGGAGGTGATGTGGGTCGCAATAACATCGACGCTTTCCATCTGGAAGTAGACATCGTCGATGCCTAGCTCGTTGTAGAACCACGAGACCTGCTCGTCAAGATGCGATTCGGGAATCCATCCTTGCTTAAGGATAAGGCTCTTGACTATTACATGTTAGAGAAATTGAGGATATCGTAAGCGCTGCCGACTGACCTTGCTCTATCTGCTCATCACGCCCCTTAAACTCGGGCGCAATATATCCCACAGTAGCGGAGCGTAGAACCCTGTGGCCATTGCCGCCCAGAGTCCCCAGCGGTACTGAGAAGTGGGTGGGTTGAGGCGAAGGGTGTCGAGAGACTTGGTCGGTATCCTGAACCTTGCCCAGCAGCTTGTTAGCCGGGCTCGGGTTTGGAGCGACGCCGCTAGTCGTCATGATTTGAGTTTTAGGTTCCAAAACCTCAAACGGCTCAAACGGATCTGAGTACTGTGGAAATCTATCCAGATTTAGGTCAGTCGTCTGAAGCGTCAACATCTTGACCACCATGTTGGAGACAAGAATCTGAGCAGCTTGCGACTCGGGAGGGGAGACAATGAAAGATAAAGGCGCACAGGAAGGGCTCAGAACCATGAAAAGGGATAGGACGGGAACAGAACAACAGGGGGATCGAGGGAGAAGAGATGATCTCTTATACAGAATAAAACTCGAAGGGTAACGCAGAAGGCGTCATTACCGTGTATAATGACTATCCTCTTGTTGAGCTCAGGGACTACCCCAGAGATTGACATCGAGGTACAACGAGCAAGTAAGTGACAAGATGAGATTACTGTAGTATAACGAGATAGAGGAAACGGGTTCGGTAATTTTCAGATCCCATATTGCACTTGACAAGGGTGGCCAAAGCGCCGGCAGGTCAAGCGAGACCAGTTCAGCACAATATTGGAATATGAAAATACGAGTGCCGTTATCGTGTCTCGAATTGTACGGGCCAGAAATAGCATGGAGTCAACTTCACCGCTCGATGCTTCGGGTAGCGTTGAGTTATGTCGACGGCCATACCCCTGATAAGGAAACTAATAACACAAACAGGCTGAACAATAAGAGACGTACCGACAAAGCGTTAGAAGGTTGCCCCGGAATTAACTTAACGAACTCACGGGTCCACTATTAAGTTAATAGGAGACTGGTGGACGTAAAGAGTGAACTGCAAGATCTGCCCTCGCGTGTTAGTTAGAGTTGGAGATACAGGTGGTCGGTTAGGGAGGCGTGTGTATAAGGAGGTCTTGTAGGTAGGTCTTGTATATGCAATACTACAGAAAGCACAAAAAGACGACAGCAACCTTGGAGGTGTGGTTGGCCGGATGGCTGATTGGCTGATTTGGCAGCCGGAATAGGTTACAGGAATGGAAGTGGTACCTTAATAAAGATGATGCAAGAAACCTCAATGCTTCAAGGTTTTAAACAGAGTTGGAAATAACGCGGTAACGAGGTTTAAATCTAAAGTCCTCGTTATACGATATTGCCGTAGATGGTTACACGTCCTCGAACTTTCCGAGAAGACTATATCGGGTTAGGCCGAGTTGTGTATTAAAGAGGTAGGTAATGAAATACGGATGACGGTGGGCGGCAAAGATAATGACGGGGTAGAGATTAAGCTAACACGATAGGGGACTCCGGTAAACCAAATCCGCAAGATAAGGATAATAATAAGATGAACTAACTTTGTAGCTGAGTCGAAAGCGTGATTCAGACTCAATTCGTCGTTTCGTCCATAGCCAAAGCAAATTGATGACGATCGTGAAGTTGAGAAAAGGGGAGCCACCGGCTTCTTATATACCGTACCGTTAAAAACAAGGAAGTAAAACCGTCAGCAGCTATTACACATAGAGAATCACGTTTTCAGCGGCTGTGCTCGTGGTGTACTCTGTGCACTGTACGTCGAGGACTCGTTCCAGCTTCTGCGACAGACATCCTTGCAGTTAGCAAATTTAGCATCGCAGGGTTTCCTGGGGCATGGCATGTATGTACAATACGGTTCTCGAAATCTGAGGGTATCGCTTGGTATTCCAATTCCAATTCCACTTACCTAGTATTGGAAAGACATGACGGACCCAGTAGAAGAAAACCAATCGAAGATTCTTTTCATCACGGTGAACGCAAATGGAACAAAAAGAGAGGCTAACCCTGCAGCTAACTGGAACGGGCGGAACGCTACGCTCCTATTGGCCCAAGGGTCTGGGTACCTGAAAATCCGTATAGCTGGAGTACCGGGTCGCCTGGAGTTGTATGCCGCGGTACTTGGGTCCTGGCGGTGACACGGGTCACCCGTAGCCAAGGGAACAGCCATGCGGCGAGCATCCAGAACTCGTTGGAAGAACAACTTCAGCATCACATGTCGTCTCGGACCGGGGTTTAGTGGATCGCGATGGATCTACTATGCGATCCAACGGTCTGAGTTTTCTCTCAAACTTGGACGAGCCTAGACGATTATTGACCGTATCAAGTACCGACGGCTATTCGAGGAGGATTTCGACGTCGAGACCACGAGGTACCTCTTCGAACTTCTCCGGGGTCGACCAAGTATCTATCGCCTTGTAGGTACGCGGTATACATCGTGACATACAACGCGACACAAGTCCCCAGCTTTTTTTTCTCTCAGCTGTCCGGCGGATAGGATACCTATTGAGCCAGACCCATCCGTCTCAGCAGGTGAGTAAGAGTAAGCTCTTGCAAATTACCTACATGAATGGCAATGTGATCGCCTCCTTCGGATAGGTAAGTACCTAGGTAAGGTAATATGCAAATCATTTGTTGGAGTGATAATCCTAGGGTCTCGTCTTTACATGTTGATCCCGTCTATCAATCACCAGCTCACCTCTCTTTCTCCTTATCCTTCTAGCCCCTAACCCCCCAAGGAGAGTTGCTAGAACGAATCATATTGACCATCGTTAAATAAGGGATACCGTCTAGCGTACCCAGGTAGTTCAGGTGCCATGTCCAGGTGCCATTCTGATAACAGATAGCGGCTCATCGCGTTAGGCTCGCGCATTAATAACTTCAGACCTGTATCTTTACCGCCTCTTACATAGGAGGCCCAATGACAGGCTGTGGCGCAACTGGTATATCCAATGACCCAATGGATGTTGCAATACCTATCGCTATCGAGTTCAGGAATGATGAAACAGCGCAGAGATGGAATTGGCTCTCGATGCTTTGGGAAGCTGAAGGGAGAGAAAATTTCGAGATGGCTGATGATCAATTGGAAGCGGACCTTGTTGCAATGGAAATTACATGTACGCGAAGGTACCTAGATACTTAGCTTGGGGTACAATTAGGTACAATTACAGGTAGAAATGATGGAATAGGTACCTAGGAATTACCTATAGGTACGTCCAAGTGCGAGCAGGTACTTCTATACATAAGGGTACTTCGTACGTAAGTTAAAAATGGCAGCAACGCGTACCGGCTCTTAGCATACCTCCATAAGGCATAGCGCTGTAGCCCCAGCTCTGCACCTCTCGGGTGACTTGGTTAAGGTCCACCTGCCCCGCGATTTCGACGGTGTCATCCAGGAACCGCATACGTAAAAAGCTGCGATTCTTATTTTCTATTACCCCCATATTACTTGATAGCAGCGTCTATCGAACCCAATGGAGCAGCACGAGGTCAGCCGATTTGACGCCAGGCAACTCGAACGGCCTCGTGATAGCTCAACAACTCTCTCTTGGCCTGCCGGTACACATTGACGGTCCCAGGGTTCGACTTCTCATTACTAAACTTGTCGTGAGGTTAGTGGTCCAGCACCCCTTTCTCTTGGGTTAAGGGGTTTCCTCAGTTTTCATGGCGACATCTCCTCCGAAAACAACGTCATGAGAACCGGTTGAGATCTCGAAACGAAAATATAGTCTCCTTTTTTTTGCGGAGCACAAGTGGAACAATTCCTCTCTTTACTCCTGTACTGGGTGACACTGCAGGGACAATCATCTGTTACCATCGCCGCGTCCAGGATAGGGAGTTGTGTTCAGCGTTCGTTCGTTCGTTTTGACTAACGTAAACAACCTTATGCCGGCAGCTTTCTGCCGCAATTCCAAGAATGGTAGCTCTGAGACGGGGAGCTCAAGCGTGTTGTCCGCCTTACTGGTTCGTTCCTAGTCATATTGCTTCGTGGCAACCTTGATAGGAGAGAAAAAGGGGATGAGAATCTCAAGAAAACATTACGATACGGTAAGGTTCCACAAACAATACGGGACACGGAGAGAACCAGTTTGTGGGATTATGCAGCGTTTACCGATCGATGATTACGGTCCGGAACAGGGCTATTTTTAAACTCTCTTCCACGTTTTCGCCCTGTAACAGCTGTAACAGCTGTAGCCTCCTATCAACGACTATACGCATATCAAAACTGGAGTTGTACGTACTGCATACGCACTCTGCCCCTGAATCGTAGATAAGCACCGCCACGAGTGTGGATTTGTGAAACGGCCAACGGTCGAAAATACGAGGGAGGACCATTCAGTCCTTATCAGCCTTTTCTTTCCAAGACTATCAGACATACAGGACATATTGTTATTCGACCGTAGACTACATAGAAGCCTCCATCATCGTAGATACAATCTCACGGTATGATCCGAGGGTGTGCATATGTATGCATTATCTTTCGGTTCAGGGAGCTTGGAAGTTAGCCCCAACATTTAACCATACCCAGACAGCCACAGAGAGCAGGTCGACGCATGTGGTATTCATTAATCCAGGAGCGGCCCGTAAGGGACATGCAAATAATCGCAGCCCTCGATTGGAACCGCTCTGCCGGTGTTCACCCCAAGTTGAAGGGTACGACGCCCTATCCGCCAGCGTTGGATTTGCCGATGGGCGATGAGAAGTGGCCACGCAATGTTAATGTTAATTGCACAATTAGTTTAGAGGCAACTAGCGGAATTCGTATTATCAATTTATCTATCTAGCCGTAACGTTGTTCGCGATTCTTGTCAGTTTGAAGCGAAAAAGCCAAGCCGTTGTTGCATTGCAGCGTCGATCCAGAAATTGATACCATCTCCATGTTTTGTACATGCTCCTCTACGCTCCTTATGCCGAAGAACAATATATCCGATCTGTCCAAGAAAGCTTAACGAAGCTTGTTAACCCAATTTGTGCGACCCGAGCCTGTCTGGCTATGCGGTCTATCTGCGGCGTCTGGACACGTTGCGGATATTTACATCCAGGTAGGCAGAACGTCGTCAAAAAACATGTTTTATACTGTGGTGGTTAGTATGGGGTATCTTTTTTGACGCCATTCTGGTAGGTCGGCTCGTTGATTTTTGTTTCGTAAGTAAGTTGGATCGATTTGTCTTTTTTGATGGATTATGACTAAACGCTTTCTTCGCTTAATCGAAGTTGGTCTCGGGTTAGGTATGCGTTAGGTAATCGACGTAATTGCTTGCAGTAAGATCGCCCCAATCCCGTCTTTTCTACCCCACCTACCATATTTGGGTTTGGGTTCAAGGTTCGGAAAGGCAGAAAGGTTGTCACTGCCGTAAGGATTGGAATCAAATCGCGGGGTTTATCGAGAGAAAAATCAAAGTCGGACTGACGGGAAGTAACTCACAACTCACCACTCACCACTTGCTATCTTCAACAAACGCGATCACGACTATTATTCATCGAATCAGTTCAAGCGTGGACCATATTTCATAATTATATACAAAGTAACACTGCTACTATTTTTTTTTCCTAACTTAGAATGAACGCCTCATCCGACCAATCGCACTTTTCGAATCTTCGTGCTCAGGCTGAAATCTTAGATGGGGAGGATGGACTCCGTCGTTTGAGAGACGAATTTCAAATCCCCACTAAGGCTGATATTAAACGAACAACACTGGAGCAGCCGCAGCAACAGAAGCAACAAGGTGAACTGCCTTTTCCGGTCTGTAGCAACCGAGATCCGTCAGCTCATACTGAACTTCCCTAGATCGTAACGATCCCGCCCCAGCCGACGAGACAACCGCGTGTACATACCTCTGCGGGAACTCTCTCGGACTGCAACCCAAAAGAACAGCAACTCGCATCAACCAGTATCTCCAAACCTGGTCCACTCAGGCCGTCCAGGGGCACTTTAAGCCTTTAGACGACTCTCCTCTACCGACATGGCTCGACGCTGACGCTCGAGCTGCCAAATCGATGGCCTCCATAGTCGGCGCGGACGAATCAGAAGTAGCTGTCATGCAGACCCTGACAGCGAACCTGCATCTATTGATGTCCGCCTTCTACCGTCCGGATCCAAAGGGGAAGCACAAAATCATCCTAGAAAGCAAGGCTTTCCCAAGCGATCATGTAAGAGATGATCCGCATGACGACAGACGTGCGTTCGCTGAGACGTGATAGTTTGCCGTACTAAGCCAGATCCGCCATCATGGTCTCTCCCCAAGCACGTCCATGGTGACCATAGAGTCGCCCTACTCGGAGGACGCCCTCATCACCACCTACGACATCCAGTCTATCATCTCGAAGCACGCATCAGACACGGCGTTGATCCTGCTGCCCGGCATCCAGTATTATACCGGCCAGCTGTTGGATATCCCAACCATCACCGCGTACGCGCACAAGCACAACATCTTCATCATCTGGGACCTAGCGCACGCGGTGGGCAACGTCCCCCTTCACCTGCACGACTGGGACGTAGATGCCGCGGCCTGGTGCACGTATAAGTACCTCAACGGCGGCCCGGGTTGCATAGGAGGTATGTTCATCAATTCTCGCAACAGCTTAGTGACCACGACGATCGCCGACGAGGAACCCGAGAGGGGATACGGCAAACGACTGTCAGGCTGGTGGGGAAATGACAAGGCAACTCGCTTCCAGATGGAGACTAAGTTCCACCCCGTAAAAGGAGCAGCCGGATTCCAGCTGAGTAACCCCAGCATCCTCGACATCACAAGTCTAAGCGCCTCGCTCGAGGTTTTCGAACTTGCCGGCGGAGTGTCGCCCCTCCGAGAGAAATCCAAGAGGCTTACGGCGTTCCTGGAGCAGTGCCTCTCCCTCTTATCGGAAGATGCCAAACAGCTCTTTAGAATTATCACGCCGTCCGACCCGGACCAGCGCGGTGCCCAGCTGAGTCTGTTGCTGGCAGACAGTATCCTAGACCCGGTGATGAAGGAGTTAGAGACGAACGGAGTCATCGTAGACGAGAGGAAGCCAAACGTAGTCCGCGTCGCTCCTGCTCCCCTGTACAACTCGTTCGAGGACTGCGTCGCGTTCGCCGAAGCTTTCGAGTCAGCCCTGGTGGCGACGCAGAAAGATCTATAAATTAGCCCCTATCGACGATAGTGATTAGACGTTTCCTTCTTACCAAGCCGAATTTAAACTCGTATACTTTTGGACGATAAAGGTAAATTGTATGTAGGATGGGGTTAGAATAGAACGAGAAGCGACACGGATGATATTCACTTTACATATTCAGTTCGGCCAAGAGCTGTAGGACTATCCATACCCTTTTTTCGTACTGTACTTTGCGCGGGCGTCATCTACAAGGACGTATCTTGGACCTTTATGCTACTTCATATACATTTCTAATTTTGAACTCTTTTAAGCTCTCAAATTTGATTCCCTCTTCTCTTAGACCGGTTCCGATTATTATTAAGCAGAATCTGGGGCAAGTAACAATTCCCTGGTATCCGTATCAACTAACCTACCATATATAGTCACATATAATATGCTATGCAATGAGTACATTTGGAAGATCAGTCTATATTCTTTATTTGAACCAGCAATGCGACACTAATATTGCTACTAGCTCCGGACAGCACCAACCCCCAACTCCCCCCCTTTGTATCCAGCCATAACCCAACAACGAATGACAGCTCATAAAACCCAAGAAGCAAGACCATGGACCATTCAACAACCCTTCGGAAATGGACCCGGAAAGGTAGATGAAAACGAGAGTATCAGAAAGGGGCCCCTGAGATAAACCCATGCAAAATAAGATCTAATATTAAGCTCCTCTCACTTCATCAGGTAGAGATTTCTCTTCGTTGTGACCCTTAGCGCTACCTCATCCTCGTAAATCCTCTAAGGTGAACCAGAAGGGACTGAAGGGAGGCCGGTAGGGAGGCCGGTCGGGACGCCAGTAGGAACACCACCGTTAGGGAAACCAGTAGGGAAACCAGTAGGAAGACCAGTTGGGCGGCTTGTAGGAAAACCACTGGGGGGACCGTTGGCGAAGTCGCTTGGGAAGCCACTCGGAAGACCGCTAGGAAAGACACTAGGGAATCCGCTCGGGAAGCCGCTAGGAAAATTAGTCGGGAAGCCGCTCGGCGGACCGGTAAAACTACCACCAGAAGGCAGCGTCAAACCGGAAGGAATGGGGTGGTTGCCGTTAATAGCTGAGGGCCAGCCGCCGTTCGAATCTCCCGGCTGAGGTAGGTTTGTCGGAACTGAGCCCGGGGTTATGCTGGGCTGCTGTGGAGCAGGCAAGCCAAGGACGACGGCAACTAAGGTTGCGAGCGAGAGAGTTTTGAAGAGCATTTTGTTGGGATGGTAGTTGAAAAAGGTATTGTCTCTAAAAGTCGGAAAGGTAATGATTTAACGGATCGAAAATTTTATAGATGATGTTAAGTTCTTGTTCGACGATATAAGAATTTTGTTTGCTACCAAGTGAAAAATACATTATGGAAAGACACTCCATTTATAAGGAGAATTTTACAATATCTTTCACCCGTCGATCTGTTTGCACTTTCAAGAGATAGCTGTAAGAAGTTTCGCAATCCTGCTACCTCCCCCATCGCTGCGCCAAAGGCGGATTTGAAACCGAGGAGGCTTGTTACGCGTAAAATGCGCAAACGACTGAATACCTAATTATCCTGCGACGGGCTTATATGCAGCACATCATATCATCCAATACATAAATAGACGGAAGAAGCCGACAGCCCTGCCGCACCGGTTTGTACGACCCCCAATTCGTCAAGGGAGTCAGTCCCATACCTATATTAAGGATGCCGTTTGCTCTCGGCCTGTCAAATTCGCCGTGGCTTGCTGATGGCGCCCGCTCAGTCGGGTCCGTGGGAATTCGTAATGTGTTGGAAGCTGAGCCACCAGTTAGATGCCTTTCATATTCCTCTTCGGTACTCGTCACCTGATCTTTTGGTTTGGACGAGCTTAGAATAGAAAGCCTGGTATTTGCTACGCAAGAAAGAGATTTGGCGGCCGCGTGCTGGGGGTAGGTACATGGCTACGCGTAATGAGGCACACGTAAGGCGTTCTTGGAGTGGATTCTTTGCGCCTCCTCGGGCCCGAGTAACTACGATTTGTCCTGGAGGGTTAATATATATATTGTTTGCCTGATCTATTCGTCGTGAGGATTATTTCAGACGCCTGGTCGGTGGTTAGATTTAGATCGAAAATCCCTCTTTGTTGATGCTTTGGGAAATATTATTCAAGTCTCTTGGTTAGGACTATGAATTCCTTTGTGAAACAACGGCCTCCCCTATGTCGAAGTTGAAGTCGTTGTCAGATTAATTTATAGCTGGAATTTCTGGATTGCCAATTTAGCAGATAGTTGCTAAAATAATCTCTAGTACTGTGAGGTATGATTCCCCTTCTCTTGGCTTAGGGTCCCGAGTAGTCGAAGACTCAACTATAGTGCCTCCATAAACTCAATCTTTGTAAAGGGAAAAGACCTAGTTGTTCATTCATTGCGCGTGAGACATCTTCCATGACCTGTAATTTCTCTACTGCCTCTTCTTTTTTTCTCTCGGTTAAATCACTAAGTCAGCATGTTGAACTGTATGAGTGTACAACGAGAGAAAGTGGCAACGGCATTCTTTCAACTCGAATATTCACACCCATAGTCTATGAACTCAAGTTTTGTGAAATTGCTGGATTGGTAGAGAAACTCGGTCTACACCCTCGGTTTTGGAAGAGATATTGTTTACTAGCCTTACTACGGGCCGGTAAAATTAAGCATACAATTTCTTGATGGCCAGTATCAAGCTGTTTGCAATACCGGTGGCATTTGATCAAGGCTGGCCATGGAGGCGTAGAGGTCTTTGAGCTTCCCGTAAGTCTGAACACATCGAAGAGTGTTTATATTGATCTTAAAGTCCAACAGGTGATAAAATGCGGTCTTTGATGGCCCTCTATATATTAAAAATACTCTCAAGAATCGATGACTCTATACATGAAGATTATGATATGTACATGATATTCTCTTTCTGTGAGAATGCGATATGCAACACCTTTCTAAACGACCAGTCACAGGGTTTCTTCCACTTCTGTGGAACTGTGGCGTCAACAACTTCCACTCTACCGGCTCTCCCGCGTCCCGTAATACTCAGGTTTCGCCTATGTACAAACTTTAAGCTAACTCATATGTCTTCGTAGCAGTAGCAGCGTCATTCGATAATTCGGCTCGGGGGTTACCGTCAATCTCTTGACTGGGCGCGACTGTTCCCGCATATTTCTCAGTTCTTATTGGGACCGGAGGTTCTTGGTTCAGCATAAAACTCTGCGTAGCGTCTTCGACCCGGGCTTTTCTTCGGCGGACGAACCATAAACATAAAATAACAAGCGCGAGAAACGCTACTCCTCCGAGAACACCCCCAATTATTGCGCCCACGGGAATAGCATTGTTCGAACTGGAATCGGAGTCGGAGTTAGATTGCGAGTCTGGCGCAGGTGTTGCCGTCGGTGTTGTTGTCGACGTCGTCGAGCTCGAGGAGAAGCTGGCTACAGATAGAGCGGGTAAGATCAGTTTGCCCGTGGTTTCAAGATATCTAACGGTTTACATAGTTGTACCTTGAGAAATCTCGGCAAGCGGCAATGCGCCATCCGGCAGGCTTGCCCCAGATTTAGAACATCCGTCGGTACCGCGATAGTTGTAGCCTATATAGCCCTTTTCGCAGCAGAAGAAGCCTGCGTTATCAAACATGACCCACGATCCATTGGCGCATTTCGGGGTCTCGACAGCCGCCGCCGTGCAGTTTTTGCCGAATGGACAGCAAGCTACGTTGTATTGACTTGGACATTCCGTCGAGGAAGGGCAACAGGCGTGAAAGGGATCTCTGGTAACGCCGCAGTCAACTTCCCCAACGCAGGAGCCGTTTCTACGAATGGCCCAGCCGGAAAAGTCGCTGGCGGACATTCTTTGGGTTCGTGTACGAATACTTGGTCGTGTTTTCCGGAGGCGTAGAAGGTTTCAAGAAAAAATCATTTTCATCTCGACGGATGGGCTTATAGGGGGCTTATAGGATTCTTTAGCTACAGGACTAATGCTGTACCCTTGTATTACTATCATGGTCGGTTCTTTTGTATTTATAAAGTAGAAGTTGCTAGGATATAGGCCAATCATTTCCCATTTTCGTGTTCAGCTCATTGCAAACCGGCATTTTGTATCCGAGTTAGTGTAATTGGTGGAGAGCGCGAAGGTTTCCGAAGATATTACGAAGGGGATAGTCCCGCTCTTGGAGAGAGAGAAAGAGAGAGGTCAAGATAAGTTCATCTTACTGCTGATAGAGAAATGCTGAACGGGAGGAATAGCAAAAAGGTTCGAGATTGGAATCAGATGAAGATTGAACATTGAAGTTTTAAGTAGAAGTGGCGCTAGATCGAACGGGGTTAGAGATTGTGGCTATGTTCTATGCTAAGCCTGCTTATGCCAGTTATCTAATCATGCAGCACGCCAAGGTCACCAAAGCCAATCAACTAGAGTTGCTAGTCCTAGTTTTAGTGACTGTTGTTCTTGTGTGACGTAATTCGTATAAGTTCAAGTTGTCGTGCGACTGGCCATCAAGTCCAGTTATGCCAACATAAATATTCCCTGGAACATTCTCATTACTGCCTTATTTAAATACCTTATAGAACTCTTCTCGTCTGTATATATCAACTTCTCACTGAACATCATTAAAAACTTACCAAGTCATTGACGTTACATCCACAGCCATCATAAAACAGACCAAAGGTAAGCCCAAAGTCCTATTCAACGTACGATGAGCCAAACCACATACTTACTTATCAGTTCAACAGCTACAAACACAAGCCATAAACAATGCCACTTTTCTACTCTAAGAACTTCGGCGGCCGCCACTTCGGCACCAACGTCACTGCCGGTCGACACGGCGTACATCGAGGACCGTGGCGCTTCAGCTTTGGAAGGTTCAACTGCTTCAGGGCATAGTTATATTCACGGATAAAGAGATGAGAGACTTGAATCTGGTTCACGGCAGTATTGCGTTCAAGTACTAGGACTGGGTTTGAGGAAGTAATTTGCAAGATATTCCTGCGACGAAATGATGATGGATTTGCTGTAACGTACGGGTGCATGGGACGAGCTGCTTCGGAAGGGTTAGAATTACACTTGGCAGAATGGAGTTAGGACTCGCATGTATGGCTTATAAATTCTGGCGGTGATAACTTGTGTGGGCTGTCCTTTGTGACGTTATTCTTGTTATGATCCTAGGCAGAGATACCTATATAATGGATGTTATAGACTTGATATCTTTGTACCTGCTGTTGTGGATGTCTTCTCTTTCATTGGAGAACGTTGAGGAGTCTTGATCGAAAATTGTATACTCCATTTTACCACGCCTTTTACTACGAGCACTATATACGGGGGATTTTCGATTTTGTTTTTATTTTTAGAAGAGTAGTGCAGTGGTTAAAGATAAAGTTGAGCCTCACATCTCGTAGCCAGGATTCTAGAGATGCGCTAGAGGCTAGAGGCTTATTGATAGGGACTAACTGCGCTAAGACCCCGCAATAAGGTAATCATTTTCCACCGGGGGTTAAGGGGATAAGGAACCGATTAGAAACTTACTCTAAAATTCATAACGCGTAACAAATTAAAAAGCGAATCTGCTCGTGAGTTACCAAAATAGTTATTGATAGTGCGCCGTCACACTTGATAACCCTTCACGATGTGGTAAGCCTAGGATTTTACATATAAGTTTCTAATACGAAGGTTAACCGTCGTACAGCAAGCACGTCTTAAATGCTCAAGTTGCGATCCGCTCGCCATGCTGTACGTTCTCGAGATACTCCTCTGCGCGTACTATACCTACGAACTCTCTCGCGGCCTTACTTGTTTACACCCACCCCTTTAGGTGTTTACTGACGCTCCCTGCCTAGGTAAAAAATGGTTCGACTGCGCAGAGTGCCACCACGAGCAGGAGTCGCATCAGCTGCTGCAGAGCTTGGAGATGACGTTCGCCTGCAAAAAGTGCAAGAAGTGCTTCCGCAAGGACGCCCAGGAGTTCGAGGAGGCCGACGAGTACTGCCCCCACTGCGATAACCACTTCGTCATCGATGCCGTCGTGCCGAAGCCCGCTTTAACGGTCGAAGGCGAGGACGCGCGGATGGATAACCGCATGCTCAAGGACGAGCGGGTAAAAGGAAACCAGAACAGAACTATTTTCGACATCCAGAGCGACGCGGATAAGCTCGGTTGAAGAAGGGGACCCGGGTTATAATAGAAAATTACGACGAGCATGATTCTGGGTTGCAGAGCGATGCATTTACATGATACCACACATTTAGACTTCTAGGACAACAGAATGGCACCGAGAGACGGAGGACGATGCATGCTTCTGGGCGGGTAGTGTACAAATAGTGATATGCCCTATGATTCCTTTTTTAGAGGCCTGTAAAAGCTTTGGCTACGTCTCATGTTTAATCACTGCCACCTTGCTCTCTAGTCAAAATGGCCGCGCTACCTGTTCCTGGTGTCCGGCCAGTCTTCTTCTTGGCGGCTTCCTCCTGCTTCTCTTGTTCGATGTTCTTGACGTAACCCTCGATATCTTCCACCGGTAGCAGCTCCAGAGTCTTTCCGGGAGCCATGATGGCGATTTCGATGTTCTTCGCGCCCGTCTGCACGACTTCTAGTAGCGACTTGATAGCCAGTCGAATGGTTGCCTCGCGATCCATGTCTTCCTTATAGTTGCGCTCTAAGAATTCTCTGACCGTCTTGCTCGAGCGGCCGATGGCGTTTGCCTTCCTGTATAGCGTATTAGCACATATACTACCCTACCGCCGTCGTAGAGAACAAATATGCATACCATGCGGAGTAGATACCGCTCGGTTCGGTCTGGTAAAGTCTGGGTACTTTGCTGTTTTTGTCGAAGCCTACGATCATCGTGCTGATTCCGAAGGGTCGCACACCACCGCTCTGCGTATATCTCTGCTGTACGCCGGCAACGTACTTGGTGATGTACTCGATTGATACGGGATCCTCAACTGTGAGGCGGTGCGATTGCGCTTCTAGTCGCGCCTTGTCTACTAGAATTCGGGCGTCGGCGTTCAGACCGGCAAATGCGAGGCAGACGTGGGTGTCGATAAGACCGATCTTGGAAGGGGTAATGCGCGTGTCTTGCAGCTTCATAGCCGACCTCTTCTCGCAACCGAGCACGACGATATCTGCGCCCTTCACACCGACCGCGCAGGTACCTGGACGGCGTTAGCTTCGAGCGATCGAGCTGCTTAGCAGTGTTCGTACCTCGCTTGACAGCTTCACCGGCATATTCCACCTGGAAGACGTGTCCGTCCGGACTATAGATGCGTCAGAAAGGTATACTTCGTAGCGCCCTCATTTGATACGAACCTGAATACTGTAGGTATATATAGTTAGCTAAGCTGCTTCGTCGTTGGGAACGTTAGTCACGTTAGTTGGGAAAAAGAAACTTACCGGAAAGAGCTCTGTCGTATCCTGACGCCATGGTGAAATGTGTTAAAACCGAAAATGTCTAGATGGAGTGTGAAAAGGTGCGTGGGGAGCTGTGGTAAAGCTCAAAGAATGACTTGGGAATACGAGAGTACGCAAGGCTGCCAGAGTTACGAAGCTCCCTGCAGCCAAACGCTAGATGCGGACGCCTGAAGCTCAAGCCACAGAAACCACCGATTTGAGAAAGCTTCATGTACCTATGTACCTCCAAATAGCATGCACCGCCACATAAGGATCTCTTCAAGTACTCTTGATTACGTGATCAAGCTTGTGTTCCTAATTGGCTTATAAACACTTTGGTCATTATTCCCTTTTATATAACATGGAATTGATCTTCTAAATAGAACGATCTCATCAACATTAGCGACCAAATGGGAAGGCATCATCTACTGTACAAATCCATGTCTAACGGAAATTCATAGCCGTGCCTTAGTCCCCGTCCCGCCTCCGTTACGCCAGAGTTACTTTTGCCAATGTTACCGTACCTATCCAAACCGCTTGACATCAACCCATTTGTTCTCCTGTAAACATAAACTTACTTCCCGACCTTTTGCTTCCAATCTACCCTTAAAGCCGGCACACCATAGGCGTTCTAGCTCGCCGTCTCCAAAGCGTCCGATTCCATCATAGAACTCGTTCACAACCCAGAGGGGAGCAGCTAAGAGATCTGGCTGCCTCGTGGTTTGGAGGGTGAAGTCTAAACTTCGGCACACGTTTTCTACAAGGGTTCTCGTCTGAGGAGCCTGATATTTCTGGATATCTATCCCTAGAGGTATCTCAGGCAGCATACCGAGACTGCTGGGAGACCTCTTGCCCTCGGATTCGACGATGGTAGTTAGTATCGTGTATATGCACTGATGAAAGCTGATAAGAGCAGCCCAGTAGTAGACGTGAACCAATCCCATCAACGGCGAAGGGAAGTTGAATACGTTGGAGAAGGGCGCATGCGCGTCGCAATGCGTCGCGTCTGCTGTCCAGTAGAGCATAGATCCCGACTCGCTGGCCCTCTGGTGCAGCATGCTATACCAGATATCAAATTGGTGCTCGATGTTGACGCAGCAGTCCAAAAACTCCTTTTCCTTTAGGTGGTGAGAAGCGGACGCATCTAGGGATGTTATGCAGCTCGCTTGCGAGAAAACCGACGGTAAGAGAACAACTATGTCGAGAAGATCGTCGAACGGCGTTCTAGGGTGTCGTTCCCATGGTACGACGGTCCACTCGGGAGAGCAGAGGAAGGTCGGCTGACGGTTAAGCAAAGCCGCCCAAATCTGCCTCAGGCATCAGCAACCGCATACCCTCGAGCGGCTGTTTACTTACAGCACTGGGCCTATACACACGAGCAAAGAAATGGTGCTCTGGGAAAAACTGGTACGCGGCGGGGCCCCGGTCGCGGATCCGGTCGGCAAGAGTAGCAGAGCCTTTCCAAGGCGCCTCGCTACCGTAAGCGGCCGAGGAGTTTTGCTAGACCCCTAGTTCAGCAAATTTGTCGGTTAGAGGAATTCCGACGCACCTCGTATAAGAATACGCAAAGCCCTTCCGTGCTGGTACTAGTCGCCTGCTTATTGCTACTCTTCGGCGGTAGATGGATGAGACAGCGAGACTTCATGCTAAAAGGTTCGAGGCCGAACGTCGGGTTTACGTCGAGGGCGCGGAAACCCTTGAGTGACAACCTGACGTCGTCGTCTCTGCGTGGCGACCCGCTTCCCGGCCGAATCGCGGAGTCGAGGTCCGTCTGAAGAGCAACAAATCGAACGCGATGCGACCCGGCAGCCGACGACAACGAAATGACGTCGATCCACGCGGGCTGCCACGGCTCGGTAGCGATGAAATCTAGCTTATTTGCTTGCTGAATCTCCTTGCCTTTGGCTCTTCTGCCCTGCTGGTTCCGTGGCGGATGAGACGAACATCTCCCTTTGTCGTCCTGAGTACCGACTATAAATACGGTCTGGTTCGCACCCGACTATCAGCCATTTATCTCCACGATTTCTGAAACAGCTAGGATGTGCGAACGGAGAGTATATGGAAAGCTGACTTGGGGATCAAATTTGATGGGAGTGTATTCCTCGGTCGGACCAGGGGCCGGAAGTTTAGTTACTAACCTCCCTCTCGTATCCGCCGCATTCGCGACCATAATCTGTGCATTTCTTGCAAAACGGTCTCCCGTTGTCGCATGCGACTCGTCTAGCTCGGCAGGTATTACAGCCCTTGTACTTTCCAGGAACGCCGACCATGGTGAATATCAATATCTGTAAGACTTGTTAGCGCACTAAACAACACTAGCCTCATTACATCATACGTGCCCAACATTGGTTTGCCGAAAATTGGGGGGACAGACCTGTCAGATGGATACGACTTTAGGTCGTTTGCGATACGTCTAAACTCGTCAAACCTTAGAGGTAGGACTGCGTGTGGGAACCCGTGAGATATAAAGAATTTCCAGGGTTGGTACATTGGTCCTGCAAGGATAGCAATGCGCAAATTCGAGACGATCAGCCGTACATAAAATCTTGCACGACGCGGCTTAGCTCCGGCATCTACAAATAATCTACTCGTCCGGGGTCTCGTGTCTATATCAGGAAGCCAGCCATCGTCGACGCGAAGAGACGAGTATAGTAACGCCAAGGGTTTCTGACTCTCGAAATATCGATCTGGTTCTTGGTACACGGTAGCAGGATGTACCTTTTGTTTCAACCGTGGGAGCCCTATCAGCATGACGAATTCGCGCGGGAAAATCGAACCGACTCCTCGTAAAGAGCCGATACGATTCGGTTTGCGGAAGATCGTTCGTCCCCTGTATTGCTCACTATCCTCCCACCTGCGTGTCACGGTGTGTGATCGTGGTCGACAGGTCTGCTGGGGGCTTCCGTGGGTCTGACCTGCAGCCACACGCTGACATGGGAGTATCGTACGCCCTCGACGCCCTGTAGGGCTGTGCCGACAGGGGTGTAAAGCCAGAAAAACAGCCGCCGATAAAGCTACGATGTACCTAGTACACGAACGTATTATGGACGGGGACGAAATGGCGGGTTCGAAGCTTGATTCGACAGCGCGAGATGAAGGTTCTAGTGGCGTTCTTGTGCAACAGAGAATTGGCTCTAATCCTTGACCATCACATCGTCTACAACATCCCCCCAATAGAACAGACCAATCGTCTTGACCTAACTCGCTATTCCTCCCCACTGCTACCACCACCTCTTCGGGATTCGCACGGTTGGCACTCCCAATAGCGCCGCAGATGTTTCTTATTCTGCAATGCACACGAGCTGTCATCTCTTCCTCTGGCTAGCGGATATAGCGTCATGAGCATGCATCACGTGTTAAGGCTACGGGGGTTTAGTTTTAATATCCGTTCAATATCGATAATATCAACATGCTGACCGTAAGGTCGAATCTGAAGGTCTATCGTTTCCAAAAATAATTCGAAACGGACACTTAACTTGAGATACGAACTACACGTGGCATCCGTTTTGACCATCAGGCGTGGAGGTGTGCTTGGCTTCGCAGACATCTACCCTCGACATTACGGACAGGGCCTGGCCGGTAAACGGGACGTGGTTCTCCCGAGGCCGCAAGGCTACGTACTTCAGCCGACGTCTCCATGATCTTCGAATTACTCATATGCGCTAACAGCTATCAACTCAGCGTGTCCGGTTACACTGCCTACTACACGTGGCATCGGCCGTGACGACAGCTTGCTCTAACCTGCCGGAGGATGCAGAGGCGACAGGGGAAGCTTCTCCGTTTGGCTGCTACCTAGCGGTCATAAAGGAACACAATCATGACATTCGAGAGGCCTTCGGTCCCCGGTGTTTGGGTCGTCGTAGTCAACAAATACGATCCTCTGTCCTCCAATCCCGCAATCCATCATTCGTACCCTATGTCTATCTGCCTATCAGTCACGAATAATCTTTCCGGTTTCGACAGTCTTGGGTATTTCGACAACTGGAGAAGATAGAATCCTTATCCTAGTTCGATCGCTCACGGTCGAGAATTTCCCGAGTAGAAGGCCGATAGTGACCGTGAAAACAGGGGTCGTCGCAGAGTCGGCAGGAGATCATAAGGTGAGCTGGTAGCTCAAGTTGAGCCCATGACACTGGTCTGATTTTATCGTGGCTAATGCACTTTGCCAATGAGAAGTCAGCTCCGTAGCTCTCTAGCTATTTAGAGCATCACAGAAATGACTACTCGAGACATAGTCTGCTACACTAGACAAATTAGCTACTTCTAATACGAAATTAGAGTCGTGATCGAAGGCTTGGCAGTCAGCACACTGGGATTTGTGCATATCGCGTACGGGGTACATCCGATCCACGGCTCTCTGCCGTAGGAACTGACTAGCGAAAGGGTACCTCCTCGCCCTTTCCATCCGGCTTACTATGCTCGTCATGTAGCTCAACTAGTATCGATGCAACAACGTACCTCGAGCTAGTAGGGAGCCGAACGCATAGGAGGATGGGATGCAGTGCTTATCCATCCTACGGCACGTTCGTCTAGCCTGGGGGGTTCCCGACGGTTTGGAGAGCCACCCGGAGATATAGATGGCCTACCTGATCCTACTCTAGGATTTAGATGCAGATGTAGCGTAAGCTGGCAAAGAAAATACACGTTTCGACGACGGGACGTGGCGACTTGGTATCACATGTTGATGACATTAGAAGGGACGCGTCGTATCTTGTTTACCTAACCCTCAACCCACACCATTCTTCGGCAGACCTAAATGTCGACAACTGCTTTCTTGACATTATCGATGTGTCACATAAAACATCGAAGAACGCCGCCAGCGCGTCTTTAACAATGACGACACATGTCACCACGAACCGTTGAAGTACGAAAGGTAAAATCTCAGTAGTCGGTCCAAGCTAGTAACACGTGGGATATGCTAAATGCTCTCGTGCTCGACAGCCGCAAATTTGACCGGTTCAGATTCCGCTTGGATTTCAAAGGGCATCAAAATCTCTTGGAGATCGTGACTCGCAGGGATGAGCAAGCCAGATATGATAGACCTAGCCCAGACATCGAGGCGCGAAAGCTTGCCAGGGTAGCTGAGGCGAGCCAACCAAGCAATCTTAAGGACTGGCCTTTGACAGCAGACGAACGGCCTAGCTTAGGACTTGCAAAGTTTCTCCTCTCACATGCGCGAAGTTAAGCCACCTACGAAAGCGTTCACCTTCCACGTCTCGTTGAAGAATCGCCGGCAATTGGTAGTTATCCTTAGAGCTTACGCGGGGGCGGTTTATCACGAGTTCAGCCCACTCAGCTAGCTTGCGAGGCACCCTAGAGGATATCTCACGAACGGATAAGTCGTACGCTAGCCAATCTTGCTTCCACATCATGCTTTTGTGCTTGGGAAATGCCTGATACGATCTCTAAGCACACATCAGGAGCAAGCCACACTTCTATTAACCAATGCTCTGCCTTAGTTATGGCTCATCTCGTCGGGAGCCGTAGGCGCGAACCCGCGAGCCAGGTGCGTGCGGCTTCCATTCTCAATCGAAGGATCCTCGAGGGGATGTTAGGCGCTACGTGATGGTTGCACACAGTGGCAACGACCTTATGCCAGGCCTTTTTGTCGTGTCGGATCCGACGACATGGCCGAAATGTCCGCTCCTATCACCTTCTCTCACCATGCTGACTTGTTAGTTACCCTTCGCTTCGCGTTACACAAACCTCGTAAGACGTAGGATTCGCCCAGCCGCGGTTCCTAGGTGGAACTTGACCTACATTTACCATGCCTCCTGATTTTTTATGCGCGCAGCTGAGAGCATATCTATTGGCCGCAGTAGAGCGTTTGACAGCTAGCAGCCTCGACGGCGAGCCTTTGTCTTTGATCATTCCTTTTTCCTTCCCAGACCAAGAAGCTCTCCTTTCAACAGGCATCTCCTCTAAACGCATGTAAGCGACCCGTCTACTGCCGAGTTAACCCCCTCCCAACAACCGCCTATCGTAGATCATCGCGTAACCTGTGTACCCCAACTCGCTGCACGTCGTACCACAATCGTCACATACCAACTGTTGAGTTAAACAAGGGTTCTTTTGTTTAATAAGCCTGGCTTAACAATTTTTACGTCTTTGTGCCACCAGCCCGAGTTGTACAAGAGGCTCGTCGATCGTATGCAGCCGTGACCGCTCCCCCTCTGGAATGTTTGAGCCAAGATCTGGGCATTTTGCATCAGCCTTGCTGTCATTGATTGTTTTGGTATTGACGATCCTGATTCTCCAACGACTGACCGCCGCGCCCGTGTTTCATTCTTTCATTATCCCATAGGTCACTTATACGAAGAGGGTGCGAATATTAAGATATAAACGGGTGTGCCGTACCTGGCGACCGGAATGCGCGCGGTCCCGGTGCTGATCTATAAATTCCGGCTGGGGTCCTTGTCGGTCCCGGCTTTTGGCTTTTTAAGCTTAATTTAATCCTGGACGTCGATGCTATTCGCAGAATCGCATGTTTGCCCCACATACCTACTATATGTAAACATTATATTCACAGGAACTTGAGGTGCAGCTCTAGCAGACTGATTCAGGTTAGATTTATCAGCTGCACTGCGAACTCTAGCCACCAGCATCTTCATACTTGTTATTTTCAATCTGTCAAAACCACCACAATAACGCCAGAGATAGAAATTTCTATCTATAGCTATCTTACCGTTGTTTCACAACTCCGAATCTAACCTCCGTTAGGTAAGCCTAAGAGATCCAGATATCATCTTCATACCTCCTTGTATAAAACACGCGATACAGGATATGCATAAAACCAGCTTCGTTTTAAGTAGAGCAGTGATCTCGATCATCCCGTGCGGGAATCGGGTATAAAGCATATTTATCATAGATAAGGACCCATATTAGCCCTACATACATATTTATATATATTATTAAAGCTAGCATTTTACAAATACCTTAAAAAATCTTTTTAATATATTTTTATTTTAACTATAATTATTATAAGTTTATAATTAATAATATTTTATTTTATTTCGATTTTAAATCGTTAACATTAATATATATATTAAAAGGTTTATTTTTTATATTTTTATAAAAAATTACCATTAAGAATTTTAAAAACAAAATTATTACCAAATAAAGTTTATTTTTTTAAATATTTAAATTGTGTAAAAATTACCCGATAATTAATTAATAATTAATTAAATCGTTTTAAATTAATTATAATGTTAAATATTAACAAAATATTAATTTATTTTAAAAAAATTTATATTTTAATAACAATGTTATTTACGCTTTTATAGCAATTTTATTATTTTAATTTATAAATATTTAAAAAAGTAATTAAATATACATTGCGTTTATTTTAATTTTTATAAATTAATCACTTATACTTTATTATTTTAAAAAATAACGATATTATTATTACCTGTTCTATCTTTTTTATATAATTAAAAAATATAATCACATTTAACATTAACGTTATTTACTTTATTAAATAAATCAAATTTAAAAAAAAATTTAAAACGTTTTTAAAAAATTGGTAAAAAAAATTTATTAAACTTTAAAAATAATAAACTTATATTCCGTTTATAAAATTAGTTTTTTTTTTTATATTTATTATTAAATAATTACAACAATTAATTAAATAAATATAAAACTTTAATATTATTTTAATATTATTATAACTATTATATATTAACTTATTAAACTTTAACGTTATTAACTTATAATTAACTATTTAATAATAACTATTAAATTATTAAAAAAGTAATAATAATTTAAAAACATTATAACGTTAAATTTAACTACTTTATTTAAACCTTTTTAAAAACATTAAATTAAATTTTATTATTTTTTTTTTAATTTTTATTCCTTTTGTTAAATAGTTATTAAAAATTAAACGTAAATTTAAATTCTTATTATTAAATACATTAAATCTTTTAAAATAAATAATAAAATTTTTATTTATTTTATTAAAAAATAATTAATTTAATTCCGCCGAATAATTTTTATCTTTTAACTTCCCATAAAATACACCGGAATTTTTACCTTTACCTTAAATATAAAAATATACAATTATTAAAAAACTTACTTTTAATATATTTATTATAATTAACGTTATTATTTACCAAAATAATATAATCGTTATTATATTTAATAATCCCATTTTAAAACCATTTATATATTTTTAATTTATATATTTAAAATTTATAAACTTTATTAAAATTAACCGCGTATAAATACGAAATTAATTTTAAAAATTAAAGAAAAAAATAGATTTTTCTAATCGTAATAACCTTACCATAATCGGCTTTATAATAAACATTATTGCCCAAGCATTTTATTAAACTTTACCAAATAATATCTTTAATTTATTAAATAATAATACCAATAATAACGGTTATTAAAATAATAATAAAATATTTTTAAATATAATTAAATTTTTTAATTTATTACAATTAAATTTCCATTTTACTAATATTATTCCATTTAAAAAATATACCATTTATATAAATATTTTTACATTTATTTATCGTTTAAAAAAACTTATTTAATTTTAAAAAAAATATAAAATCAAAATAATATAATTTTCCTATTTACAACATATAATATAATAATAACTAATTATAAAACTTACTAATATAAAACAAAACGTTTTAATCATAAAAAATATAAAATATATTTGTAATAAATTTATTATAAAATTTTATAAATATTTAAATATAATATACCAAAACTTTAAAAAGTAATCGTTTACACTTTAAAACATAAAAAACGGAAAGTTTTTTTATCCATTTATTAATAATATTATTCATAATGTAAAAGTATACAATTATTTCTTAAAAAATTAATTAAAACATACTTTTAAAATTTTCGATTACAAAATTTAAAAACAATTAACCAAACTTATAACAAATATAATATTAAAACAATTTTTTAAATAAATAAATAAATAAAAATTTATTTTTTAACAAAAAATAAAATTAATTTATTTCTTTAATAAATATAATAAAAACAATTATAACAAATAAAATTTAATTTTCCCCCGCAATTAATATTAGTAAAAAAATTTAATTAATAACCAATTTAATTTTAATTAAAAGAATAATAAATAGTTTTATTAACTTTATTAAAAGAAAAATTATTAATAAAATTTTAATTAATTTATTAATTTTAAAAATAAAAATTAAAAATTAAATATAAATTAAAAAAATAGGAAATATTTTTAATCCTTTTAACTAAAAACCTATATAAATAATTTCGAAAAAAAATTTTATAATTTTAAAGATTATAATCCAAAAAAATATAAATATGTTAATAATAATAAAGATTTTAATATTATATTTTTTAAAAATATTTTAAATAATTTTAATTTTTTTTTAATAAATAACGATAATAAAAACGCAGTTAATTTCGGAATAACCGTCCAGAAATATAAGGCATTTAAATATAAAGTTTATAATAAATAAATTAGCAATTAAAATAAACTTTTTTATTATATTTAATAATAATATTTTAAATTTTTACCGAAAATATCTTTAATTAATAAAATAATAATAAATATATTAATTGAAAATTAATAAAATTTAACATTTATAATATTTAAAATATTACCTAACCAATTATATATTAAAAAAATTAATATTATCATTATTATAAACCTTATTTTTTTAGAATTTTATTTAATTAATAATATAATAAAAATTTTTGCTTTATTAAATAATTTACCAATATTAATTATAAAAAACCTTAATAATTTATTTAAAACTTTTAAGATATTATTTAAAATTAATATATTTATTATATAATTTTTAATTAATTTTTTTCCAAATATTGGAACCAATTTTATATATAAAATTAAAACGTATTTTAAATTTTATATTATTATATTTTTTAAAATAAAATATTAAAAAAATATTTATGTAAATATAAATTATATATATATTATTATAAATAAAGTATAAATATAACGTTATTATTTAAGTATTAAAATTTAAATAAAAGTAACGTTAATATTTATATAAAAAATTACTTTAAATTATATTATAATATTAAAATATATAATTATAAGATTTTATTTTAAAGAAATATATAATAATTAATTTATTATAATAATATTTTTGTAAAAAATTATTTTTATTAATAATTTCATTTTTTATATATTATTAAAAATTAATATTTTTAATATTAAATAAATTAATATCTTTTTTTTAAAAAAAATAATAATTATCTAATTTTATAAAATAATAATTCCTTTATTTATTATATTTAATTTAAAGAAATATAATAAAATATAAATTATTAATACTTATTATACAATTATAAAGCTATATTATTATAAATATTTCGATATTAATTAAAAAACCAATTTTGGCCAAAATTTAATTTTTAAATTAATTAATAATTAAATAATTTATTTTATATTTTTAATAAATAATAAATATAAATAAATAATTATTTATAATAATTTTTTAAAACCTATTATTATTTTTAAAAATATATTTATAAAATATTTTATTTTAATAAATTAAAAATATAAAAAATATTATATTATAAATAATAAAATTATTAAATTTATTATTTAAAAACTTAGATTTTTTAAATATAATAACCAAATATTTAATTTATTTACCAAATTTATTTTTAAAATAATTAAATTTATAAAATATTTTATTAAAATTATTATTTATAAAAACTTTAATTATTTTAAAAAATTTAATAAATTATATAATATAATTACCAAGTTTAAAGATATATTTAAAAATAAAAAACTTATATATATTTATAATAATAAATTACTAATTATTAATTTTAAATTTAATTAAAAAAAACTTATTTTAAAAAAATATAAATTTTATATTATTAATATTAAAAATTAAAAAATTATTAATAAAATAATCAATAAATTTATTAAATAAAAATAATTTTATTAAAATTAAAAATTAATTCCTTTTTTTATACCAGTTTTTATCGTTTATAAAAATATTTTTATTTTTAAAAAAAAAAATAAAATTAAAAAAAAAAGTTATATAATTATTAATATTTACATTATAAATATAATAATATTAAATAATAAATATTTTATAAAATTTTAAGAATTTATATTAACCAAATTTTATAAAAAACTATTTGGTTTAATATTAAACGCATTTTCATTTTATTATTAATAGTAAAATTATTTAAAAATTTAATAAGTTTTAATAATTATTATAATATAAAGTTAATATATTTTTAACATTTTAATTATAAAATATAAAAATAATAACGTTTATATATAATAATAAATAAATATTATTTTTAAACCGATTAAAAATATAAACGTTTATTATAATAATATTTATATTATATTAAAAATAATTAACGTTTATATAAATAATTTTAAAACTATATTTATTATTATAAAATTATAAAATATATTTATTAAACCAAATAAATTTTTTATTAAATTTTCTAATAATATTATATTTAATTAATTAATTAATTTTTTTAATTTTTTAATTATAAAAGAAAAATTTACGGCTATTATTAAAATTATATTTTTAAATTTTTTAAAAAATTTAAAAACATTTATTAACCTTGTAAAATACATATAAAGCAATATTTTATAATATACCTAATTTATAAAATCCTTTAAAAAACGAAAAATTTTTTTATTTTATTTAAATTTGCAATTAATTTTTTTTAAATAAAAATATAAAAAATAAATATTATATATTACTATTAAAATATTTTTTAAAAAAAAATTTACATTTTTTTATAATATTAAAAATATATTAATAAAATATATAATTTTTTATTTTTTTTTTTCGATAAAAATATTATATATTAACTTTAACGTTTTAAAAATTAATATTAACATTTACGTTTATTATATCGTAAAAAATATTTTACCAAAACTTTTTAAAAATAATAAATTAATTATATATGCTTTTTATACCGCAATTAAACCGATTATATTTTTTTCTAAAACTTTTACCGCTATTAAAAAAAAATACTAACCAATAAAAATAAAAATTTTAAACTTTATTTAAATTTTTAAAAAAATATAATAATATATTATTATTACTTAAAAAAAAGTTTATTTTTTTATAAATTATAAAACCATTTTTAATATAATAAAACATTCCAACCTTATTAATTTTATAATAATAAATAATAAAAATTTATATTTTATAAAAATTTTTAAATATATTTTTAAATTTATTTATATAATTTTATATAAATCTAATAAATTATATATTATATTAAACATATTATTTCGTTTATTAATAAACAATTTTTTAAAAAAATAATTAAACCTTTAACCCGGAAATTTAAACATTTTTTCAAATAATTTTAATAAATATTAAACATTATTTACTTAATTATAATTAAATAATTTATAAACTTTATTTAAAAAAACTTTACTAATAATATAATTAATATTTTTAAAATTTAATAATAATCTTTTTATTTTATAAAACGTTTAAAATATTACATTAATTTAAATTGCCTTAAAATTTAAAATAAAAATATAATAAAAATATTACTAAAATTTTAAATAATAAATAATTTTTAATATTATTAACGCTAACAAATGCTTTAATTTTTAAAATGTAATAAATCTTTTATTTCATTTATAAAACAGCTTTATTTAAAAATATAATAAAATTTATAATAAATTTTACATTTTATAAAATTATTATATAAAAATATTTAAAATAATATATAAATCCAATTATTTTAAATATAATTAATTGAAAAATTATTTATAATTATTTATTTTTAATTAAAAAAAATTTACAAAATATATAAAATTATATTTAAAATATATAATATTACGTTTATAAATATATAAACCTTATAAATTATTATAATTTATTATTAAACTGCTTTATCTTTTTTATATAATCACTTTAAATATAACTTTTAATTTTTTTAAAAATTAAAAAAATTATAATATATTTAACATTATTATAAATAAATTTATAAAATCGATAATTTTAATTGTTAGAAAATATAATTATAATATTTTTAAATAAATTAAAATTTTTAACAGTTAATTATTTAACGTAAAATAAAAACTACTAAAAATCATTATATTAAATAAAAACCTTAAATTTTTATTAAAATTTTAAAAAACATTTTAAACTATTTATAAAATAAAATTATTATATATAATAATATATTACCTTTAAATAAATAAATAAACCAAAAAATTTATCTTTTTTATAAAGTTTTATTTTCGTTATTATTTCCAAAATTTTAAAAATATAATAATATAAAAATATTACCTACCCTGTTTTTAATATAAATTAAATTTAATAAAATTATTAACAATAAAAACTAATCTTTTTAAAATATTATATAAATTTTTGCTAAATTTAATAACTTAATTTTTTAACGCATAATATTAATTTTTACCGCTAATAAAAATAAATATTTATAATGTAATTACCGTAATAAATATATTTATAAAACATTATTATAATAAAAAATATAAACTTATATTTTTCTAAATAAAATAACAAATTTTTTTACATCTTTACAAAAACTATAATATTTTAATAATAATAATTTTTAACCGTAAATTTAATTAATAATATGCTAAACTTTTTAAAATTATTAAATAAATTAATCGTTTTATTTATTATTTTAATTTTTTATAAAATTTTAAAATTTATAATATAATTTTTATAAACTATTTTAAACCAATTTTTTTAATAAACATTTTTAAACATTAATTACTATATATAAAAAAAATATTATTAAAAACCTACCACTATAAAATTATTAATAAAAACAAAAATAAAAATAAATATTTTATAAAATATATTAAACTTAACAACAAATATACATAATAATTATTAAAAAAAAAAATAAAAAAAAATTTCGAAAAACTTTTAACAAACTATAAATTAAAACATAAAATTTAACATTAATTATAATATTTTAATAAACTATAATTAACTTTTTTAACAAAACTATTTTTAACATTTTTATTAAAAAACAATTATATTATTTAAATAAATTATTATTATAATATAATAAAAACATTACATTTTTTTTTTAAAAATAGCAATTATTATAAATAAAAACCCACATTAACCCCACATACGTATCTACATATATTATTAAAGCTAACATTTTACAAATGCCTTGAAAAACCTCTCTAATACATCTTCATCTCAACCATAATTATTATAAGCCTATAACATCTTTAAATCCCGGGCGCCTGGCTTCGCAAGTCTTGGCACCGCTCCCGCTACGCTTACGTTCCCCAGACCCGGGTTTCATTCCATCCGTTTGATTCTTTATTAATAGTTTCGTCACATCGTAACGAACTTCTTGGACCTCCGCAGGATTCCCTCAGGATACGCCAATCTTTCCAGATTAACAACTTTCATGTTTTCAATAAGGCCTCAACAGCAATACGATGTCCGCTCGATCGATGGTTGCCATCATGTTATCTACTTCATTTATACCGACCTATCGATTTTCGAAACACGATGTCGTGAAAGACCGTATATACCAAAATCGTCGGATAATTGCTACTGTGTGGATCTCGGAGATACTACTTACAACCACCAGACATTAAGAGGATGGATCGGTTCACGGGATCTTCTCTCTCCATCCCACTATCAAAGTGTTTCATAACAGTTACGACATGACTGGCCACCATAGCCATTCAAGACACGACGCACTTAAAGCCGTCTATCTCCAATCCCCGTAGCCGCCTAGTCTAGCAAATAGGCGAGCGGGAAAGCTCTGTTGGTGTTTTCTACGGTGACGTGTAGGTCGTGGAGACTATCTATAGCACAAATAAGCGTTGGACGAACTCCTCCCAACTACCGGCGATGTAAAGAGGGGGAGCTAAGGCTACGTTAACTCGCTTACCGCGTGCTCTCGCAGCTTGGTGCCTCGAGTTGGGGTTGTGCTACCTGAGAGAGAAAATAAGCCGGCAGTGTTGTAATCAACGGAAGCATCCCCAGAGTAGCACAACGCCATCGAATTAGTAGGTACGTAAATGAGCAGATTATCAGCTCTCATAACGTGGCTAGACTTGCTCTGCCTCATTTTATCCTAAGCGGTGTAAGCTTATTCCTTACAGCCCGAGGGTCGCATACTTCTTCCTTTCGAAGCATCGAAATGTTCCCTTGCTGTTTTCTGCTGCCTACACGGACCCCGAGCTCCGATCGCCAGATGTGCCAAAATCTTGGAAATGCATAAGAAGGATCTAGATGACATAGCCGGATGGGAGGTAAGCACGTAGTGTAGAGGGCTTATATATGCCTAGTTAAATAGCTACGAGTGGCGATGCTCTAGTACAAGAGCCTTCATACGAAACGGTGCTGCTCTCGTTCTAAAGATCGCCGTCGACGCGTCTTTTAAGGAATAGGATGCGGTCTAGAAGAGCTTGCTAATGTAGACTTTGAACCACCCGGAGTTATGTGTCTGCCTAATACGACGCCATCTCCCCCCTTATCGACTACCCATGCGGCCTCGTTGGTTCCAATGTGGTCGCTTCTGAACATATCATCTAGGGATTTTACATTGCCTCTCGGACGCGCGTAGTGCATAGGGCCAAGTAGATAGCCGACTATCCCTTTCATCAAAAACCTTGTACACTTTATGGGCCTTTTCTCGTACATGCGTAGCCCGGCCGGCTATGCTGAGGCTCGCCCGTGCTAAAAACCTTTAACAGCTTTTGTCTCCAGAATTAGAGCGAAGGCTCGCTGAAATTTGCATTGGTGTTACCGAAGCTTCTTATTAGATATTATTCCATCATGTGTGGAAAAGGGGCTTCTTACATCCGCTACGTGTTACTCCTGATACTTGAACTTGCTTTGCTATCTTTTAGTTTCGCCTATGTCCTGGTGGTACAATGCCAATTACGTAGCAGTAAGGCCAACTGAAAGCGTATAGCCGTAACGGACTGTAGCAAGATTCGCATAGCTCAACAGCAATACTTATAGGTTTAGATAAAATATGGATACAATCCTTAGACAGATGTAGTTGGTTCTATATATTCTACGATAGAGCTTCTAGACGTTAGGTATATTTATAACTACGAGTTCGGAAGCTTGTCAAATTTCTAGCTGTCGAAGGATAAAGACTTGGATGCTTTATTTTTTATTATTTTTTTCCATGGTGGATCTTGTCCCCAATGACCGTTCATCTTGATTTAAGACTGGCCATGTTGAAGCTTACACTTCTGGGGGATATCAGGGGATTTTAGGATGCTTCTGGTGGTTCTTCCACCCCCCAAAACTCTTAACCCTCAACACAGCCCCTTGAGAGAAGTCCTTGCGAATCTTTCGTCTTACTTCAAAGTCCTAGCTCTTCTTATGGAATACTGGAGCCTGTTCAAGACAGATTGGAGAGGCCGACTGCGTGCTTTGATCCTGATCGCGGCTCTTACGTCAAGAAAGGCAGAGACTGCAGCAGTTGCGAGGCCTTAACCGTCTTTTTCGGTAAATCTATCTGCAAGTTCTGCGTCCGATGCATACCAAGATATGGAAGACGAAGCAACGCAAGTATCCAAGATTCTTCTCTTCAGTTGCGAACATTCCCAATCTTAGTCTTAAAATTTCTTATTGCTTTTAAAATGTCAACCATAAGAGTGGCTTCTGGGGATCCTTCCAGCCGTTGAACCTTCAATTTATTTGCACATTTTCCACCACCCCTAGAACCATTCAAGTAGCACGTCAATTTTCCACAGACTTTAGCATATCTTTTCGGAACCATTAAAGATCTCTTATGTCAGTCGATATTCTGGCTCTGTCTACTTTAAGGAGGTATTCTAAACGTCACATAGCGTCATCTATACGCTTTTAGGTGACTGAGCGTACTGTTATCTACCTAGATAGTCTTCACGCCATTAGACATAAACGAATTCATCGCCATCGTCGAGTAGGACCTGCCAATCACCCGCCTTCTCAGCAATCTTCTATTTAGCCACAGAAGCTGCTGTAACATAGAACTTGATATTGGGAGAGACCTTGGCAGGCTTGTCGTCCTTGGCAGCTTCGCAGAATACCTTTGCTTGAGCCAAATTGGAACTCCTGGAATTGGTGCAGGAAACAAGATCAAGATAAGTCTTGTCGAGTGCAATGTTCTGTGATTCGAGCTTGTTCAGAGTTTTGGTGACTTTGACAGAGTTAGGGCCGGCTACGACAGGGGACAATGACCCTAAGTCTAAGCAAAATACCTTGGCACATGTATCACCGGGGTCGGCTTCAAGCCGGTTCTCAATCGTCTCGTTGATTTACTTGTGGTCGATACAGAGGGTGACACTGTAGGACCCCGTCCGCGCATACCATGTCTCTACTCCAAGCGAATAAGCTTATTTGACCTTATAGGCGCTATGCAAAGAAGGCTAGGTTTCTAGATAGACTATTTCTATGCTAACAGCAAGGTACCAAAGCACTGAACACGCAAGAGGCGAATATATAATAAAGACGCTCTCCAGGGAAACTCTAGAAAAACTTGGATTATCTTTCGACCAGAGTTCGTAAGGTTAGTAATTCTGGTACAACCCTGTTCATAGGCTTTCTCCGTATTGACAGTATAGTACTGTCAGGGTATTATGGGTCAGGGGTAGCTAACAGGGGTCTATCTACTATATAAGAGGATAGAAGGCCAGGCGTTACAAGATCAATACCATTATTACTTGGTCTACCTATCCTAGACACTCACTCTGTGTATGACATTAATCAACGGGTATAAATCCTGACAAGTACATTCCAACATCCTAGAGTCATACTGTCCTGGGACCTCTCCCACCGGTATATTTTGGATGAAATTAAACCTAAAGCCTATTACATTCTTTACCATACCCAGAACGTCAACTTGTTCCTTGCATCTACTTTTAAAGATAAGTTACCTCTTCTAAATTCAAACAACCTCTTATAAGTTCTCAACTTCGAAATCTATGCGAAGATCCTACAACACTTATCTGACAATTTCATCGCTGTGATGAAACTCTAAACATACCTCTGCATACCGGGAACATTCTCAATTATAGATGCCTCCAGAATCCGAACACAAAGGTACGTTATACACGGCACCGAGCAGTCTGCTCCCGTTTCTATCGATGCACACTCTACTAACCTAGAAACATATCTAGATTTGACATTATTCAGCCTCGAGGTTGGTGGTGCCACGAGGTGGAACCAAACAACATGGAAACAACTTTGTTGTTCCGCGAGGAACTCTAACCTAACTACGAGTCTACTTCTAATACTGAACATGTCCTTTGTTCTAGATGTCTCATCTAGAATCCTGACAGGTGGACATATGAAGCTCATGCACCATTCTGCTGCGCAGCGAAAGCCTGTAGTAAGTCGTCTTAGGTACCTAAGTAACATCTAGGTTGAATGATTAGTACTGACCGACCGCTCATCTTCCCTAGGTATTGCAAGACTTGCTCAATTCCCATAGGCGCGCCAGAGTCATTCTAGGAGACACATTCTAATTTCATTTGAATGAATAAGTCTTGTTCTTCTAATTGAAGTGGTTGCCTACCTAAGTTGAGTAGTTAGACAGGCAGGTATGTTTTGTCCGAGTGATAGTTTTGCATTTCTTCTCACTTACCCACCCGCACAATACTGTACAATTTTACTCACCTGCACAATCCCACCCACCTACTTCATAATATTCGTCCGTGCCTGTTTGTACAAGTTGACTAACCCAACGAAGATTATGCTGACTAACGCGCCCGCGATGCGCGACTCGCCCGATTCGACCGGAAGCGCGGTGGTGGAGATGCGTAACCTGCGAGCCGAAGTAAACCCGGAGATGTATATGGGCGAACCACTCTCGACATACTCCGAGAGACCCATCGCGCCTGATCCTTGATCACCCCCCGCGCCAAGCCTTTTGACGGAAGACCCACGGTCCTTGGCGGTGCCCACTCCGTCTTCTCACACTAATTCCCCGCCCCGCCATCTTTAAACAGCGGCGATCCTCCTAGTGTCCCTTTCCACGACCTGAGGCGCTATATAAATTGCAACCGCATGAGGTATGACTTGTCCATATGCGTTGGGCCTCCGGGGCTCGACGGCACTTTGCACAGCTGTCTATGCTGCAACACCACAGTCCATGCATTTGATGATTGCCCTAGGCGAACCTCATGAACCATGACCTCAGGTATTACCGCCTAGTCTTACTCAGGGGTCGCCGAGCTCCTATCAGCACCCGACAGGACTACCTCGGGATGGCAGCCAGCCGCGCTCCTTCTGAATTTTACCCATGGACGCGAGCGTACGCTAGAGATATTCCCCCTTCTATTATATTTGCTAGTCACGACTACTCACGTAATGATCCCAGAGTACTACCCTTAGACCCAGTGACGGCAGACAGAGCCGTAATCCGGAGGACGCGGTGCTATGCCCTGAAATTACCAGTAACTATGCGACAGCTGGAATATCTCAACAGTGTGTATTCATACAATACGTCACTGCCGGATGATTCGTCCTCTTCTTCTAGCTAGGGGAACCACCAAAGACTGATTACAGGGCCACGCAATGCCGGAAAGATACAGAGCAACTTACATAAACTAACACTTTCCTTAACCGCAACATATTACTATAGGGCTACATACCCTCGTTTTAACATGGGTCTTACAGCTTATGGCCTATTACAGCCAAGCATTCTCCGCATTCAAGGCTGTCTCCTTGCCTTCAACGCCGTCCAATTTCACGGTGATGTCGCGTCGGCCGGAGAGCGTCTGGTTAAGTCATTGAAAATAGATGCCAAGATTTTGACAGGGATAAAGACGACAATGTTTCACAATCCTCGGCCGACGGACTCGAACTTCTAGGTCGAGTAGTCGAAAGCAAATGGAACAACAGGTTGGTGAGTCTGATGGCAGGGCAAATGATACTTTCAGTATGGATAGCCGGAGGCTTTCATAGTTAGCTTAGAGCTCCTCGCGTAACAAACAAGTTTTATCCATTCTTCTTGTTCTACCTCGTGATCTAGTAGCTCCTTTCTATCAGTCATCCCAACACATACCGCCTCAATGACCTAGACAAAGTCCAAAGCCCCCATCCCCTCTCCCGGTTATCCGTTGGCCTACATAAATAACGTACACAATCAAGGAGAGACTCAATATCCTCGTCTGCCGAGTTGTTTGCAAGATGTTGTGGCCGATCTGATTAATATGATAGGATAGTTGCCAGGACTACCAGCCAGTCAATCAAGGCTAGCAAAGTATCTTGCCATCTAATTCTGTAACTTGTTGCTGTGCCTACACTGGCGGATTGTTGTCATATCACTGGTAACTGTAGAAACATAGAGAACAATACAATAAATACCTATTTAATCTTAAATAGCGGTGCCTGACCTAAGTGCGAATGCTACAAGTTGTACTAGCTCTAAGAAAGCAAGTACCAAGTTCTTGTGGGGTCGCTGCTTTGGATTGAATGTCACTCATCTAGAAAGTGCTGCCTAAGATTCTGTACACTTCTAGGGGGTTTTTTTTTTTTTTTTTTTTAAACCCCTCAGTTCATCCCACACAATCCAACCTTTCTACAACCACGTTCCCTCTATTCTCTCTCGCAACAACATTACACTATCATCCTTCCCACTGCTGAGTTTCAAGTCAGACAACATAGCACTATGGACATTCAGACAGGAGAGTTCAAATATAGTGGGGGTGAGTTGATGGAGAAGCTGAAGACCTGTTGGCCGGACGCTTTCGCTCGCTCTCTAGGCGAGCGGCACCTATGCTCCGCTCTAGACATCATCCGATGGATGGTAGTGACACTATTGAAAGATGGAAGTTTCTTCGACAAGGGCACACGTCTAGGGCCGGTGCCATGTGCACTAACCGACTTCCCAATTCCAGAATTTTCTGATGCGCAAACGAGACGCCAATATGAAGAAAAGATCGCTTACGTCTATAGTCGTCTTGCTAAATTTGGAAGGAATGGCAATCCTCTAGACCTCTTCGATGTTCTCGAGAATAAGATGATGACCGAACAGTTTTGGTTCAACCGTCGTTACCTCATATACAAGACTACAGCATACGAAGATCGAGGCGAAGGTATACAGGAGATCAAGTTAAACGCCAAAGATATCGCGAAAGAGGGTCTCATACGAATAAAGTATCCCGAAGATCTCCCCATAGCCATCGAGAAAATATTATCACCCTCCGGGTGCGAAGGAACAGAGTATTCCAAATTCCACGCCCCAACGCCGCCCTTATTTATCCGCGTCTTTTGGGACAATGACCTGTGGGCTGCATTCGATAGGGGATCCCCGTTCGAAACCTTGCAGCAACTGACAGTAAAGTACAACGACATACGGGTCGAGGACAACGCTATTGTCTCATCACAGAGCTCGGCCTCCTATCGTCTTATCTGTCTTGCTAGAATTTCCCCACCTAACGAGGAACCTGTAGCGGTACACCTCTATAATTGCGATGGCAGCCACTTTTTACCCCCATATGGGAATGATAAAGACCAGAGCTGGTCTTGCAAGGAACCAGGAAAGTATTACCTAATGTATTACAAGTCCGACAGGCCACGATACAGGTCAGAAACCCGCTACCTAGCCGAACGCAAAGCCCCAGAGCCAGAGCACACCCGTAAGGAAAGGCAAGATACGAGCGAGTTCTTGAGACGAGAATTCACTTCAGAGAAACCCCTGAAAAAGATACAGGCTGCTTCGAGGGTCAAACAGCACGCCATCATACATGCTCCACGAGTTACATCGGCTGATAAATCAGTGCAGCACTCAGCGCCTAGTCCCCGACCTACCACCAATGCAAGCCCAGTGCCGCATCTAACGCCTGGCCCCCAAGTCATGACCAAGCCGATCTCAGTGCTGGATCCTGCGCCTACTGCCCTACCTGCAGCCAATCCAAGCCCAGTGTCGCATCTAACGCCTGGCCCCCAATTCATGATGAAGCCGACCTCGGTGCTGCATCCTGCGCCTGGTTCTCAGTCTGGCAGCAGTGTGTCTGGAGAGTCTAGACAGATTCGTCCTAATCCCACTTTACATGACAAGCATGGCCCCCTGAAGCGTGGACAACAGGACAAGGTGTTTCAGCAAAATATGCCTTCTAAATTGTCGCTGTCGACGGGTCCTTCACGGCCGGCCCGCGTAGTCCATTTTGAAGATATGGATGAAGATGAGGACGAAGGAGAGAACGAAGGAGAGAACGAAGGAGAGAACGAAGGAGAGAACGAAGGAGAGAACGAAGAGGAGAACAAAGGAGTAAAAGAAGAGGAGAACGAAGGGTGGGAGTATCAAGAGGCTCACATGCCTTCCGAGCAAGGTTTGCAGCAGCCAGCAGGTGCACCAAAGAGAAAGAGATTCGCTCGCGGTAAGGGGAGACGAAGAGGTCGCGCGAATATGCAACACGGGCCGAGAAATCGATACTGGTCAAGAGAACAGTCTAGGCCTAATAATGTTGACACGCACATTCCCGGGGACCGGCGAGGTCGCGACCGGCAATCAAGATCCCGATCACCAGCTCGTCACTCGCGGGACTATGACGATAGATATCGGCAGGAACAAGACTTGCGATCAAGATCTCGTCCTCGTCCTCGTTCTCCAAGTACCCACCCCCGGCAGTATAGGGATGGCGATTGGCAGGGACAAGACTCGCGATCGAGATCTGGTCCTCGTCCTCGTTCTCCGAGCACTCACTCCTGGGGGCGTAGGGATAGAGACCGGCAAGGACGAGACAGATCTCGTTCTCGTTCTCCAAGGGGTCGCACGGATCGCTCATACCGCGATCGATAATAATACATGCCGCCCGGGTCTTTCTAGCTATAGTTTAGGTACTTAGGTATTAAGGATAGCCTTGCTGAAAATGTACGGCTGTATAGACTTCTGTTTGTGTCTCCCTCGTAACTTTCGCCCACCACAGAATGAGGCCCAAAATAGGCTTTATTACTGGGAACAAGCGAAATTAGGCCCTACTAGGTACCGGCTGCAAGCAGCCACAATATCTTGTAGAACCGCACGAGGCACCGGAAAGAAGGCCTTAAAACCCCAAATTCCAACCTCTAGATAGATTACACTCTCTTTTGTCCTTTTCTCATGTCAGGCGATACTCTAGCTCTGTTCCCTTCAAGGGAGTACTCTAGACGTCTAAAGCGCCAGAGATGCGCCGCTGTAATTACGCAAGTAGATATAGCAGACCAATAGACGTAAACGTTATCATCATCATCATCATCCCTCGTAACTTTTTAATGTCCTAGACTCCTAGGTACCTAAGTAAATAGGTAGGTACATAGTACCTGTTTTGAGCGTAGATGCCTATTTTGAGCGTAGATAACGTGTTCAAGTGAGGTACTTTATCCCTTATCTCGTAATATCAAATACACATTCTCTTCTTAAATTCTTACCTGGTTTTCCTTCCTGCACAACCATATTTAGCAACACCGCAACCTATCTCGAAACACCATCTTATCAACGAATAAAAAACAACAAGATGGCAGATTTATCCCGCTGGGGTATCCAACCCCCCCAAAATCCACAGTTACTATCGTGGGAGACTGCGAAGGGCGACCTCGAGCATTTTCTTGGATCAAACCACAATGAGGCATCAGCCGCCCGACTTGCACACATCGAAGGCCCGCATGGCTCAGGAAAGAGCACCGGAATGATAGAATTCATCTGGGAGAAGACCCATGCCTCCGACCACGACAATGTGGCCATCTACGTGCCGGCATTCGGCCTTGAAGCTTTGATGCTTTCTGCCTACTTCCAGACGAAAGCGTCGCCACACCAGAAGCTAAAGCAAAATATCTGCGTCGGCCTTGAGAAACTCGAGTCAAAGCTCCACCTAGCAACTGCTGCCCAACTCCGTACCGCTCTCCGCGGTGTACTTCGCACGGGTACGCCCCGTCGGGTCGTTCTCTTGATGGACCTAGAACTGTCCCCCACAGCCGACGGCGAGCTCCTCCTCTCCGAGCTGGTAAAGTGGCATCGAGGACTAACACTCAACTGTGACCTTACTCTAATCACCATGGCTTCGTTTACGCGTCCGCCTGTGCACAAGTTTTTGGAGGCCTGGCTGAATACAAAATGCCGGCATATTACCTTCGCCTCCCCCCACACACCAGTTCTAACCAGCAAAAACTTACCGTTAAGTACCATCTGGTGGCAGGAGAGCGACAAGAATCTTCCCACACTAATCTTAGGTGCACTGCGTGCCGGGATTCCCGACACCCCAGAGTTGTACTACAGCCTACAGGAGGCGTTCGATGTGGCGAATGAAATGAAGAGTATGAGATCTCGCATGGAAGACTTGGATGGTGCCGTAGCTGCCGCGGAAGCTACTGAGATTATTGACCGGTTTTCTCTCACGACAGAAGGCTGTCCCTTAGGCCCGTGTGTCGTGGTGATTCAAAATGATCAGAATACCTTCGGCATCAGCAAGATGCTGTACGAGAATCCTAATTTCGCCAATGTCGTCCAATTCCAAGTTTCGCCGGACATGACATTAGGAGATTGGCTAGAAGCGATTATATATCCCGGCCCCAAGGTAGTCTACATCGAACCCGGCGTCCCCGTCGTATTATACCTCCCAAGGGTTACGGCCATACTGTCCCTCTCTACTTGTTATAGTAAGACATTTGACCCTGAGACCTGTGCGCTCATCTGGACGAACACGCCCAAATCACGTATGGAGCTTCTCAAAGAGCAGTCATATGCGAGAAAGACCTGCGCCCCCCGGATCCCCACACCCGTGAAGTTTTACTGTGTCGACAAGGATGACGGCCGCTTTTCGAGTGCCAACTTCGACGAATGGACTCTAGCCCCCCTAGCCCCCGCATACGAAGACCAGTTCATGCGCTTATGCTTCGAGGTCTGCGTCCCGTGGCCGGACGATAAAGACCCTCTAGTTCCGCTCCCTGCGGTGTCCAGCATCGAGCACATGGGAAGCGTATGGAAAAGCCTCATCAACATGGGTTGCTTGAGCCACTTTCCGAGTGGGAGTAATCGGCCCGTGCTTAATGGGCCTCGAGCAAAGCGGACTTTGGACTTTTTAGATTCCAAGTACAACGATTTCGGGACCGTCCCTTTGGCTTTCCTACTGGCAGGCATCCATGATGCCGAATCTGACGCGACGAAGCGGGTGATAATTAGGATCGCCTCAATTATAAGCGAAGACACAGGCGCCGTGTACTTTTCGGAGCTGCTCGAGGGCAAACGTAAGGAGATCGAGCTATCAACCAACTCTCGGGTAGCACGTAAAGACGCTATCATGGATATTCACGAGATCATGGCTTGGGAATGCGTAGGAATAGGAAAGCAGGAGCTCGATCGCGGTGCCATGTGGATGATACTCGGATTGTTCCTCAGGGCGGAAGTATCCCAAGTCAAAGGCAAAGACTTGGGGGCGGAAGAAAAAGGTTGCGACGCGGGTATCGATCTCGAAGCGTTCCCTATCATCCTCGAAAAGGTCCGCGAGCTAGAATCCATACACGGCATCGAGCTGTCCGAAGATCCCATCCGAGACACGACACTGAGCCCAGACGAAGTGAGTTACGTTTCAAATGACCTGATGAAGGCCTGGTCGTCCCAGATTGTCTACTTCAAACGCAAGTCAGGGATGGCCTGTCACGATCTTACGTCATTCAGAGAGGTACAACTAGGCGGATTCCCCTATATGAATGCATACGAGTTGTTCGATAGAGATACCTCTCCAGACAACGATATGGTTTTTGCATTCTACACGGACCAGATCATCTCAGATGGTTATGGCTGGGTATTTAACCTAACCCGAGTCCCTACTCGATCGCTTGTTGAATGGGTAAGGAAGGACATCGCTCCCTTATAGTCTATTGAGTAGCTTAGCCTTACAGAACGAAAAAGTTGCCCTTGCCGAAGGAAATTATACGGGAGCAAACTAAAAAGGCAATTTGATGCATTAAAGTTGCCAACTACGAGATCGAGATACGCTTAGGTACTGAATAGCAATGTCTTTGTACTATATAGACCGCGGGGATGACTGTATAGGTGAAAGTCGTAGAACTGAACGGTAGCCAACCTTTTTCTTGATTTTCCCCTTTACAACTCATAAATCCAAACCGCATCTCCAAGTAAAAGCCAATCATGGAAAGTGCTTAAGTTCGATGGTAATCTAGCAAATATGTGTATATAATGGCCGGAAGCCCTGCGGTTTGTAACGCAATACCCAATACAGTCCCTATTTCACTTGCGTTACTCACTCATTTGTTACGCTGTATGGTGTATTACTTGGTGTTATGATTTCGTATAATTTAAGTACCTAGGATGTAATAAAGCTAACTCTTAATATTCCCAGTTTAATATTATTACTTAGCATGGCGAGAAATATAAACATGGAATTTTATACTTCGAGATTTATATAATAGATCCAGTGAAGTATTTATTGCAAGCCACCTCGCCCCTCGAAAAAAGGATAATGATATATTATTTAAGTGAAATAAAGTTTTGACTTTTTATACGAGAGTTGTGATAGAGGGCTAACAATTACAACGCCGTGGAAACTATAAATTGGGCAGGTGCCTAAAGCTACATTGATACCATCCACCAGGTACATGCAAGGTACCTGCTTTTGTAGTGTCTAGTATCTCGTGAAGCGTGCTGTCGCCGCGTAGCGCATGCCCCTCACACACAAAATTTGCCCTTAAAATTTTATTTTAAATTCCATCTCTTCTACTTAAAACATTTCTCCTTCGCACTTCAATTTACACCTCACATCACCATCATCAAAGTTTACCACGCACATATAGCAGGATACAAACTTTATTGAAATGACTGGAAGAGCTAACAAACCAGGCGAAGGCCGCAGCAGCCAACCGCATAACCCAACCAGTACCCATCGACTAAATCCGGCCAATCGAGGCCGTCGATCACCAAGTCCGATCGAAGCAGCATCGCAGCGCCCCCGTAAGCGCGTCCGTTTCGTCGACATAGAGAGCTTGTCGAGTGAAGAATTAGAATCTTCCTCCCACTCCCATCGACCGCGACACAAGAGGCCTCGCTCACAGTCGAGATCTCATCATCATTCTCCAGCAAACATGGCATCGAGACCCGGACAATTCCGCGTGAGCTCTGCCAGCGACCGAATCCCATCAAGAACACAGCCGTTGAAGAGTATCCTTCGTACAGGAGGGCCGGCTACCCAACGTCCCGCCGTATCACAGCCGTCTGAGAATAACCTATTTACAGGAGCTCCGGCTAACCCATACCCCTTCGAACACATACTTTCAAGTGAATCGCTGCCTTCGCATGCTAACTTAGACAGTGGTACCAGAGAGCCTGTAAACATCATAAATACAAGAAGCAGGGTATCTCCAATTACTGATGTGCCCCAAGAGCCAATCCAGAGAAGCCTGAGATGGACAAGCGAGGATTCAGAAGAAGACCATGTGTCGCAAGAAATACCTCAGCATCCAATCCAACCTAGTGGAGTTATATGTGCTAATTGTAATAAATCAGGTCATACCGTACGAGATTGCGTAACGAATTGGTCTCCCGCAGGTGATATACCCGGATGCTACCGATGCAATGATATATCGCATACGATTGATAGCTGTCTAGTTCAGCCACGATATAACGACGCCACAAGGTATCAGATCGAGGTGGTTAATCGTGCAGGCCGTCCGCCTTTACGGTCAATACGTGGATGGAACCAACTAGCTGTGGCAATGAACCATCAAGGACCTGGTCCAATCGGTAAGCAGTTTATGACAAAGCTGCTTTCGACACACTTTGATCGATGGAATTATGAGCTGTCGGGTATCCAGCAATTCGACCTACTGGTCAATGACTCTGCTTCCAGTGGCCTAGAACAAATTAAGATCCTTCCAAATCAGGGTTATCTTAGTGGACCAGAGAATATAACAGTAACAGCACGGTGTGGAAAGTTCTGCTCACTCGTCATCGTAATCCGATTGCCATCGGGGCCCCGAGTAGTAGATAATACTATTCCGCAAAGGCCGGACCCGACGCAGAGTGGAACAGGAATAACCCTTGAAGACGGCACCCCGATAGAAGAAGCAACTAAATTAGCTGCGAATATTCTAGTGTACCGGATGACAGCCATGCAGTTCTTAACAGGTTACTATAAATGCATGATAGATATGGTTTGTGCACTAACAGGAAAATCTGATCTGATCACAACTATATGGCAGTCCAGAAATCCCGGCGATCGCGAACCACATAATTTCAGCTATCATCCCATAGACATTGTGTGTGCGAATTGTCGCAGACATGGCCACGCCCTACAAGGCTGTGTAACGGTTTGGGATCCTTCAGGCGATATTCCAGGCTGTTACCTATGCAACGTCCTGACCCATACCATTGACAACTGCCCAAAAGGGTCGCAGCTGAATAATGCCACACGATATCAGCTGGAGGTTGTGAGCCGTATCGGCCGACCCCCTTTACGTTCAACTCAAGGATGGAATCGACTCGCCGTCGTGATGAATCATCAGGGACCCGGCCCCATCAGCAGAAAGAGGATGGCAACTCTTGATCGCAATCATTTTCACCGGTGGAACTATGATCTCTCGCCAATAAACCAGCGAAGCCTGCTGGTAGAAGATCCCACGACACACAACTCAAGCTACATCAGAGACCTTCCCGACCAGGGCTACTTTGAAACAAGACCCCACGAGTCCTGATGTCGATTCCTAGATTAGGATAGAGTGCTACGTCGGCCAAGAGATTGTCACAGAATTAATAAAAAATCAAGTTCTCTCCGTTGAAAAATGACTTGTTGACCCCGACGTTTCGTATCCCTTAAACTAGTTCATTCAGGTACTGCTAATACAAATGTCCCTACAATTATCCCGTGCTCATTTTAGTCTTTTAGTAATATCACATCTAAGTTCTCAAAGCTGTTTCTAAAATTGTAGTTTATAATGCCAGTAGGGGGTTTTGCTTATGATCTTAATCATCCTCTTAGATATCATCTTCGCAAAGCCCGAAAGGAACAAATATTGGCTTACTGAATGAAAAGTGCTACATAAGGTTAATGTAATGGTCCCATAGTGCGGGGGCGCACGGTGCTGAACATCCAGCTCAAACAGAGAGATACGTGAGTCAATTGTCCTGCAAAATTTATGTCAGCTGGAAGATGAGTTGGACTTCTTCTCTATTCTCACAATATAAACCCAACCTTCGTTCCCTCTAATCATCTTTTATTTTCCTTTATTTCACTACCCCTAAGAATTCTCTTCTACAACCCACCGTCTGGAATTGTTTACTCTCATGGTCTTCAACTGCCGGGTCTAACCACCTCACCAACCATGGACAGACAAGGTCTAATCACAAGGGTATTGGCCCCATACGACCAAGACTATCCGGCCAATGTGTATGGCACGCGTTCTCATTCCCAACGTACCGCTCGACGAAGCGACGGCATTTATCGGAGTGACCTTTCGGACGCTTCTGTCTTCAGGACGAATCTATATCGCGGGGACGACCTCTACAACTTATTGAACAGAGACATGAAACCTTGCTGCATTAGATGTGTCCGAATGCGGTTTGAAGTCTGCAAGGATATCCTTGCGCAAAACCCATACACATTGGATGATTTGCTTGTCCTCCTCGATGATGTTGTGGAAGAGTTGCAAGAAATGCGATGCGTCTTTTATGAAGACGATCCTCACACCTACAATCTCATCGCTACTCGGATGCTATACTATAGAAACTGTAAGTTTCATCACATCTCACTATGCTTTTCATCCTTTAGCTAACAATGTTCTTAGGCAACACATATCCTATTGCGGGTAGATTTGCGGAGCTATACCCGGGCGGCGGAATCTCGCAAGTGTGGTCAGATGCCGCGGGATGCGAAGACGAGACTTCCGGTCGACTGCATACTCAGCTCTATAAGCGGCAGCAGGCCGATCATCCAATTCGGCTATTCGCCCCTAGCCAATCATCACCATCCAGCTCCGAGGGTATCCTCATACCATCAACTCTGACACGACGAAAGACCGTATGGGATAACATTCGAGGAAGAGATACCGCGACATTCCCAGGCTGCGAGCCCTTCGTCATCCGGCTACCAGCTAAGGATTTCCACTGGGATCGATGTTACGGCACACAGAAGGAGCTTACACGGGCGGTACAGAAACGGTTCGGTTTGATTGAACCCGTCATACGCTTATCCCCAGAAGCTCCCAAGGGAAAAGAGATCGTGCTCGGGATGCGCCACGCGGGAGATTGGGACGAACCAGAAGCTCATCTTCTTCTCAACGATCTATTTGACACTATGGTATCCTACAGTCTCACCTTGCTCAGTGACAACTGCACCTTCAGCTTTGTCGAGTACCAGAGATGGCGATGCATTGAGCTATTACGTGGTGGCAGCCGCAGGGACAGGTATTGAGACATCTTCGCCGGTGTTAAGAAGGGCGAATGAAAGCCGCCTTGGAAATCAAGGGTTGTATTATATTTTGCTTTTATTTTTCTTCAGCTGAAGATAGATTGGTCAATAAACAAAATCACCAAAAGTCCTGGATTATTGTGAGACATGTATGTAGTCCGTCTAGTCACGTGTGGAGGCACGTGACTGTCTGTCTAGGTGCATGTCAGCTCAATTATTTGCATATCCTTGTACAACGATTACCTATGTATGTATAGAGGTAATGTGAGATGTACCAAGGTACATCTCAACACGTCACGTGTCATTCAGACATTCAGAATCATCTTGAGTGTTTGTAAAAAAAATAATAATGGTTTAGTTTAGTCAATCAATGAATGATCAATTATCCAACAGGTAATGAGCTTTGTAGTCATCTTTGTATCTCGCACTCTCCGAACTCAGATACAGGTGTTGACCGGCGAGAGGCAGATGCTGCAAACTACCTTGACGCAAGAACGAGCAAATCTTCACAAGTCACAAGGTGAGATAAGTATAAGCACAATACGGTAAAGTACAGTAGCAATTCAAGGACTTATAGCGGCACTCTTCGGAGTTACCTAACAAGAACAAGGCATTGACCAGTAAGTGTGACCACAAACTAATAGTATCGACGGGCTTGCGATCGAGGGCTTGCGGATCGCCGCCTGGTTTGTTGGTCCCGACAACCCTGGAGAGGTGATCGAGAGCGATAGCGTTGGGGTTGACTATGCCCGGAGAGCACAGTGCCACTACGTCGCTCCTTATGGCGTCGGCGCCCTCGTCCACGAGATCCGCGGGGTCTTTTCGGGACATCCCCTGGCTGCGGATCAACTGCTCCAGACTTGTAGCCATCTTCCTTGGCAGCAGGGGCAGACTGGTCTAATATACCATGACTGCTACTGCGCTCGGCTGGTACCATCTCCCCGAGGGACGGTCGTAGCGGCGATTCAATACATCGCTTCCCGAATAACCTTTCACGACTTTGCGGCCCGAAAAGACTATGCTGTCCAACTGGAAAGAAAAGATATCCTGGATGAAAGCCCCTAAGGCCTGTCGTATTCGATTGTGCAGTACCTTGAGTCGCCGTTCTTGTCGCGGCTGCGGGCTGGCTTGGCACCGGCCGAGATGGTTTCGTACTCTTGATAAGTCCATCACGTCCACGGGCAGTACGAGGGCGTTGCTCTACGGTCCTACTTCTAGAGGTCTCCGAGAGGGCGTTAGATGAGCTCGCGGGTTTCACGTTAGACGAACTCATAGGTCTTACGTGCACGCGCGCAGTAGGAACTGGAAGCGGAAGTTGCGGATTGGGAGCAGGCTGTCGAGCCGGACCAAATTCGCGCTGCCGTTCATGAGATCTGACAGGCGGTTGGCGAAAACCACCTCGGGATGCATATTCCGAGCTCACCGGCTGCCTCGATGGTCGTTCGCGAATCGGGTACCTTCGTGCAAAATCATTTGCTTCGGGGACTGTCGTAGATGTCTGATTAGCGAGAAACAACGTAACGTAAACAGGATGTAAATAACTTACAATGACCTTCGTACATATACGCATTGATTTCGCGGTTTACGACGTGATTATCAAACGTGCCGTTTTCGTACCGCTCTGACTCTTCGTCGAATATGTCCAAGAGCATTCTATACTCGTATTCATACTCGGCTATGACGTCGTTGAATACGCCTACACGCTCGACGATGCATTCTTCGCAGCAGGGAAGAATTCGCGACCTGATGTGATGGGAAATCTGGTGCGGGTTATTTTGATAATATCCATCCGTTCCATCTTCGTCGTAGTCAGACAAATCGTCAGAGTTATACTCGGAGTAATCGTCAGGATTATCCTCGGAGTAATCGTCAGGATTATACTCGGAGTAATCTTCCATCGCGAGGGCGGAAGAGTTGGGCATATAGTGCCGAGCGGTATGTTCGCTTCGCTGCGAGGGCTGCCGGCCGAAGCTTCTTGTCGGGGCGTCGGTTTCGTTGTGTGAGTTGTCTCGGGGTGGTGCCCCTCTCGGCGGGCGTGGCCGATTCATTGTCTCTTATGAAGTCTGATGATGTGGTATTGGAAGAAGATGTTGATGAAAGGCGAAAAGTTGGAGAAGGGGAAGAGCAAGTTGAGAGATGTGAAGACTGCGCAACTTCTTTTGTACCTAGGTGGGGAGGGGTCACTTGGGCGGTCAGTTAGGCAACCTCAGGTAGATCTATTTATCTAGGTGCTTAGGAAATTTATCTAGGTGCTTAGGAAACGGAAATATTGGCCTTCAGGCTGTTACGAGTTGGAAAGTGATCCACGTCACCTGGCAACCGGACTGATTAGGGCCACGATTTACGCTATCTGAGCAGATCCTGAAAGGCCACAAGACATGAGAATCAACAACGCACCTTCCAATAATTGACCAGAATATCATTAGCCTAGCATGGTGGTATCAATGTATGATGTATCTCCCTACTCTAGTTGCCGTCGGCAACGTACTTCTGTACCTACGCGCTAGTATCCCGCACTCGTGCCCTGCCATCTCGTATCTAAAACAAAGGACATGTTTAATATGTATAGGCGTAGACTCTCCACAAGCTCATGGGTAACCTGAAGAAGTTGTCTTCACCTGGAAACCTCCTCAGCGCGTCTTTGAAGACTTCTAGTTCCTGTTCAAATTCGCAGTTATTTAGCCTGAATTAATTCCTCCCACTGCTTTCTGTCTTCACCTAGAAACCTCAGAATGCCTTTGAAGATCTCCAGTTTTTGTTCGAGGTTGTACAATTGGCCTGGAAACCTCTGAGCGTGTCTTTGAAGATTTCTAGTTCTGGTTTGAGTCGACCGCGTTCCTTATGATCTCCCATTGCCTGGCTCCTAGCGGCAACAGCTTCCTCGATGAGACATCTAAGGCATGGTCAGTATACAGCGCAGGCTTCCGTAGTTAGGTTACTTCTTACCGCTTGGTTGTATCTTATGACTTCCATAAGCTTATGAGTAACCTTGAGAAGCTGTTCGTTCCGTTCTCGAAGCTCTTTGATATTTTTAAAGACGATTAGACGTTCGAGGATCGAAGTATGAGCGTTGAACTCCTCGTCTCCTATCTGTTCATGTAGCTGACCCCTCTCCAGTCTTTCGAGTATCAAACTCGCGTCCAAAGTAAGCTGGCGCAGCGCACCTGGAACGCTATTATTTCCCCCAGCCGAAGGCAGAGACTAAAAAGTATCTTCCGTAGCTTATCAGGAAGTAAGAACGTTATGGCAGTACAAATAATGTGAGTGCCTAATCGCAAACGTGGGATAGATCCGACCACCGGATGTGATGCTTAGAATAGAGTTGAAATTGTTGTTAAGTTGATTATTAGGATTACGATCTAGCTCAACGAGTTCCACGAGTTAGATAATCTAATTAACTTAACTTAGGCCTAGCCTGACTTAGCTTCGGTAGATATTCTTTTTGGGATATCTATTCGAATCCAGGGCAAATGTTTTTATTTGGCACTTTATATAATACATATTTGGGGCAATATTATTGGTTGTTGGTGTGTGGCTAGGTGTGGATTTATAAGGGCATACAGGCCAAGTCAACGATAGCGTACAAAATCCTCAAGTGGTATTTCCTACCCAGCAGCAGCCTGATTTATTCAACCCCTTTGCCCATCAAAACTACGAAGGTACTACCCAGTCCAGTATAACATCGCAAAACTCAAACACGACGGACCCTAAGAGATTTTAGCCAAAACCTCTTGAAACACGCAGCCTTGCCGATACCAATAACTACACTAATACCTACCTAAACAACATCAACTTACAATAACTAAGGATGGAAGCATCCGCCATCCAAGATCAAAACCGAAGGGAAAGAGAGAAAGGCCGCGTAAATGGCTGTGTTCATCACTAGGAAGATAAGCTGGTTCTTGACCAAGACTACGTGCTTCAGAGGCACCCAAATGACAACCGGCCAGAGAATGTGCACAGAGCTATTTATTTGATTCAATAGATTTTGTATTCTTTCTCTTTTTCTTTTGATTTGATTAGTTAGCCCTGTCAAGTAACCCGAAATTTCTGATTTCCCTGTAATTACTAGTGTCACGATCTCCTTACTACAAGTCTATACAAGTACCTAGATCTTACAGACCTTAGAGAATCCCTTAGATACTTCCTAATACAACAATGATTCATGATAGACAGCCATTACACCACACCAGGGGTACTTAGATTAGCACTATCTAAGAGAACTTTATGGACACGAAACATTGGGGCTGTCTACAGCGGAGGAAGCTTTATTTATATCGTCAACTAGGACTAAAGCTGACTACTACCTGAAAGATGACTACCTCTGTCAACTATGTACTTTGACTTTCCATATCTTCCGTATCTACCCGATCAGACTTATATTGGGATCACTATCGCTTGACTCGGATCCCGCTTTTCACGCCTAATCCGAACCCGACCTCGTTTGTCGCGGGGTAGGTCATCGTAACCCTGGTTTGGAAGGTTCTTAATCTGCTCCAGGCTGACGGTAGCAGGATCCTTAATCAGCAAGTCCCACTGCTGCATTAATGACAGGCCGTAATCCCAAGTATTGAAGTGCGTCAAATATAGACCTTTCATATACTCCTTACTAATCGGACCAGGTCCCCGATAGTTCATTGCCACGGCTAGTTGGTTCCATCCACGTGTTGATCTTAAAGGCGGTCGGCCCGAACGATCGATAACCTCGATCTGATACTTCATGGCGTCGTCATACGGCGGCTGAACTGGGCAGCTATCAATTGTGTGTGATATATCGTTGCAGCGGTAGCAACCCGGGATATCTCCTGCGAGTGTCCAATGCGTTACGCAGTCTCTTAGGGTGTGGCCCTCTATGCCGCAGTTTGCGCACACTAGAACTCGGGGCTGGAGCTGGGGCGGGGGGTGTTGCACTTCGGCGGGGAGCTCCTCTGGCTCTGCGGGAGGCTGCTGCGGCCTGGCGTTGTGTTCTCGAGGTACTCGTCGTTGTACTTGTGGCTGGAAGTCGGACTGCACACTATGTGGGGCGGCTCCCTGGCGAGATATATTGTGACGCATGTTGGCCTCTTGGCTCCTCGATGGGTTGGCCGAGCGGATGTGCTGGCGTCTGCGATCAATCTGGATGACCGGTATTACGGTATCTTCGGGTCGTACTAGCAATGGAGCTATAGTCGACATGCGATCCGTGATATTTATGAACCGCTCGGAGCCTGTTGTACTGGCTCTGATGGTATTGGTGTTCAGACTGATAGCCGAGTTCTGCACCGCGTCCATGTTCTCGTCCTTTATAGCCATGGTACCTCTACTATTGTGGGTCAGGTATCCCTCCGGTTCGAGATTCCAGTTCACGCTGGTAGTCCTAGCGGCAGCGTTAGCAGGTCTAGGGTTATCTCTTAGCCTAATTATCTGGTCTTCGCCATGCCTGCGAGGGGAGCGGGAACGATTACGAGCAGCAGGTGCGTTGTTTCCAGATCCGCCATCTCTTGGGCGTCTGTTGGCCCGTGAGACAAACCGGTGCTGGTTGTTTTCGGGATGCTCGTCCTCAGTGGCCCAGCGGCTCTGCACAAGAGCGGCGGCTGCTGCTGAAGTAAGTCGGGGCCAGTCGTTCATTTGGACGTCGCCATTGATGTCGTTATGATTTGCCGGAGCTAGCTCAGGATTGAGGGTGGACTCTAACGGCTGTGGTGCGGTATTGGCAGAGCTTGCGGAGGGTTCTCCGGGTCTCGATGCCGTGTCGTGTTGTAAGTTATTTGTATTGTTCATAGGTTTTGTATCCATCTTGAAAGTGTGCCCAGGTGTGGGAAGAAAATTTGATGATGAATGATGAAGAGAGGAAGGGTAGAAAAGATTTTTGGGAGGAAGGGCAGGATTCTTTTATATGTGCACAGGTAGGAGGGGAATTTCCAAGATCAGACTGCAGCCTAAGGTTACCAAGTACCTTTGGTTGCTAAAGTAATCACGATCGTAGAGGGGGTCAAAATCAGCCTGTACAAGCAGTTTGTACTCTTGTAATTACTGCTTCTTTTTTTTCTATTGGTAAATTCCAGCTACTGATTCGATTTCGATTATTCCAGTCTCCGTGCTTTCTTTCGTGCCTCTTTTTTTAAATGGTGACAGATTATTATAAATTATTCTATTCTACGCCACTCATTTTTGATGATTACGTTTTACTTCATCATCTTTCTGTTAAAGTACAAAAAGCTAAACATCCTTTTGATTCTGATCTATCATTAGATAGTTTAATATGCAATGATTGCTACCCGCATTAAATACCAAGGCCATTTTAGTGATGCCTTATAGGTTAGGTACCTGTTAACACGTAGTCCAGTCCCTTATTACCCGTGGCTGATCTTAGATCGTATGTGTTATTGTAATTCATTTCCGTCACATTTGACGAGAATGGGGTTAGTTAGTTGGTATACTAGTTAATTTTACACGCTATTAAATGTTAAGCGCCAATCCTTTCCAAGCTTCGGTAGCTGATTTATCATGCTCGAAGCTTAACCTCGAAAGCGCGCATTAATATGTAAACCGGTTCAATCTTATATGACATAAGCTAAAGTGCAAGACTTTATCAATATACCATGAGTTTACTTTACGACATATGCTGTAAGTTTTACATAAATCTACAAAAACTGTTAAAGTTGGATTGATATCAAGCATTGGTGATAATTTATTCCATGATCTAGCTTGTTATATCGACATAACCGCGTCTACACCTACAAAGTCTCGGGAGAAAATCTCTTGTTTATATCAAATTCAAAATGATCTTAGAGATTATGTCAAAATATTTTGAAAATTTCAAAGGCTAGTATTACAACCGTAAAACCAGCCTGTAATAAATCTGACCACTGATCTTGTCTCTTGGTCTTGGCCGATTAAAGTTCAATTGAAGTTCAATTTGGCACGTGAACAGCCTAGCGGCAGTTGATCACGTGATTTCGACAACGCCCAAAGTTCCACTTGTTTTCAAAGTGCTAATGACGGTATTTGCACAGGGTCAGTTTTTAAAGTTGTGTCAGATTAGTCAGCCCCGTCAGGTGACCTGAAATCTCTATAATTACTCGCGTTCCACGCGTTCTCACGATCTCAACACATTCAATCAAATCATCAGTAATTCCATCAATATTGCCTCAATCATCGCCTTAATAATACGTATCAGCTGTGTGACAACTTCTTGCAAGGTACAGATAAGCTCATAGAAATTTACTAGCGCACTGTTCTCCTCAAGAAACTTTAAGCTTAATGAATTCATTTGTAAAGATGAATTATTCTTTTTTAAAAGGTCATGTACCTAAGATGCAAGCTACTTACAATTCCTATGTAGGGATTTTAAACCACACGAGAAAAGCAAAAGGCACGGCGAAATTTACAAGAATGAATGTTAGCAGCGAGACCATCCGGCTTCAATTATTTACTATGCATTTACTAAGAGAGGTGGTGGGAAAAGAAGAGAGAAAAAAGCAGCTATTGTAAAGAATAAGAGAGAAATTCAATCAAGGTAATTTATAAGAGCTACGAGGTAACGATCATAAATACGAGCGAAGATGGGTTTTAGGCCCGACTGTATTCCATTAAACTATCATTGCTACCTATCTACTGGGTTGTCAAGTGAATATTGACGCCGCAGAGCTCTTACATCGGAATAGTGGTTTCTCCTGTCGACTAGGAGGGAGAACGCTCTCTGGGCCGCTTCTTGCTCTTGGTGGCGGTCCGAGTCTGGGGCTGAGGTGTATACTCAGCTATCTTATCCCTATCAGTGGGGTTCTTGGCGGGTGAGTCGGAGCTGCTGTGCGAGACGGCAGATGACGCTGGATAGCCAGAGACGTGTCTAGAGCCACCGTCGGGTGAAACCTCGGATCTATGGGCGGCATGCTTGGGGCTTCGGTTAGATAAATCCACTGACCTGCACGAGGTATGAGCGGGATCATCACTAGAAGAATCTGTATCTCCTTCGGAAAGTTTGATAGGTTTTTCGGCTTCAGCCCTCAGTTCCGCTGCTCTGTGGAAGGTTCTTTCCGACAAGACCGAATAGTATCGCGCCTTAGAAAGCTTTTCTTCCGACGGATAGTCTTGACCCGGCTTTACCCGTTGGATGATTGCGGATGTGAGCTTAGTGCTTCGGAAAAGGGGGAAACCCCAAAAGCTCATATTATCGAGAGCGTTGAGGAGTATGGCCATGTCGATGGCGCGGATGAAATAAGGATCTTGGTCGTCCCGGCGCCTTGACTTGTAAACACGGGCCGCTCTGCCTTGGGGAATCTTTGACTCGACGGACTTGGTGATCTGGTCGAAGAACGTCTGATAGAACCCTTTCTGGGGGCCAAGCTCTCGCTTCACTTGCGAGTAGAGGTCTTCCATGGTCGCCTGACCGGGGTTTCTCGCGACGACGCTTATCCACGTCTTGAAGAACATGCTCTCCGGGTCGCAGTCGACCAGTTTCCAAGGCCGAGTGTCGTGAGTGCGTACTCGGTTTATATATTGGATGCACGTAGCTAGGAGCTCGAGGTTACCTAGCCAGATGTTCTGGGAGATAAGACATCTGAGGCCTTCCGAGAAGGGTTTGGACGGGAAAGGGTCGTTGATGCGTGTCCCATCGTCAATGGTTACCAACGGATTCTCGGAGCAGTCGAGCCTGAGTTGGTATTTCGGGCCCATGAACTGGTCGTAGGTGCAATCGTAATACCGGAGGAATAGACGGAAGACGGTTCCGAATGAGTCTCGTTCGGCGCGGCGTGGCTTCTTTGGGGGGACGCGACCTTCTACTGCTATATGTTCTACAGTGTGCTGTCCTAGAATAAGACGTTTGGCCGGGTCGGCTTCAAAGCTTCTAATTACAGCCTCGCTGTCCTCTTTAGTGAATGTGTTGTCGCAGCTTGCCATCGGAGCAAGGCTTCTGAAATGTTCCTTGGTCACGACGGGCTTTTCCGACAGCATCCACTCCCTACCTGCCACCATATGTTGAGAGATGCGACTGGATTCATCCTTATATACGCGGGCAATGGAGGCAAATCCAGATAGGCCCTGAGGATTTGTGGAACTACCCTCTTCAGAATCAGTAGGGCTTCTATGCCTTTTCCGACCGGTATTTCGGTGGGATCTAGAACTTGGGCGCGTCTTTGAGTCTCGGTGAGAATGCGAGCTTCTGTGAGACCCCGAGCCTTTGTTGGATTTTGATCTGCGTCGGGATTTTGAACTTTGCGGTCGATCGGACTCGGAGGAATAGAAGACAGGGGACTCATCAGACCTTGCCTCTTCACCCGACGAATCCGAGAGGGAGGGAATCATGTCTTGGTATTCTTCCTCTTGGGGTTCGTCGTCGTCGTTGCGCGAAGGAGCTGATGTCCTGATTCGCTTGCTAGGGTGGGATGATGCTGCTCTGATTTTACTTGATCGACGGTTTGACTTGGTCGGATCTTGGTGACGGGCGCTACTTGAACTTGATGGATGGCCTCTATGGCCTCCGCCTTTTGCTCTTCCTGTCATCCTAATAAAGGATTCGAAATTAGTATGTATGGTAATCGATGATAGTTGTGTGTGGTGGGTGTTGCGATGAGAAGGTTGATGTTGAAGGTGGGAGAAAGATAAATTTTTGAGAGGGATGGGGAATTTAATTCTTAAAGAAATTCGTGGGGCGGTGAACGCGACAGCACGGGTCACGAAAAGATGTTGCCTAGTGACGAACACCTGCCATTCATGCGGCCTTAGCTACCATATGCCCTATAATCCCTATGACGACGCCGCCATCAGTACGCGGGGGTCTGCAGCTACTACCATGCAGTACACCAAGCCTCCACTTAGGCTTAATAGGTAGCATAAGTACTTTGATACCTGAGGAGAAATACACCAACGGGTACAAGCTATGCAACTAACTCCTCGGTACATATAGAAGTTTACCTAAAATACGTGTGCAGCTAAGTAGAGGAGGGGCCGCCTGAAGCGAGGCTTGATCTAAGATATAGCTAGGATAGATTATCCTTGTTGCCATCATTTGTATACTGTAATTATCAGCCTCTTAGAGCTGGTTAATAGCTACCTAGGCATGTGAAGCATCCTCGATGCTTAGGTTTAAACAGCATACAAGAAAATGAATCGATTCACCGAAGCTTTGGAGAATCCGGGGTGGTCAATGTCCTGTGCAACAACCTGATATGCGGTTTATCTAATGTTCAGTTTCCTTGCGTGCAAGATCCTAAGATGACCAGTGCAGATTAGGTGAGTAGAATAACGGAGAGTTAAAATCCTAAGATTATCAATCGTCTACTGGATATTTCGTGATTGTAAGATCGTAGATAAGTAAACACTTTTAGTTTCGTGATACGTATATCACCCAAGGTTGCTTTAGCCTCATTCCGCAACCTTTAAGTGTCAGTAAACCTATCCGTTGGTCTACCCGGTCACTCGGATACCTTGTCAAAATATTCACACGCCTGCTGCATTTATAGCCTATATTTCAACTGTTCCTATTTTGTAGAAGTAACAATAGGAGTGGTTAATTAACTGGGCGAATAGGTTCTAAGTAGTCCCCAAGAGAGCGTATAAACAGGGGCTGCTTGTCAACATTGCAGCGCGAGTTGATAGCCTTGTAGTCACCCCTAACACATTCGCAAGCATGCACAAGGTAAAGATAAAATTAAACTATTCAAAGTTACAGCCGAAGGTTAATCGTAACTCTTGGCTTCTATTGTAAAAAGTAGCTGCTACGGTAAAGGTAGCCTTTGTGGCACGTATACCGCATGGCTATTAACTATCTTAACTGGTTCCATCTACACTAAAATTTCCGGAGCGTAGTAACTTTATAGTAGGGATTCTTAGACTTAGCGATATGTCTCTCGTGGGTTGCGATATTGGTGATACCCGGAACTCTGTCGACGCGGACTTTGGGATCGAGATCTTGCTCGCGAATCACGCACTCTCTGGTCCCCGTAACCCATTGGGCGATAACGCGGAGAGGGAGGACGAGATCTGGGTTGCCAGTCGCGCTCTTGCCGACCCCGGGATGGTAATTCTCGACGAGACACACCACTATGCATGTCCCTGGGAGAACGAGTGTTTATCGAAGGGCTCCAGTACTGTGAGCGGTTTCGAATCGGCGACTGTTCTCGAGGCCGAGATCGCTCTCGAGGCCTAGATTGATCTCCTGGTCTGGACGGCTCTCCAGGAACATTAGGTCCAGATTGACCATTTGCCCGCTTTCTTCGTCTACCCTTACCGCGAGAGGTTCGTTTCCTTTTCGGTGCTGGATTAGCCGATCGCGAGCCAATTTCACCAGGCTCGTAAGTATCTTCACGCCTGTCGCCGTGGTCCATATCAGTATTATGCTGAGCATCATCCAAGAAACTGACACTCGGGCGAGAAGCAGGCGGAGGCGGAGGCGGGGATTGTGGCTGTGGCGTTATGGTCAACTTGGAAAGCATTTGCCCATCGACCTGAATGTCCCGTTGGCTAAACGTCCCTTGATTCATATCATCTCTTTCACGAGGACTGTTAGCAGACGGAAAGACACGAAATTCCTCTCCCTCTTCTGTACCAGTCGCTGTATTCTCCACTGAGGCCGGTTTCGATGTAGGTCGAGGACCAGGCGCTATTTGCTGCACTGGGTTCGGGTTGACGGCAGGTGGAGAGCCACGCGCTGGCTGTCTCGTCGGAGGCGGCTCGGGTATAGATCGAGATTGAGAGTCGGGCGCTGCTTGCTGCACGGGTTGCTCTATAGTCGAACGAGGCCGTTCTAAAGTCGCTGTATCCTTCGGTTGCTTGTAAACGAATTCACGAAGAATCTTCAATTCCTTTTGGGCGAGTTCTGATAATGCCGCTTTGCATTCGGGCAGGTAGTTATCGTCAAATAGATTGTCGGGCGCATCAGACTTGTGATAGACTAGATAATACTTGCCTTGATCCTTACACGACCAGTCCTGGTCTTTGTTACTTCCGTACGGCGGCACGAAGTTTTTACCGTTATATTTATAAAGGTGAACTGCAACTGGCTGCTCGCCAGGTTGGGGGATTCTCGCGAGGCAGATCAGGCGATATGAGACTGAGACCTGGGAGAATTCGAGCTGTTCTCCCTCAATCCGGGGATTCTCGTGCCTTATGGTCAGTTTCCGTAGAATGTGGAACGGTGAGTCTCCGTGGTTGGGCGCAGACCAAAAGGTGCTGTCCCAGAGGACACGAATGAATTTCGGCGGTGTCATGGTGTAGAAGAGGCGATTGCTAGTTCCATAACGCCAAGCGAGCGCTAATTTATCCTGGATGGCCGCAACGAGCTTTCGGGGGTCTTCTATCCGTATGAGGCCGTCCCGAGCGATTTCGTCGGCCGGCAAATCGCATTCGAATACAAATTTGCCGCGTTTCTCGCACGCTGTTTCGCTATAGAGGAGATTAACGGTCTTTGACCAAAACGAGTTGATCATTTCCTTGCTCTCAAGGATGTCGAACAGGTCTGGCGCGTTACCATCACTTTGGGAGTGGGAAAACTTATGGCAAAAGCCAGCGATGGCATTTTCGATGATGCCTCTCAATTTCGCATCGGCGTTTTCGGCGTTAGGGAAATCGACCATAGAAAACTCTGTCAGGTTTAGCTCTAGATTAGTCCTGACGTTTAGCTCTGGATTAGTCCTGACGACGAGGAATCCGTCTTCTGCTAGTGACATCATCATCCATCTGAGGATGCCTACGGCGGAACAAAGGTTTTGCTCCGCTAAAGAGCGCGCAAAAACATCTGGCCAAAACGTCTTTAGCCGTCGTACTAGCTCCCCCCCCTTATACCTCGGGATGAGGATATCGAGTTCCATGGTGGTACGTTGCTCAAGTTGAAAATGGGATGGAAATTTAATTATGAGGAGGAAATTTCTTGTTAAAACTACGAGTTTGAAGTTTAGGTAGCTAGGTAGTGACGAGTATGCCAGGTGTTTAGCAGAAAGTGAAAAATGTCGAAATCATCCACTACCTAGGCAACGCTCTAATTACCCCGCGAGATAGCGTGTAGGCATGCCTTATTTGACAGCTGCAGCGCGAGATGATAGCCTTGCAGTTATCACTGATACGTTCGCCGACATGCGCAATGTTAAGATACAAGGAAGTTACCCCTATTACACCCAATGCCTGCTGCGCTAAAAGTAGCCTTTGTGGCACGTGTGCCGCGAAGTTGTGTCCAGCGGAAGTGAAATAATACCGAAAATAATCTACAGCTTCATATTTATATACACGCACCTTAAAGCCACATTTCTCAAGTCCCAAGCGTGCTAGTGTACGGTTTATGTGGATTAGAACGGAGTGATTACGAGCCTTGGGACAAACTCTGCCAAATTACATAGGGTCCAGGAGTTTAATAAAGTGTCGGGGTATAGCTTGTAGATAGCCGAAGGCAGATATATAATACTGGTAACTATATATGGCAGCCTCCGGGCAAGGGGTGTCATAAGGTGGAACCAAACAGTAGGAATGGATTTCGTTGTTCCGCGAGGAACTTTGACTAGTATCTGCGGGAGCTTGTGGCTACGCATACCGAGCATATATTTTGCCTTATATATCCTATTTAAAATCCTGACAACGAGGCCAAGTAATGCCCGACTTTTAGGAGGGTTATTGTGCCAGGCCAAGTTAAGGATATTTCCTAATTAGGCAACTTGTCTGTGCACCCACTAGTGCCTTTTAATTGTGGGTCTCAAGTATTGTAATAGGGTAAAATATGGGGCTAAGGTTTTAGCTGCATGACTAGTGTTAAGCTAGTTTCAATTTTGGAAATTTTAAGTGGTACGTACCTTTGATAAGAGATAAGACCTTTGATAAGCCGATAAGAGGATAAGGGTGGCCTGTGCACAAGGTTTAGGCTAAAAATTTAACCAATCACATTAGGTGGCCATATGCCAATACAAGGCCACATACAGGTCACATGTTCTTAAGTGCAAAACTAAACCCTTTCGGGACAACGCCATATAACTTCTACAGGAAGCCGGGTTCGAATCCCACACGTTCCTTTTTTTTCTTATTTAAACAAAAAATAGACGACAATATAATACATAGCCAGAGGCATAGCCAGAGCATCGTGCCACCGCCGGGCCGCGCGAGGGAAGGCGCGGTCTGGCGTGGTGGCACGTGACCCTGTGGGATGAGAGGCTAAATTTCGGAAAAACGATATGAGGGGATGGGGGATGACATAAGGGGATGACATAAGCCTTGCTAAAAGTCGGGCTCTTGTGGTCCCCACAGGGGGGGCCCTCGGTTTATGCGAATGTAGGGGTGACATGAAGTGGGTAGTCGGAGGACAGTGGGGCCGCATACCGAAGTTACACTACGGTATTCATTAGCACCGAGACCCACTTATGCGGCGCGATATACGGAGTAGAAGGAACTTTGCTAAGAGATTGCCAGAGGCCTCATGAGATGTATTTCAGATCCGGCGGATAGCCCACCCCCTATAAAATAATCTTATCAAATCCAAAATCCAGTGTATACACGTAACTGAGGCATTCGGCACCTACTGTATAAGAATTAAGGCAGACGGTTCAGCCATTGAGATGTTTATTTTCTGCCTTCCTTGCACAGCCACACACCTAATGCGCTGTATGCATCGCCTCCAGACTACGTGATGATACGACTAGTCGACGTACTGGAATTGCTATTCGTCTGATGCGTGAGTATCATGTGATTTGAAAGGCTTCGGGCCATAAATTAAAATATGCCGAAGCTGGTAGTTATTCTTTCTTCCTAGTAGATCTTCTTTAGCATCTTTTCTACTTTTCTGTTTATAGATTCCTCGCCTTCGGTTATATTATTCAACAAAATGGTTGAAGCTATCGCGACTTTTGGTCTAGCAGTCAATATTATGCAAGTTGTCGGCGTCGGTGCTAAATTCATTGATCTCGCTTGGAAGATATGGCGCTCCGAGAAGGAGATCGTCGACGAATTTACCACGTCGCGGTCTATTTCACAAGATCTCAAGGTGGCCCTACAGCATATACCCATAACCACATCGTCGCCCCGAGACCCGGTTGAAGATGAAATCAACAGCAGAATACTCGCGCTAACCAAAAAATGTGGGACAGTCGCTCAGCAGATAATCAACTCGTTGGATAACATTGGAATCTTAGACGGTTCCCATAGGGGAATGTGAAAGAAGCGAAAGGCCTTCATAACCGCTTTTAAGATCGTTTGGGGTAATGAAAAGATCATAGCCCTGCAAACGCAACTAGATCGATACAAAGACCAAATAATATTGGAATTGAATCTTTCTCTTAGGTTAGATCTAGATTTATTGAAACATAAGCACTGTTCTAATATACTGTTCTAATATACTGTTCAAGATTCTACGCCACAAAGTCACTGCACAACCAAGAACTAATATTGCAGCTTTTAGAGTCTTAAAGTAATAACGATCAGCCAAGGGACAGTAGAAATTCTATGGTAATAGGCCTTCACGAGGGCTTGGGGTCGGCATTATCCGAGTATCTCAAACATGCAGTTGATGCGCTCGACTCCGATAAAACAGGGAGAATATTTCGTAATGAGCTACTTAGCGCCGTCTACGTTTCTGCCAGGCCCTCTGGCAACGATGCCTCTGCCTTCGAACTTACGGAAACCCGAAAATCAGCCCTCCAACACAAGTTCATTTCAAGTCTGCACTCCGACGGCATACACGATCGTGAACTCGGAATCACGGAGGCTCACCAAGAAACGTTCCGCTGGATCTTTGACCTGGAAGATGATCAACGTTGCCCTTGGGCCAAATTTCACCGCTGGCTCCAGTCAGACCAGCAATTATACTGGATCACAGGGAAAGCAGGGGCCGGCAAGTCAGCACTAATGAAATACATCACCCAGCCCATCTCACCTCGAGAAGCAGGTCATTCGCACGACGGAGAGTCCCGGTGCACAGAATATTTACTTTAGTGGGCCGGAGAAAAGCCAGTGATAGTGGCCTCATTCTACTTCTGGGCGGCCGGCTTCAAAATGCAAACGTCAAAAGAAGGTCTCTACCGCACCTTATTAAGTCAGATCTTCCAGAGTTGCCCCGAGGCCATACCTTACGCCTCACCGGAGAGGTGGGAAGCCCTGTGCCTTTATAACAAGGATCCGAGGCCATTCGACGAAATCGAACTGCGAAATATTTTGGATAGCGTGATTAAATTCGCCAGTTCTACCAAGAGTCTGTGCTTATTCATCGACGGGCTTGACGAATTCAACGGCACCCACGGCGACTTGATTGAATTCGTCAATCATATAATAGAGACGCTACCAATAGGGGTATGTGTAGCAAGTCGTCCTTGGGTGGTTTTTGAAGCCGCTCTCGAGGGCAAACCAAGTCTCATGATTGAAGACCTCACGTTCAACGATATTAGACGTTATGTTACGTCTAGGTTTAAATCCGACGCTGAATTCGTGTCGCTTCAAAACCGCGAGGTTGAGCTTTCTCGAAATCTCATCGAGGACGTTGTCCGTAAGGCTTCGGGAGTTTTTCTTTGGGTCAGCATTGTTGTGTCGTCTCTTCTGGAGGGGATTAAATACGGAGATCGAGTTTCTGACCTACAACGACGGCTTTCTCAACTGCCTCCCGACTTAGAGTCGCTGTATGATAGGATCCTTCATGACCTCGATCCTTTCTATCTCGAGCACGCAGCCCAGTATTTTCGCCTAATGGCTGCCTGCGAGCATCCGCCTGAAGCATTGTTATTATCATTTGCTGACGAGGAAGAACTTGACTTTGCTGTTAAGCTTCCTAACGCCCTTTTAACCCCCAGGAGATTGCCATTCGGGTTGACACCATAAGAAAGCGACTAAATTCCTGTTGTAAAGGATTTCTCAATGTTCCAAAATTAGATCAAAGGCTGTCGGATTGAGCTTTGCACTGTTACAGCCCAGTACCATAGAATCGTCAAGGACTATATCGAACAACCCAATATACAAGCGAAGCTTTTAGGAATGATGAAAAATCCATTCGACCCGTATCTCAAATTGTGCTCCGCGTCCTTATCTATGCATAAAACTGTCGAGCATACGAAATTTACAACCCCCCTTATACAATGCTTACGATTCGCATCGAAGATTAGGGAAGAAAATACGGGAAGCATGATGAAGATACTAGACGAGTTAGAAAATACTACGACGACTAGACACATATCACTATCCTGGGTGTCAGCTAAAGGGATGCGCTATTCTTACGAGCGTTTCGGCCATACTTTTATTTCCCTTGCAGTAAAATGTCAGGTAATAGAATACGTACAAAGAAAGGTACGGAAACCTTGCCTAGTACAGGAACATTTCACCATCGAAACACATGATCCTCCTACTATCGGCAAACGGTCTTCATGGAACCCTCTCAGATTTTTGCAACGCCACCGGAGCATTACAAAATCTGATGCAAAATTATCGCCCCTCTTATTAGATGCAATCCCTCCTCCTTCTACGGATATGGGAATCGTTGCCGCCCTACTGGGGAACGGTGCTGACCCTAACTTTGTCGCTAAGGATGAGAGCCCTAGTATATGGGTATGGACCTTGACATTTGCGTTGAATGCTTATCAAAATGAAGCCGACAAGTTAGATATGTGGATGAATGTTCTTAGACTGATGGTCACGAATGGAGCTAGCACGAAGAAGAATGTTATCGAAAAGGCTTTGGACGCAGCTATGATCAGGACATCTAATCTCAAAACTTTGGGCAGAGACTTCGCCAGAAAAAGTATTCAGGGCACACTGCAGTCAATGATGAATCACAGCGGACCTCTTGAGGAAAGATTCAGGTTCGACGGAAGAATTTGGGGGAATTCTTAAAGTTAATGGGTCACTTCATAGACCTTAATGGATGAATGGTGATCTACCCACTAAACGAGAGAAAAACGTACATTGAATGGGTCAAGGTAAATGAATTTCAAACCAATCCTCTGCTTAGGTAGCTACTTCAAAGTACTTGAAGCCCAGAAACTATACGGATATTGTCACAGGATAACAAGGCAATTCAAACGTCAATCCGACTAATTTAAACGTTCCTTTCCAAAAGCAAAGTCCACAAAACTCGCCATGTGTACTTTCAAGCCGCTCTCGAACTGAGCAAGCTTAACCTGGAACTCCTCCGGGGTACCACTGAGGAGCTCTTCCGACGGACGTGGGGACTCGTAGCGGTCGAAACGTTCCTGGACAAACTTTGCAAAATGCAAGCGGCCCGCTCGCTCGTGTGCGGCTTTTAGACGCTTCGTATCGGTATCGTTAAGAGCCAGTTTGGAGTCGAAGACGTCGAGGTCGCTGGTTTCGTGCTCGGTGTACGCGAATGGTCCGCGGACGAGGCTCTTCACCCTCTTCTTGAAGTAACTGTCCAGCGGGACGAGGATGTCCCGGAAGCCGAATTGGCATCCCGTTATATCCACGACCCATCCCTCGCCGCTTGCCCAGACGAGCAGGATGGTGTGCGTCACGGCGGTACAGGCGACGGTTCGCGATTCGTCCTTAGAACCGTTCAACCATACGACTTTCCACGGAACGACTGGCTCGGCATGTACTTCGACAACCTTGAATATTGATTTGATTCCTATCTTATCGTGAGCATTTCTTCTCGTGGCCTCATGCGCAGGGTTGGGTTATCTTACCTCCGAGAAGATAGCGAGCCAAGGGGCCGAGAAGGCATTGGGCAGTTGTGCATTGGTTGGTTGCTAGAACTGCTTCTTTATGCTGAGGACTAATGCTCAGGTCGCTTGGAAAGGGTATCTGCCAGGGACGGTATGGGATCTTCCTTGGATCCATCAGTAAGCGGAGGATACCTTCCTCATACTTGACCCCGGTCAGAGGCATGTCATATACGCATTCACGATAAGCGAACAAGGCGGTCTTTAGCAGTTCCGCAATCCTTAGAAGCGTTTTTCGCTTCATCAATATGCGACACTGCGCTTTGTGTGCCGGCCATTGCTGGTGTTGACATTTGGAATCACAGTAGGCGGTCACTGGCGCATCGTCAGGTTGATGCTCTGGTGCGTTCAAACAACCGGAGCATCTTGTCGTTGCTGGCTTGCCACAGCTTGCGCAAGATACAGGGTCAGGCATTTCACGGTAATGTTCTAAGAGTGCTGTGATGGATATTTCGAGTGGTTATTGTTGATTTCGTGAACAAAAACTGGTGAAGTTGGGAAACGTCAGAGTAACTCCATGTAAAATGCGGTTTATCGTTACTTTAATTGCAAGGAAACTTTGTCGTTCCTTAGTGTGCTATCGCACTACATCGTCGTTACCTTCTAAGTGTTGGTTGCAACTTCACTTTTGCTACCGGTCCGTCGTGATTTGGTGGGCATGTTAAGTACCTACCCATTCATAAACAGAGAGGGAGCACGATCCAGGCATCAGATATGTGACAAGAAGTCACCTAAAGGAAGAAAGTTAAAAGGTCACTTGCCAACGGCTGCGCTGCTAGGGCAGTCCTTGAGATTTCGTACTTGAGATGCAGCGAGTAGTTCAATTTCTAACAGTTCCAAACATGATTTCAAAGGGTGATCGGCAAAGGAAATATGAACGGTCGAAAGAACCATCTGAATATCTTGATACAATCGTTCTTAGGGAAATCTCGAAAGCTTGAAAGATGCTGTAGCAAAGAAACCACGAACGGTAACCAGCCTCTATTGTATGTGTACTCAGGCTAGGGGTATTATGTATTCTATTTCAATGTATAGTTTCATTCAACGCCCTTTCCATTTTTATCCTCGATGCTATTTACCAAGCCCCAAATGTACGCATGGTTGATGAGGTCAAAGTTAAGCTAAACCACTACTTATTGGTTCAAGTCCAATCAGATTTCCTAAGCATCATTCTTGACTGTGGATATCTTATTCATCAAGAGTAATTGTTAACTACTCCATCTACTACAAAGCTATCGGAGTAGTAAGTAGGAGGGAAAACCAGAGACAGCTGTCTGCATAAGTTGAGGAAATTAATTGGACGGTGTTGCCTATCGCTTACAAATACTATTTCTTAAGAATCAGTTCTACATCGCCAATGACCAAGTCTTCTACGAGTTACTTAAGCTGATGTCTAAAGGGGCTCGTCGGAGAACCGATAAGAGGCACCTCCGCTCTTGTGGGGAATTGACCTATACCATCTCCTTACATCAGCAGCCAAGACGCTGAGGATCTCGTCTTCTTTAGGTATCTCCGACATCAACAACGTCTTGACTAAGCTTCTGATACGATTGTTAAGGATTCAGGCTTGATACGAGCAGGAGAAGGTCGCAGTAATTGGACTACATGCATCGGAATACCTTCAATTCGACGTGATAATCCATACCAAATAGCAACCGAACTTGGCAATTCCGTAAATCGCTCTAGACTAGCCGCCCAGGGCCGCCGGGCCGTCATCGGCAAAGTTACGATCAAGGTCCAAGATATGGCGTATTTCTCAGCTCAGAAGGATATTTAAATTTAAACTTGGGGTAACCCGCTGCCAGTTGGTTTTCGAATGTGTGTCAACCAGTAGCTACGAAAGACCAAAGGCATAAATCAAAATTTCATATTGACCCGACCACTCACCATGTCTACCATCAAAACATCCGTCGTCCTTGAAGCGGGACCGAATACCGACATCTGGAAGAAGCCGCCGACGACGAATATTTGGACTGGTACTACGTTCCTATCTCCTCTCTACCTTTAACTCTTGGCTAACCCTCCTAGCACCCATCTCCCACACATCTTCAGGCCTCTTGAAGAACTTCAAATCAGCCCGCGTCACCTTTTGGGCTGACTGGAAGGAGCGGTACGACCAAGGAGGTCTGCTCCTCGTACCTAAGCGCCGCTCTTCGGCCAACATCTCCCCGCCCGAGAAATGGATCAAGACGGGCGTCGAGTACTACGTTGGGCGGCCGCAGCTGAGCACCGTAAGCACGGACCGCTTTGCGGACTGGAGCGTCGCGCCCCTGACTCTCACGGAAAACGAGCCCGAACCCGCTAAGGTGGGCGGAGTCACTATCGAAATCGCGCGCGAGGGCGACGAGCACGGTAAGAGCTTCTGGGTGCACCGGCTCGTGCTGGATGCGAACGGCGACGTCGTCGAGAAGATTCCCCTGCGGGAGATCTGCTGGGTGCTCGCGGACGAGGACGAGGCCGGTGGCGAAGAATGGCTTCTGGATGTAAGTCCGCTGGTGGCTCGGCCGGAGAAAAACGCGACCGGCTCGCTCAAGGTCAATTTCAAGACGTTTGAGGTTCGGTGGGCGTCGTAAGGCGGAAATAAAACCTATGCCAAGACGAGATCGGACGGAACGTTAGTCTTCAGTCTGCGACTCGTATTCGGATATATTTAACGATGGCTGCTTCTCGGCGCTTTGTATGTTAACCTAGAGTCGCCGTACTATTCTAAGCGAATCTTCCACGGGCAGGGATGCGTCTTCATGGTCGCTGAGTTGCGGTCCTCTTAGCTGCTGAAGTACTCAGACTTTTTAAACACACTTACGCTTCTCAATGGAGAGTAGACATGCTGCCGGAGACGAAAACTCGAGCCGGTAGGCAGTGTGCAACCGTGCGACCTCGGAAAATTACGTCAGGGGTGCGCGAGAAATCGACGACGTCAGTTTCAGTTCCCATTGGTCGTTCCGGTATCTCGCATCAAATTGCACGTATGCCTGTGGACATTTGTCATTCTTGAAACGAATGGGGATATGGTTGGAGAAGAGGTTTGATGTCCAAGGTAGAGGTCCCTCGTCGCTCGAGCCAATCAGACTTTAGAAGCCAATGTGTATCTTCAGACGCCACCTAAGTGGTAGGAATCTCGGATGCATGAGTGCGGGGGTCCTCCCTCTTGTCCTTATGTCCTCTGTCCCTCGCGCCCTCATGATGCGCGCACCTTGTTGGAGTATTATCAACTGACTATCACGTGGGATATTTGTCGCCATCGATACTTGCTTGCATATATATAAGGTACCTACTATATACGGAAACTTCAGTAATTAGCTTCGATCGTCATCATGACGTTCGCAAACGCTGCGCGCTAAGCAACCATAAAGTCCAGCGCCACTTATATACTCTATAAGAATGCAGCCGAGAAAGTACCCGCCGATCCTTCCGTCGGCTCCTCTGCCGGAAGAGGAAGAACCGCTGAATCACGGACCCGGCCCCGGCCCCAGCACGCGACGGCAGAGACCTGGTGCCTGCACTACATGTAGACGTCGCAAGATCAAGGCAAGCGATTTAATTGACGCTTTTATCCAACCCGGCCCGCGTCGCTCTAGCTAACTCGGTATAGTGCGATGGCGTGCGACCGAAGTGCACCAATTGCGAAAAACGAGGGGTGAAATTTTGTGTCTACATCGATAAAGTTAAGGCTGGACCCGAGGTGATGGAGGTGCTTGAGCTCCTGAAGTCGTTGCCTATAGGCGAAGCGTTCGGGCTCTTAAATTCGCTCCGAGAAAAGGGGGATCCGGCGACCGTCTTGTCGGTGTTGAGAGAGGGTGACGCCGAGGGACAGCCTACGTTCCTAGGTGCGGAAGCCCGAGGATTCGTCCCTCGAAACATGCTCGAATTGGAGCTGATGGCCAATAATTCCAAGTCGTTTCTTCCCTTGCGTCGTATCGATGCGCGCGTCTTGGCTAAGAGCGATCTCTTACGCCCCATGCGACGGTCTATGGAGGATAACCAGATGTGAGTCGACCGTCGTAGCGATTAGGACGCATGGTATTAATCTCCCGAACCATAGGAACCCCCCATTTCCAGTCAACACTGCTTTAGAAGGCAGACGATTTCCTCTTCCCGTAATTCCCGGACGAGGAGTCGGCTACTGCGACGAACGACTTCATAATTTGCAAGCCGATTTCTGGACCAATGTCATGGTCACCAACGAGTTTACGGCGCAAGTCATCTCTCTCTATATAAAAACTGACCACCCGATCTTAGGCCTTTTTAGTCCACACCTCTTTATCACAGACCTAGTTAATCAGCAAGATAGGTTCTGCTCTAGGTTTCTTTTTCACGCGGTAATGTATCTGGGATGTGTAAGTGGAAAGAGGACTCCAAAAGGACACGAGCGAGGCTGACCAGCCGCAGCAGATGTATAGCGCCTTTGACAAGGATGCGATGCAATTCGCCGACGAGTTCCTCCACGAAGCTCAAAAGGCGCGGAAAGAAGAACCAGACTCGTACTCATCCATGGCGGGCGCTGTATTGCTCAGTATATCTCTCATAGGAAATAGTAAGGATCATGCAATTCTCTTCTATGCAAAGGAAGCGATGCAGATGGGCAAGAATTTGGGGCTCTTCGACGATGACGAGGGAGGACCGGCGAAATCAAACGAGAATATGTCAAAAGAAGATATGACGGCACGCTGTTACGCGGCATGGGGTACGTTTAATTGGAATGTGTAAGTGAAATGACTCGACAAAAATAGCGTTCGTTGACTTGACGCGTGCTGATATGCTAGACTTGTATCGCTATTTTATCGGCAGCCAGGCGCCGAGAGCCCGAGCTCAGCTCCCGTGCTACCCATCCCAGGCGAGAGGACGACGCCTGCACACCAAGATGGTGATATGGGCGAGAGTTTTCCGGCTGACGAGTGTCTCGTAGAGATGATTTTCCCCGCGCTCTGTCGTTTTTGGAAGATAATCCAAGGAGCCGCGTGGATATATACCCCAACCCAAGGCCGTCCGCCGGATGTCTTTAGGATGGCTCTCGTCGAACATAAGTTTCGTGAACTAATCGCGTGGGCGGAAGCCCTGCCGTTACGTTTGCTTCGAACGGAGGACCAGACCCATCATGTTATTCTACTTCAGCGAGTATCCCAAGAGAATTTCTTGTTTGGGGTTTGTTCGCTGCTAACCGGTAATAGTATATGGCTTCATTGCGCTATCCTCGACGTGTTCCGACCCTTCGTCGGGAAATCAGAAGGTCAACGATCGCGCCTGACGACGTTCTCAGCGTGCGATAGCTCTCCGGATGCGGTCTACGCCGCCTCGGTCGCTCAGCTTAAGAATCTTATCGTCGAGTATCGCAGCAATTTCGTGGAATCTACCTGCTCGATCCTCTGGCATACCGGACTCCTCTACCTAGCGAACGCCATGCTGAAAGATACGAGCGACCCGGATCGGCGCCTCTACCTGATGCTCTGCCTATACGGCTACGAAAGTCTTAGTCGTCCGTTCCGCATCTCCGAGGTCATCGTCCAAGGCTTGCTGTCCATGACCCTGAAGGAGACGGACATGACAGGAAGCGAGGCGCAAAGAATAGTTGACGAACTCAAAGAGGGAAGACTGGATAGTCTGAAGCAAGACTTTGAACACAAAACCCGTGCTACGTTTATGGTTGATCTGGATCTAGCGCTGAAACACCCCGAACAGGCCAGGGCGGAGAAGTTGGCGGACGAATTTGAAAATTTAGCCCTGTTTCGCGATTTCCTTGACCAGGAGAGGATGGAGATTTAGAATAGAGCTTGAAAGGAAGCTGGTAGATATACGATGGAAGGAGAATCGAGGAATCTCCCTTATCTACGGGAGTTGAAAGGTTAATGTTTCGGATTTGAGACTTATGTACTTCGTACGAAGTAGTCTAATGCTAAAGGCAACAGATACAAATGTTTGATTGGTGGTTGGTCTCACTGCGGGGCTACAGTTACTTTCGTACCTTGAACCTAGAAGGTCAACAGTATTGAATCTCATAGCGCTTGCCTTGTCTTTTAAAGATATGCCCTGGGTTGGTAGGTACGTGTATCAACGAAATAAAATACATATGTACCTACCTCATGTGGGCAGATAAATGTACTTCACATGTGGGTACGGGTTATAGAGGCAGGTGCGAGAGTGCACGTTATCTGTGCGGTCGCGGTGCGCCATCATTTTGTGTACTGTGCACCGCGGAAGAATCTCTCAATTTATTAATTTATTCTCCACCGCGCCTAACTTGTAACAAGTCTATACTGCGTTAATCAATGCCTTCTAAGTCTTTATTCCAGGGAGTTCAAAGCTAAACGGGCTTCGACATGGCTATCCTCGAGGTTGTTCCGGGTATCGAAGCTGTCGTGCAGGTTGCCGGTAGTGATGCTACCGAGTACGAGGATCCCAACGCGTTGGAGCAAGATACCACGGACGCGATTTGTCCCACTTCAACTAAGTATATCGAATGTATTGATGGGGCTAGGTTTACCATTAAGGCGCGAGTTACTAGAGACTACCAATGGAGCCGCGAGGTCAATGCTCTTACATGGAATTTTGACGTGGACGGTAACAGCATTACGGGTTTAGTCACGATAAAAGAGAAAATGGTCAATGGCGTCAAAACATCAATTATAGAGGGCAACAGGTTGTATTGCACTCGGACCAAGAAATGGATTCTTCAGAAGTTTCAGTTCTCTGCTATTGACGTCGGTATGTTTCTTATAGTCGTCCATGTGGAAACAGTGAACTGACGGAAGATTAAGTTGACGACGCGAAAAAGGATCGAATCCAGGATGACATCAAGATAGCTAAGCACCTTGGGATGATTCAAGTTCGAGTCTATCGGTGTATCTATTTAGGAGATTCCACACCATCACTCGGGAAGCCTATCACAAGCGATAAACTAGAGCTTGCAGAGAAGTCACTTAAGGGCAAAGCCATATCGCACGGAACATCGTACGTCTTTTAACCGAATATTTCGTACGTGAAGCTTGTGCTAATGCTAAATTGATAAAGATTTTCGTCATCGGGGGATCGTGTATCTGCTCCCAGGTCGTGTAGTGTAAGCTATGTCGACGGGCGTGATAAGCCAATTGCGGTGTTTCGGTTCCATTATAGATCTAGAGGTATGAAGAGCAGGTGGCAATCACATCCAAAGTTGCGTATACTAATATCCCAGATGCTCTAAAACGCGAGATGGTCATTCCTCGATCCCCATCGCCAAGCCCAGGGCCGAAGCGGGAAGTCGCTCGAATGTCGCGGGCTGAACTAGAACGGTTAGCTGGAGAGAGGCTCGTCCAGCTGCAGGTACGTAGCTATGCTGATTGGCTACCCTGTATGCCTACTAACTAGGTTTAGAGAAATGGTAACATTAAGGAAGAGCGCAAGCCTACTTTGAAACGGGAATTCAAAGAAGTCATTGACTTGAGCGACGAGACCGAGAGGCCCGTAAAGTCCTCTCGAATGGCTCCGGAGATACCAGAGGAAGTTATTGATCTGACAGACGATTAAATATGGTCTGGTTAACGTGATACTGAAGATGTATCAATTATCTGCAGATTTTGTCATCCTGTAGCTTATTTTCTTGTGAGAGAAGGGTGAATTAGAGTCGACCTATCGGAGTCGGGTTATGAAATTAAATATGTTTAAGAATGGAATTAGGTCTGCTAGATTGTTAAATGATAGAAAATCGTTCTCAGTGTGACAGGCCGAGGAATTGAAGAAAGCGTGTCAAGGACGCTACCAATAAATTCAAAGCTACGTGCGTAGGTTAGGTACAATAGGTAGTGGCTAGTGAAGCTAAGCTTGACGTAACCAACCCCCCTGTATGGAATGGAGCTCTAGTCCCACTTATAGCTAACAAGGGAACTTAGCCCTTGGAAGTACATACGCTGATACGTAGCTCTTTTTTTCCCACGAAATTTACAATACTCTGCTATTTGTCAACTTCACTACTCTCCGTCTCGCACAGCCATTGAGCACCGACAAGCAAAATGGCCGATACTACGAAGCCCGTCAAGAAGTCTTCACCTATCAAGAATGCTTATCTGATCCTCTATAATGCCGTGTCGGCTGCTCTCTGGCTCACCGTGCTGAGCCGCGTCGTCATCGTCAACCTGAATAGCACTCCGCAGGCGGTCTACCCTGCCGTTGGCGAGTTCTGCAAGTGGACGCAGACGTTGGCTGGAATGGAGATTTTGCACTCACTACTAGGTACGTTTTATCTCAGATCTCCAGCTACTTGTTTCTGCATATACGGACCGTGCTCGTATGACTTGGAAAGGGTTTTCTATATTACAGTTCCTGGCCTATTGACAGTTGAATTGTCGGGTAGACTAGAAAGCTAACGTCTCAATTGCTGATAGGTGTCGTGCGCGCCCCGTTCTTTACGACCTTCATGCAAGTCTTCAGCAGATACGCGATCGTGTGGGGGATTACCGGACTATTCCCCGAGCTCGCCCTCGGAAGCGGTAGCGGTGACGGTTACAGCAGCCTAGCGTACTCATCGATGCTAGTAGCATGGGGTGTTACCGAGGTCATCCGATATTCGTTCTTCGCACTATCGCTTTCTTCGGGCGGGCAACCACCTTCGATACTGCACTGGCTGCGCTACCACACTTTCTTCATTCTATATCCCATCGGTATCTCCAGCGAAGCTTACCTGATCTGGCGCGCCGTTGAGCCTGCCAAGGACGGCGTAAGCCCGCTATACTCAACTGTACTTTTTGGATACGTAGCGTTGGTTTATCCTCCGTGTAAGTAGAGTACCCCCTTAGCTTTACCGAAAACAGACGCTAACGTGATACTTCCAGCTGCGTATTTCTTATATACGCACATGATGGCCCAGAGACGAAAGATTTTCGGGACTAAGACGCAGAAGAAGGTCACAAAGTAGAGTTCATATATGTCCGGACACATTGTAACGAAAGGAACGGGTTGCAAAGCCCTGATGGAAGATATATATTCATGAATATCCACGTAACTGGTCAGGGTAATATATATGTAGAAGTATAGACAGAATACACCTATAAACAATAGCTTGCACACCCCGCTTAGCGCTTCTTGTCTATTCAATTGCATGTCGGCCGCTCGTCTCGTACCATTCGTTGCGGGACCAGCGCACTATCAAGTTCTTTGCGTCTTCCGATAACTTGCGATACCCGGGGTTCTCTTTGGGCTCGAACATTGCTGCATACTAACGTCAGTACCTACTTAAGCTATTCGAATTACCTTGAAACAAGAAACAAAGACAAAGAAAACAGACTTACCCATATGTGCTCCTATCTCGTCCGTCACCTTATCGTTTACAGCTTCTATCCATAGACCCATCGTCCGCTTGTCGCGCGCGGGTAGATTGCAGAAAGTCCGCTCGTTACCCATGACGGTTCCCACCATGCTAACCTCCTTCGCAGATGCGGCTTTCCCAAGACGCGTGTATAGATTCGCAAAGCCGATGCCCATTTCCCGATCCAACTTCACCAGCTTTGTTACCCGCTCTCGTAGCTCCGTACCTCTGGCTAGACATCCTACAAATTCGAGATGCGAACTGACCCACGACCACCCCGAGGTGAGATGCTCTCGGTTCATATATGCCGCCGCGCCACCAGCCGCTAAAGCACCAGCCGCTCCGGCCACTGCTGCGATCTGGCCCCATCCCCATCCTCCGCCGCCCTGCTTCTTGTTCTTGTCCTGGGGCGATTCGGGAGCGGGTAGAGCACCGGCAGGCTTCTTGCTGGCGCCTCCGGTGTTTCCGGACGCTTGGTTGTAGTTGTTCCAGAAGATGCTGGATAGCCCGTTCAGCTGGGTCAAGGCGCCGTTGAGACTGTTATAGTGGCCCTCGGCGCCGTGGGCAACAACTCCGGGAGAAATTCCAAGGTAAGGAGTGTCAAAGGCGAGAACTCCTTGGATGTAGGGGAACATGAGGCTTGTAGGACCCAGAGACTCGCCGACTAAAACGGTAAGGCTGTCGCGATGACTGGCTTTATTGGTATGGGTAACGGGTACCTCGGAAGCGAGGCCGATGGCAGTCTCGGCGGCAACGATGCCGCCCATGGAATGTCCGATTAGGATCGTACGAACGGAAGGGTCGACGGTTGGAGAAGGCGTTCCGGCGGCGACCTCGATGTCGATCACCTTGTTAAGCAGCCAGTCGCGGAAGCGAGCGACGCACTCGTGTAAGTCGCCGCGGGTCTCATATCGAGGGTATGTGATAGCGCGTACCGATACTTTAGGCAGCGCGGCACCTACGATGGCAGCGAGATGCTGCGCGAACTCGGACTTTTCGCCAAAGGTGTCGTCACCCCCCTATTATCGGGTTATCCAGTTAGAAAGGCGGCATTGCCTACAACGAGGAAGGGGAGGAAGCAAATTTTCAAAAACTCACCTTGAAGCCGTGAATAAAACACAACAGCAGCGTCTTCTTCATCTTGAGTCCCCATCGAAAGGGGGGTTACGAAAGAGAGATTCGAGTGGAAGATAAAAGTTGGGAAGTTTCGGACTCGGCAAGGTAGGCACATAACGCATGATAGCTGAGTTTCCTTAGGGCTGTAGGATCGGCGCTGAGGGTCCTACGCTCCAGTGGGGCTCTACTATCCCCCGGCGGTTCTTGGCTCCAAAAATGACGTTTCTTCAGCAGGTAATCCCACCTGATAGTGCTTTTTCGCTTATCAGATATCATCCAGGCCTAGTCACATGCGCATCACGGAACCCAAAGTTTCAAGTCGCAACCTTCAAAATCATAAATTGGTTCGTCCAATTCGAATCCTCCAGATAAGCTACAGATAGGACCCATTGCCGAATGAAGAAATGTCCTACGATCCAATATCCGACGTCCACGACAGTCAGATGAAGCACTGCACGAGATATCACCTTGGAAACTTCCGATCGAATCGCGCTAGCTAATAAGTAGCCGTCAACCTCTGGACGAGATACTGGCCGCTATTCACTCCCTCGTATTTTTTGTCCTGTTCGGTAGCGTAAGTGTTAGGGATGGCCTCGATGTAGTCCTTGAAGTTGGGATTGCAGAAGTATCTGTAGAGCTTTATTAGCCACGTACTTGGACGCTTGACAAGACTCCACGTGTACGTACGCTATACTATATCTGGCCGGATAAATGTCGTCTCGACGGGACGGGGGTTCTACGACACGATGAATGGTACTCTTGATATTATCGTTGCTCCACCTTGCTAGCAAATCTCCAGCGTTTACCACGCAGGTGTCCTCGATGGGCGCCGCGTCAACAAAGACACCCGTCGGACTCTGTACCTGCAGACCGCCCTGAGAATCCTGGAATAGCAGAGTGATGGAGCCGTAATCGCTGTGCGCGCCGGTGCGGACCTGTCCCGGATTAATTTTGAACACGTCTCTCTTAACTTCGGGGTAGTGAAGAAGTCTCAAGGTGTTATCTCCGACGTCCGTGTACTTGTCGAACCACGATTCTTCGATACCCAGGCCCACAGCGATGGCGCGCATAACTTCAATGTGCAATTCTTTGCACTTGTTATGGAATTCGAGCATTGTCTCCTTGAAGCCTACCAGCTCGCCTTCTTCGTCGGGCCAATGATTCGCGTGACCGGGCTCGTCGTCACGCCCGATTTCTAGGCTTTCCTTTAGGTCAGGTACTGCATCCCTCAACTTCTTAACGGCGTCCATGTCCGTCAGGTCCGTGTTCTTCTCTCTGCCCGGCGCCGAGTAACCCCGGTTCGCCTCGGGCGTAGTCCAGCAGTGAGACATCTTGGTCTCGACGGGAAGCCTGAAGTACTTGGCTGACGTATCAAACACATGCTTCCGGTACTCCGGCTTGACGGGCAGACCCTTCAGATAGATGAATCCGGATGTTTGAAAACCGCGGAGGATGGCATCGGCGGTCTGCTTCCTCTGTTCCGGGTTACCGTTCAGGAATTGGGAGAAGTCGATAAGCTAGGATTTCTAGTGCTCAGCTATATATCCTCGAGGCGCTTTACATATACGTGTCTGAGACCTACCGGGATGAACAAGCCATCGCTTTTTACAGCTGCTTCCTCCATTGCTTCTTTCAATTGGGAAACGTCAAAGGTAGCTTGTCGCCTTGCTTTTTAGAATTTATATACGTCAACTTAGGCAAGTTGATGAGGATGGGTTTATGGGAAAAGAGTAAGACGAGTCGACGAGGAAGAAAAGCACATCCTTACAACTACACACGGCAGAGTGTCATTGAGCTAGGATACCTAGTTACCTTTTATCTAAGCAGACGAAATTCGGCTACATCCGACGAAAAGCGAAACTTTCTAACTCCTTTGCGAGACGACATTCCAAAGCAAGCGTTTTTTTATCTTCCACCCGGAGCGCAATACCTGGCTTATCAAAGTATCACTGCATCTTAGACTGGAAGAGGATGAAAACCGTTCGATATTCATTCGAATTTAGCACGTTCATGATTACTTGACTAATAACATTGAGAGGTATCAGGTAAGAACAATCACTTTCCATCTGCTCGTAACTATAGGTATCTACAAACCCCGCTACGTAGATAAGGGATTGCCCTCTAGATCATGCATGAGATAAGAGTTCCGAGAGGGGGTGTGATGTACTCCAGATAGCTCGAGTGGACGCCTTCAGATATCACCTACCAAATGTGGGGTATCATTCATGAGCCTCGCATCAGCCAAGATTTGAAGGCTAGACATATGGGCTAGGTATTGTTGATTCGAGATAAGCTTCAGAAGTTCATTCAAGTTACTCTACGAAGTCGGAATTTCGTTCACGTATCTTCGTTTCACATCATCCTACGTACTCATACCACATACCTATTCATAAATTAACTAATTAACTTGTCGGGTGGTAAAGTTGCTACGATGAGCTCATCAGCACACCGGGTAGTGGATATCCACACCCATATGTATCCCCCGGCATATGTACAGCTCCTGGAATCCCGAAACAGCATACCCCTAATCCGGAAGTTCGCCGGTGCAAAGGAGCCCCGCCTCATCATCTTACCCGCCGAAGCGGAATCGCTGGACAAGATTACATCGGAAAATCCGGAGAAGACGTCATCTCACCTTCCCGGCCGGCCGGTGACGACGCATTATTCCTCTCTTAGTCAGAAGATTCATTTTATGGACACTCATAAAATTGACATCTCGGTCATCTCGCTCGCGAACCCGTGGCTCGACTTCGTCGCCGCCGAGGACGCCGGAGAAACTGCCAAGTCCATCAACCAGGAATTTTCCGATATGTGCGCCGCGACCCCGGGCCGGCTGTTCTTTTTTGCAACTCTGCCGCTGACTGCCCCTCCCGAAACTCTTCTCGCAGCTATCGGACACATCCGCAGCTTGAAGTACTGCCGAGGCGTGATTCTGGGAACGTCGGGGCTCGGAAAAGGTCTCGATGATCCAGCTTTAGTGCCAGTCTTCTCCGCGCTCGCCGCTAACAAGCTGACCATATTCCTGCACCCGCATTATGGCTTGCCGAGCGAAGTGTGGGGTCCCCGCGCTACAGAAGAATACGGCCACGTGCTACCGCTGGCCCTTGGATTCCCCATGGAGACGACAATCGCAGTGGCGAGGATGTACCTCGCAGGCGTATTCGATCAGGTGCCGGAGTTGCGTTTGATACTAGCGCATAGCGGCGGAACGCTACCTTTCTTAGCGGGCCGCATCGAGAGCTGTATCGTTCACGATGGGCATTTAGTCCAGGAGGGCAAGGCGGGGACTGGCCGACGGACAATATGGCAGATCCTTCGGGAACAGATCTACCTGGATGCTGTTGTGTACTCTGAGGTTGGGCTAAAAGCAGCGATCGACGCTAGCGGGACCGATAGATTAATGTTCGGCACGGACCATCCGTTCTTTCCGCCGCTAAACAGCGACGAGCAGGGCGAATGGGAGAGCGTGACTTGGAATGCGGAGGCTGTGAGGAAAGCCCTAGGGGATGCGACCGACCGCGGGAGAGCGGTTATGGGGGGTAATGCTGTTCGGGTGCTGCGGCTGTATGAAGATAGCTGAAGTAATTCCGGGTCTAAATACACTTACCGAGGGTATTCCCGACGGAGTGTGCTAACCTAGGTTCATGGTTACGCGTACTAATGCTTAATTTGAGGCTTGTAGTTGATATGAATGAGGCATATCCTTGCAATCATCTTATGTAGACTAGGTACTGTATGCAAATCCCAGTGTAACCGCAAAATCCGCAAATTCCTATCGGCACCTTGACCAAGTCGCATTCGCTATATAGGTACGATGGGTCTACTACTCCTCGCCGACTACCTTACGTACTTCATTTAAGCGTAGCCACGATGATACCTATTCCATCACCCGGGGGTTGGTACAGACCTTCGATAGCTAATCCGGCAGCATGCAAGAGGTTATTCCATTGACTTGCTGCCCTTTCTTGAGATGAAAGGACAATAAGCATCAAAATATCCAACAGTGCTGGAAAAAGAGGACAACCTTCTTCGGGTAAAATCATATCGTTGATAACAAGATACGAGTAACCTTTCGTCATGGCAGCTGAGACATTTTTCAAGATTTGAAGGCATGCATCGTCTTGCCAGTCATGCAAGACATACTTCATATAGTAGATACGGGCGCCTGGTTTAATTAGTAATGTACCCCCCTGGTCTATTCAGATGGGACATAACAACTTTACCTTTTACAGGTGCTTCTTTGAAGAAGTCGATGGGGTATTTCTTAACCGTGGCGGGTAAATCAGCGACAGAGCTATCGAGCACAAGCTGCTGATCTTGTAGGATGAGCTCTCCCTCCACATCTGGAAACCTCTTGCAGAATTCTACAACGTCATGTCCACGGCCGCCACCAATGTCCACGAGCACGGGCAGATCTTTGTTGTAGCCCTCGAGTGACTTCTCCTTTACTGGGAACCAAGAGGCCCATGATGGGCTGCTGCCTCGATCGCCTTCGAAAAAGGTATTTGCATGGTCCCATGCTTCTTTAGCCTCTGGCCTCTTAAACCAGGTGAAGAGAGGCTCTTTAAATCCATGGGTGGCTTGGATAATTCCCTTTGCTGGATCGGTAGGGAGTTGATAGCCTGTGCTTTTGAACCAGCTAGGTGCTTCCACCGCGGCTGGTGTACATAAATCGAATCTTCCAACTATCGGTAAGTAGTCTACGCCGATTTAGATGGATTTCACTTACAAGTGTTTGACCATGCCTTCGCTGGTTCGTTGACTTAAGTGGCTTGACCACTTCGTTGATCCATATAGGCCGTTGCCCTTCTCGGCAACGTAGCCTGCTGCCGTTAGCACACGTAGAAGCCGTCCTGTTCTGTGGTTAACATACGCAGACAAGAGTTTCTTCGCTACGTACGGATTAATATTTCATCAGCGCCGTTTTCCTTGGCGATCTCCTCTGCCGACACTACGTCCTGTCTTTCGAGCATACGGAATACATTCAACTCAAGACAAGTCCGAATACACATCCAGACTACCGGCTGTGGCAAATTCGATTAACCCTGAGTTTAAATTTGCAAGGATAAATCTTACGGTGGATGCAACTTTCAACATTCCATCTCCCGGTTTCTCTAGCGTGTTCTGAAGCTTCCGTGCCGCTTCCAAAGCGTCCACTCGTGATGATTCAGAGAGATCCGATCCTGGCTTTCCTGATAGCGTCTTGGTGATCGCGGAAGCAATTTCAAGGGCTTCGAGCCTCTCGGGTTCTGGAAGAATATTGATGACAAGATGAAATGCCTGGAGAATTGTTGCACTTGGGCCTAGGAAGAGTTAATGGAAATGCAAGAGGAGAGAATGATAGTATAAACTGAGGGGTTTCCCGGGCTGTATACTTCTGCTAACCTTGTGCTAGAACCACATTCCGTATTTAAATTAAAAGGTCATGACCGAAGAAAATCCCCTGGCTTAACCATGGCAGACCCTGGCTCCGGGTTCTTGAGAGCCTGGTTTCACCAACCCCACCCTGTGCGTGATACTCGTCACTTAGAGGGATGTCTTCATGTATGCAAGCAGCGTAGGTTCACAACAGTTCGATAAAAGCGAATCAGCTCTCATTCTACAAGGACGATCATCCTTGGTAGAAAGTTCGTAGCACGTGATATCAATCTACCTATCACGGGTGTGAGGAATTAGCTATGAACCGGGGTCGATCTTACGAGTACTTGGGTATACGCACGGGTAACCCGTATAAGAGGTACCTAAGGCTGCAGCGAGTTCGATGAGTCAGTTAATAGCTTGACCTGACTTGGACCTGACCTGGCTTGGGTAGATGGTAAATATTTTTTCTTTGTGCAACAATTACATAAATTGAGGGTATACGCATATATTTTCGATGTATTATGATTGGTGGCTGGCTGATTTTGGGTGGAGTATTACATGTGGGTAATGTGGCTAGAGCTGTGGCTTTATAAAGGCTTCCAGGCCAGTTGTTTTTGGTTCGGGAAAGATGTCAGGGTCCCGTGTAGAGTGGGAGACAGGGGACTAGCTACTAGCATAGTTGTTGGCAATATTGACCCATACCTCCCAAGAATACGGGGTGGCATAGCCTCCTTATATAGGCCTGGTGTCTAACGTCTACCTTACGAGGTACCCCTATTGTATCGTGATAGACTCCCCTTTAATATTGCTTTACTCTTGAGGTTATACAAAGCCTCCCCATCTCGTCATCCCCTAGTAGTCCTCTGGGTAGTCTTCTAGGTAGTCTCCGGGATAGCATACCTTCTCAAACGGTCTCTTAAGTAATTTTTATGAAAAGTCCCATTAAATTAAGCTTCTCACTACCTAATAAAACTCTATAAATCCAACGCTACTGTGATGGATTTACGATAGTCTCACCATGGTACGTACTACCTAGTCGAGACTAGAAAAGCAAAAAGGAAAAGACGTTCCGGCGTCATTGATATCTTACAATAACCTTGCCACACACATCCTAGGACGACCTCCCTAACATATGTACTATCTCGCCGTACGAGGCTAGCAGAGTGAAAAGCCTCGATGTTATCGTCATCCGGATACAAGGTTATCGCTATGTGTTAAATAATATCCACTTAAACACTTAATTGATGTCATCTTCCGTGTGATATGCCTCTCCTGGGTAACGGATCAACTTGTCCGGATACTGTATAGCACGGAGTGAGAGGTAAGGGCCTAGCTCTAATATAGTTTGTGACTACTCAGGCATTCACTCCAAATAATGGGGGGGGGCGTTGCTAAGTAGCCCTATTATATCCTAGCTAATGACTTAAAGGCTTTCCAAATGAGGTTTATGTCCAGAAGACCACATGGCTCAATTAAGGACACATATCTCCTATAGCCCACGCCACTTTCTAACCCTATTTCTTATTCCACAATAACCTTTAGGGGTAGCCAGCAAAGCGTTCGTTTACCACCATTCCATTTTCTCAACATCCATCAAAACTCCAACTGGTTGCCTATATTGCCTCGATAAAGGAAATAAAGGAATGGCCGAAAATGGTAACTCGGCTATACTGATTGCCCTGGCCTGGGGTCTCGGATCATTGGTTATTATTCTCTGTGCTACTAGACTTTGGGCCAGGAAAAGTAAGTTGGCTACCACAGTACGTCTGTTCAGTTACCATGGACGTGCCTATCAGTCTATCTTTCAATCCATTGAAGCTCTCAATATGAAGAGTACGTTAGCTGATCTTCATTCTCGCAGTGGTAATCGACCGGGCCAGCTGGGATGATATCTTCATGACTTTAGCTGGCGTACGTTTCGTTATCCCAGCTGTGAGGCAAATCTAACTGGGGTCTAAAATAGATATTCGCGATTCTCTGCTCGGTATTCGTTACGATTGCTGCTCATTACGGACTCGGTAGGCACATCGACACTATCACCGACCCTTACCACAGACAAATGGCAATAAAGTATACCATTATAGCACCTTCATTTTCTATTGTATCGTCGACACTTAGCAAGATCTCTATCCTAATATTTCTGACTCGGCTGATTGGAGTTACTGCTACGCGACTACATCTAGCCTGCATCTGGACGTTAGGTGCCATCTTAGTTATTGCAAATTTCATCGCAATAGTCATCCTCCTTCGTTTCTGCATCCCTATCGAGAAGCAATGGATGCCTGAAGTTAAAGGGAGCTGTATAAGCCCCGAAACCCAGTACGTAGCGTTAATCCATCGATAGGAATAGATACTCACTAAATCATCCTCTAGCTCTTATAGTGGCATTATCCCGTCAGCATACACAGCATTCATGGATGTTCTCCTAGCCGTTTTCCCGTCGCTTATAATAACTCAGCTCAACATAAACCTCAAGATGAAGATAGGCCTCAGCTGCTTGATGGGGGGTAGCATATTATAAGTACCTCTGATACATTCCTACTTGTTCAAGTTTACTAAACGTTATGCAGTGCTGCCGGAGCTACTATCGCCAAGATCTACTTTATGCGTGTCCATAATCTGGGCGATCATAACGACATAACATGGTCTTGGGGCAGCATCACAATATGGTACCTGTAAGTTCTAAATGTCTAGTCTTCGTTTGAGGATCTAACTAACTTGGAATAGTTGCGAGGTACGGAGAGAGCCCCTGAATCATGGTTTTTATATCATACTGATGTGTTTTAGATGCATGTCATAATTATCGTTGGTACTATACCTACTCTCTGGCCGGTTCTAAAGGGATTTGTAAAAAAGAAAGGTGGAAACTCGGAGAGCTCTGGCTCGTACCAGAATGCTTCGGGGACTACTGAGGGAACGGAGGCGCTTAGGCTATCGGACGTGAAAGGCGGTAGGAAGGCCGGTCCGGCGACAAGGGTTCTTCGAGACATCGACGACATGCGCACGGTAAGGTCATGGGATGATAATGGCGAGGCCTAGGTTTAATTAACTCGCGGTCTTTATTCCATTATCTAGGAAGATTTCGGTTGGCTTAGTATTTAAAGTTGTTCCGATTAGTATAAAAACGAAACGCACTTTAAAACTTCAGCTATCAAAGTTCCAACCCCTTCGAATACAACCAATTTGTAAGAATAAAGGTAGCCGCTTCCCGTTATTAATTCCCTTAATTTATACCGAGTGATGCTATTTGTAGATTACCATGACAGCCCTTCCACGTAGATTACCCCACAGAACAGGTGTAAGTAACTGGCAACCAAAATTATTAGTAAAATGACATGGCCCCATTCTGTTTCGTAACCTTCTCAAAATGCAGCCGATACATGCTAATTTTATAATTATATTAACAATATTCTTAATAATTTAATTGATTTAATTGATCTGATTCAATTGATCTAATTTAATTGATCTGATTTAATTGATTTAATTGATGTATGTATTAAAATCGTGGGAACGTTTCTTACAAGGTAGGTCACTTGACCAAGCCCGCCAGGCCAATTATTACCTATTTCTTATCACTCCTTAATATCTTCACCAAAATACAGTATTATTACACAATTATAATATCATTAGATTGGCCTTATTAAGCTGATTCAATTGATATAAATAACTATTGTTAAATATGCTATTATGGCCGAAAAATACAAGATTAGTTGGCCTTATCCGTAGATTACATGCCACTATTTGCAGATTAATACCTTTTATTCGTAGATTACTTTTTCAATTGCACTATAAAACACGGTCGCATTCTTTCAAATTTAGTATCAATCAATTAGTTTAAATATAAATAATTTAAATATGTCAAAAGATTCGTAAATATCTACTATTATTGTTAAAAAACATCGTACTTTTATGTCAGTAATAAGGTAGAATTGCTGGATGTCGATATATTGTAATTTTAGTACGCAGTTATATGCACCTGTTTTGTGGGGTAATCTACGTTGTAGGACCGGCAAGGTAATCTACAAATAGCATCACTCTTTATACCAAGAGCAGCTTTCACCCTGAAATTCCAACCTTTGATTTTTTCGAAATGTATTTCTATGATCCTCAACTTGTCACAGGCGAGCTTGATCTTTAGCAAACTGGTGTAGTTGGGGCTGGCCTTTTTCTCTTCCTGAGTTTCAGCGTCCATAAGAGACTTGTGTGCAAGTCCGGTGGCATCGAGCTGTTTATCAATCGCCTTTTCTTCCTTCGAGGATAAAGGACCGCGATTGCCAGGGTAGGACATAAGGTCGCACTCGAGTTTTGAAATCGCCCCAACCAGGTCATCGAGATCGTCCTCATCTATAATGATGATGTCAGGTAGCTTGTCAATTTTGTCCATGGTGGAAACTACCGAGGTCGAAGTTGGTTTTGCGTTGATTTGCCTTGCCTATCCGCGACTTATTAGGGAAACAAGTGCTTTGTGTAGATGGTTTGGTTTAGGAAAGTGGATGCTTATAGGAGGTAGAGATATCTGGTGTCGGCTTGTTTAAATAGATTCTGCGTTACAATACCAGATCGATGACAGCATCAAGTACAAGGTTTACACAGACTTGTTCAAGTTACAGGTAGGTTCGCCATTTGAACTGAATGCATTAAAGCTGTCAATTCACTACTCAGCTCCAAGGCGGAACAGTGTACAATGCCTCAAATTTACCCATCCCTAACCACACGTTGCATATTCACCATTTGGGTTTCGCCTTGGGAACCGTAACCTTGTTTTCGAAACGAGGTTACTAAATTCCTTAAATTTAGTCTACTTGCAACAAACTCACTGTTGATGATTTTATGGTATCAAGTTTATCCACGACAGAAACAAACTTGCTGTCAATCGCTGGGATATTATGACTTGCATATTGATGTCGAATTAGATAATGAGCGCTTTATGTAGTCGGTGGCCCATTGGTAGGTAAGTATGGAGGTCAATAGAGAAATTTCAAATGAAGAGTTACATAAATAAAGATTAGACGGAAGTCTACGGTAAGAATTAAGCTTGCTTACATCTGAGTGTGTCTAATATATCAGCAGTACCTAAGTGATTGATGTTTCGTATTTCACAATTAGGAAAAGCTTTTAAAAAGAAGGCCACCTAATCACGTTAAACTACCCAAGCTAACGTATTACAGAGCTGACTGTGTGACTCGGTGCTTGTTGGGTCAGCTATGTGCCTTAGGCACCTAGAGGCTAGAAACGTAACTGGTTATGCTAGTCTTAGAATTGTTGTGGGTCTAAACCACGACTAATCGCGTACCTCGTCGACGCTTAAGAATGAATAAGTATGAACTACCTTGATGGATGCGACGCTCAATACCGGATTTGACATTATTATCAGAAATATTATGCTAAGATAGCAAGCTGCCGAATTCCTTTCAGTGCTGGGATGAGTACATACCAGTTCCATGATAGAGCCAATCAGAGTTGAGCAATAACTGATAATCGGAAAAAGACCCGATGGCGACACATCGCGACATTCCATCTCCAATTGTCATCATCAAATTTAGAAGAGCACACTGTACATGGTTTCCCGGAATTCTTTCTTTTCTAAGTATTTACTCCCTCCGCTAACGTAGTGTTTCTATTGCAATTGAACATGACAAATTGCTTAGTCGATACATACCTAGGTATCTTAGCGATTTAGGCATCAAATCCTAATAGCGGTTGACGACTTATACGCAGGTGAAGATTAAATTGTATGTAGCAACTACGTGACATCCTTAGCTGCATCACCTATTTGTACCTGCAGGATTTAAACGCTATGGCTTCATTGGAGACCGTGGTATCGGATATGGCGAGCTATCTCCGTGATACTAAGGCGTTCTGCAATGTCCATCACTGCATATAGAATGTCATCATCTCCCATGTGAGGAGGGGCAACATCCTAGATAAGGAAGCCCATGTTATAAATCTCGTTTATATTTTTGGCGTCGAAAAACTTGTTTCGGGGGGCGAGAAGACTGTATGCTAGACAAAGCTGGTGCGTGTGTATCAACCATCACAATACAGTCGCCATTCAGCTATGCTACAAGTCACTACCTAGATATTTGGGTGTGCTAGAGGTCTTTAGAAAACTAGTTTCCGGGTCCAGACCTAGCACCCCCACGCCCGGGGGACCCTGAGCCAGATCCCTAGCTGGTGGTGGTACATAGCTAATTATCATTATCAATGATACCATTCCACTGGCCTCGTGGTACCCTCCTCCCAGCCCCATACTAGGCGTATATAAGGCGTCAGTCCCGAGATCCTGGGATTGTTTTGATAAGATCGACCAAAGTCACTTTCCGAAGCGAACGCTGCGCCAAGATGGCAACCGTTCTCGTTAAAAACATTGGCGACCAAAAGACTCCTACCGAGTCAACTATCTCGCTCGACAGTGACGGTATACCGCCATTGGGAGTACCGCAGCAAGAGAAGCACTTTTGGTTTCAACGTACAAAAGACTTCGACATTAACGCGATCGCGACACAGGTAATAAGCTCACACACCAAACATAAGAAGCGCTTACAGAAATGACTGACATATATATGTGTATAGCCCAGTGTATTTGACGATCCTCAGACGGTTGAGAAATACCAACCCCGCGATGACTGGTATGTCACACACTGGCTTTGTAACTTAGTGAAATCTCATCCGGCAACAGGGAAAACGTACACCGTTTCGACCCGAAAGCACGATGGACGTGGGCGGAGGAATATGCGATCGTCCGGAAAATAGACTTGAGAATTATGATCTGGGCCTGCGTTATGTTCATGGCGCTCGAGTTGGACAGAGCGAACATATCGCAAGCTCTGACGGACAACTTTCTTAATGATCTTCATTTATCCACGAACGGTGAGTCTGGTCCGTGAGGTGACACTCATATCCATAGCGCTGACGAGTTGTTAGATTACAATCTCGGGAACAGCGTGTTCAAGTTATCATTCTTGATTGCGGAACTGCCCTCCCAGCTCGTGTCTAAGTGGATAGGACCCGACCGATGGATTCCGAGTCAAATGGTTCTGTGGTCTATCGCGGCTGGGGGCCAGTTCTGGCTTTCGGGTCGGAGCTCGTTTTTGGCAACGCGGGCTCTACTAGGAATAATCCAGGGAGGATTTATCCCCGATGTGAGTAGCCAGTGTCCGAAACCTTCAACTAAGTTAATGCTGACTGTTTGGATCTAGGTTATCCTATACCTCTCATACTTTTACAAACACCACGAACTGACCATCCGCCTTGGCTTCTTCTGGACTATGATGAGTGTCGCCGACATCCTCTCGGCGCTCATCGGCGCCGGTCTTCTGAAGATGAGAGGAGTTCTCGGGTATTCTGGCTGGCGCTGGTTGTTCTTACTGGAGGCTTTGATAACCCTGGTCGTAGGGCTGTTCTCATTCGTCTTGATGCCGGCTGGCCCCTGTCAGACAGCTAGCTGGTTTCGAGGAAAGAACGGTTGGTTTACACCCCGGGAAGAGACTATCATCGTCAATCGAGTGCTTCGAGAAGACCCGAGCAAGAGCGGTATGCACAACCGCCAGCCTATAACTCCGAAGCTGTTATGGAAATGTCTCCAGGATTTCGATCTTTGGCCGCTGTACATCATCGGACTTACCTTCCAGATCCCCTCCGTTCCAGAGCAGCAGTACTTGACACTCTCACTCCGGCAGATGAAGTTTGACACCTTCACATCGAATTTGTTGTCTATTCCGTATACAGTAATCCACAGTAGGAAAATCCAAGTACCCCCATAATGATATAAACGCGCTAACTGCATGATATAGTCTTTACGATGCTTGCGAACACATACGCAGCTGAAATCTTCGGAGAACTCACTTTTGTTGCAATGATTGGGCAATTATGGATACTGCCTTTCTTGATATACCTCAACGTGGCCGATACGGCGAGCGCCAGTAGATGGGTCATCTGGACTGTGACAACTCTCTTGCTAGCGTACCCGAATGGTACGTCCCCAAACTCCTATCCTGTATTGTCGAGAATGTACTGACAATGGATTATCAGCCCATGCTATCCAAGTCGCATGGAACTCCCGGAATTCCAACACCGTGCGATCTCGTACAGTCTCGGCTGCATGCTATAACATGTTCTGCCAGGCCGGCGGCATCATCGCATCGAATATCTATCGGGCAGACGACGCGCCACTCTACCGCCGGGGTAATCGACAACTCATAGCTATTCTTGCCGGAAACATCGGCATATACTTCCTCACTAAGGTGTACTACGTCCTCAGGAATAGGTACAGGGATAAAAAATGGAATGCTATGACTGCGGAGGAAAGATTAGAGTATCTATCGACGACAACTGACGAGGGGAATAAGCGGTTGGATTTCCGATTTGCGCATTGAGATGATAGGATGATAGTGGTTTATAAATATAAGCATAAAATAGCTAGATTTTTAAGAATTGAAAACGTCCAAGATCTTGAAGATACTCAATTACAGGTACATATCCGTTAGTGTGATACGACCCCTATTTTCGATAATGGAAGTTAACATATCACCTTCCGATACTTGATATCCTGATAGTAAATATGTCAACCTCAGTTAACTTATAGGATATAAATTAGCATACTAATATGTCACATTGTCACCATGATCTGCAATTTCTCTGCGTGGTTTAGTGCTTAAATATATTTAATGATACTGCTAGTTGAGGATATCAGGTAAGCATGATGACCTCTTCCAAGCTGTGATAAAAGACCGCAGTGACACAGTGGGTAAATCAGCGTAAAATAATCAACAGAAAAACAGTGCCATTTTGCCTGGCTAGACCAGCCTAGACGCGTAGGGTATCGATGTCCCCAACTCCATTTATTTGGCCCAAAAGAATTCTTACTCTTCTCCTACAGGGTCTTGGTGCTGATCCTAGTCGGACTCTTGCAGCTCGTCGCTTTGGTCGATCGCATTCTGGATCTTGTACTCCACCGACTTCAGCGTCCTGATTCCAGCATCGATTCTCTCCTGTTCATTTCTGCCCTGGAAGGCTTCCAAGTCCTCGGCATCCTTGAGCTTTTTGTAGGCTTCGACTATGTATTCTAGGTATTGATTATACACTTTCATCTTCTTGGAAGACAGGATCTCGTCCTCGACGAGGATATCGTTGACTTCGGTTTCAAGATCATTGATATCTTCCAGAACGATATCGAGGTCTTGTAGGTCCTCGATAGTGGAGGGCTCGCCTGAAAACATCATCTTGGCTGGTTGTTAAGTCGGAAAGGTTTTTTGTCGATAATACGCAAAGGGTGAAGGTAGCTGTTGGCAGGCGAAGGCGAAGTAGTACTTGTTGTGGGTTTAAGGAAAACGTAAAGCAAGGTAGGAGAGTTTTGGACCCAGACATGTTTATATAATAAAACCTCCATAGTATCCAGAGCAGAACCACATCAAGTATGAAGCTTGGCTTGATGTGGATGTGACGAGTGTGATGACCGTATCTCCAACGCCGATGCCAATATTTCGTACGTCAATATCGTTTAACTTCTGGTTTGCAAGACGTGGGGATACAGGCAGGCCCCCGGCATTTCAAAACGATGCATTCTTCATCCGACATGTCCAGGTGCGTCATCTACTATGTCCCCAAAAGTAGATACTTGGGTTTCTATTTGGTGAGTTCCTTATTAGTCGACATTTTATCTAGGGAGGAATTACGTATATTTCACTGTAACGTAAGTACATGCCACTGAAAGGAAGCCTGCAGTCATTGCCCAGGCAGGTATCATTCGGTATACGCAGGCAAGACATGTGTAGTTAATCATCACGTTTCCATGTTGCCTCTATGTGTCATATCTGATGTCCCCTGACTGTTGGTGTTGGTTTGTCCAAGTCTACTCTGGTGGCAATACCAATCTTCGGATGATATCCCCTCTATTCCAATTAGGTGTAGGGTATGAAATTAATCCTCATCTTAGCATTAGGAAGTTTCATGGCCGCCCCTGTACCGCACCCATAATTGCGATAAGGAGATCTATCAACGTTTCAAGGCACCCTCCTTTCTTGCAACATCTAATATCTGCTCTACCAACGGCTGTACGTCAGTTCCTTTGAGTGGCACCCTATGCGCACCATCCCACTCAACCAATCTAGCAGTCCCTGGATCGCAGTACTCTTCGAATAATTCGCGATGCAGATTCAAACCCGGGTCGCTCAGCCCGTGAACGTGGATGGTCGGAAGCTTTAAGACGTGGTTCCCGCTTATCATTTCCATTAGGTCTGGCGCACCTGTGAGGCCGACCTGTGACGCCCGGCTTAACATAGATGACGTGAATACTTCGGGGTCTAAGTTCACTATGGGTGCTCGTCCGGCCATGAGCACGGCAAACTTCCAGTCCGAACCCGCCTTCGCCGGCCCCAGCTTCTCGGATCGGATCTGCTGTCGATATAATATGCTTGCGGCAATCTTAGCACCCTGGCTAAATCCGAGAAGCCCGACCCAGGGACCGGTGGCACCCGCGCGGTCGTCGGCATCCATAGCGTCTTTCAGAGAGGCGTTAATGTCTGCAATAGCACCGTCGTCTTCTAATTCCGGATGCTCGGGAAGCCAACGGAGCCACCTTTTGAATGGCCCGTGCTCTGCATAGACCGAAAGCACGTCCGGGCCGGCGCCAGACTCGTAAGGCGCCTCGGCATAAACCATGCGGAAATAAGGCTCTAGCGTCCGTGACACTACGCGACATTGGGCCCTAAAGATACGGGCATTGGTTCCGCCGCCATGCAAACAGAGGATGCGCGGTAGATGTAAGGTCGTATCTTCACGCTTGGTCACCATGATGCGATGCGTATGTGGTATAGGTATTAATAACAGCAATGTAGTTAATTTGCCGAGTAAGGTTGGCCGGGGTCTATGTAGCGAAAGAGGATGGTCAAGCAAAAGGCAAGAGGGGTGATGGATGGTGTGGTGTTGTCAAAAACTATGTATCCGCGTCTATGGCGGATCGTAAGCGGAGGGGAGCGAAGGGATCAGGATTCCTCACCAAAATATTCCTGCTAACCAATTAAAATGCTGGAATCTGATGATTGTTTCGGACTTCACCAACATTATGTTAGTAAGCTGTGTCAGCTCGTACTCCGATAATAGCCTAGTGTTACAAGTATCTTGTCCTGCCTGTCAGAATAAGCAGCCAAATTTCAGCCAATTGAGTTCGAGGCTGCACCCGAATAGTGATAAAGAAGCCTAAGCGCGAAAGTTGCACGCCTTCAACTTTGTCCTTACTTCAATACTTTTACTTCGTCTTTATATATCAGATAAAAATAAGTTAACTCCAACCCAATCACAATTACCCCAACCGTCCCACCATTTAGAAGCATCATGCTTAAAGCTCTGCTGGTGTAAATATTGATACTAGTATTCACCAATGGAGATTTCTCTAAAGATGACCTGAAGTCCTTAAGGCTAACTCGGAGACAATGGGACAGTATTGCAATTCGATTAAAAAAGGCCGCGGCGCATTCTTAAATATCGCATTTGAAAATCTATTGTTTTTCTTTCCTCTTTAACTACCTGACGTTGGATGTGTATCAGCCACATAAACAAATCCGAATACCTCTATGACCTACGAGGCTTCATCATGGCATCCAAAGAGCTTACTCATCCCAACCAATGTTTTAAAAGCACATATGCGACATACAAAAATCATTACAATCAAGTATCTTCTTTCTCCAATATTCTTCTAGGTCAGTCAGACTCCTATCTTCCTGGGTTGCGTTTTTTACATATATCGGAAATACACATAACAGCTGAGCTACTCATGCTTACCGCCAGGAAGTACGCCATGACGTTACAGTCGCTTAGGGCAGACTCCAATGTGCCCTCAGAAACTCTCAGATCATTCTTGACTTAGTTCAGGACAGTAAACTGATAATACGGTAAACTTATGGGTGAGCCCAAGCCCAAGAATTATGCAATTCAACATAAAGACTTTGGGATGCATGATGTTCATTTTAAATGAAGGAATTGTTCTCATATGGACATATACCTACTCAAAGGAAAAAACAATTTCTTTTTAAGCTTTCATCAAAAACATAAATAGTAAGCTCATCGTATATTTAGCTACTATACTTAAGAGTGATTATTTAGTCTACTCTAGACATCATATTACTTACAGTAAACTACGGTAGAGCAACCGAAATCAGTTCAGGTTCTTGCAAGTCCAAGCCCTTGCTTCACCTCCTTAGACTTATTTCTTTGTTTTTTCTTGCTGCGGGTCATATTTCCCTTGCTCTTGCTGAAGCTTCTCCTTCAACAGCTGTTCCTGGTATTGCTTCTGCATTTCTTGCTCTGTTTCTACACCTTCTTCTACCTGATCGTACTTTTCGCTTATGTTAGTGAAGATGCCCCAAAGTAACCGGCAGTTATCACAATCCAGGGTCCTTGATCCCAAGAAATTGACATCTAATTTTGGGCAAAACTTAGTACATGCCAATCGACTGTCGCAGGGATCATAGTTCCTGTAGTATTCCGATATGTTCCCGCACATCGCACACATTATCCGGGTCATGTCGCAGTGACACATATTGGATTATGTATGTGGAGGTATAGAAAGGATTATTGGTATTGGTAACGGTGGTTATGGCGATTGAATAAAAATGCTGGATATGCTACTTTGTGATGAGTATATCGTGATGGTTAGTGAAGATGATGAAAAATAAAGGAGGCATATGGAATTCAAATAGCCGTTGTATCAACAACTTTGTTGCCGAAGAAGAATTGTACCGACACAGGTATCATGGCGTTATATAGTTCTACTACAACATCTTGGATTTAAACAACCGATAAACAACATTAGTTACGTCTCAGGAGATTAGTTGATGAATATTGTCACATAGATCATCAAGCTTCTCCCTTATTCCATGAAGCTCAGTCAGTTGATTAAGTCACCGTATAACTTGTATACCGCTCTTTTCACTACCTAGATATTCACTAATGCCTTCACACTGTCGTAGGCTTATTCAATCCTTATGTTAACGGCCCTGTCCGCGCCACATGGTTACGTAATATTACGTCCTTATAAAATACCTAGAAATTGGGAAGAGAGACATACCGTGAAACACTATGTTGATGATCTCCTCGTTCTGATGCTTTGTACACATGTAACTTGAAACGATCAAGTTGGGGTATAAGTACCAAAATGCAAGGGAGATAGCTTCCCTCTATGATTAGCTTGCTAGAATTCAAGTGATAGTGCTGTAGTCATTCCTATCCTACCATTCGCCTCTGGACCAAGCCTTTTTAAACTTGATACTTCAATAATTACTCCGGCCCGCGTCATGTTGGACATTATTCACTCGAACTACAACCTCAATCCGATATCGACAGGAAATAGCCTTTATCTGTTCAAAATCAGAATGGGTGGGGGAGGATGATGTAGGAACTACAGGCGAAGCCACGGCGGGGCAGGGCTCCTACCACGAAAAGGTGTGACGTTGATTTTCCGCCTCCTACCTCACAGTCCGGTGGTGCCACGAAATGGTTGGAAGAGGGTGTATTATTAGCTAATCCGGACTACGAGCTTGACATACTTGGGAAAAACGACGATTGCGAGAAAAAGGGGCGTATTTTGCGCGGGATCGAGAAGACTCGCGCTCATACATGCTAGTCACTCTCGACTTCAGTAATATCCGCGAGCTCACATCTTATACTTTCTAGAATTCAACTACCACATCATTGCTATTCGCCTGACCTTTACAGCCCCCTGTCTTCTTACCGGGTAACAAACCCGCAGTAGGTGTTGACCCCGTAAACGGGACCGAGTGGTGGGTATATATACTTGACATAACCCTCGCGGTTTCAGTTAGCTAGTTTCGGATGCACCTGGGAGGTTAACCCTCTGTTCGTACCAGAACTAACCTCCGCAATCCTCGATAACTTTGAGAGCCTACCACTTACACCACCAGAGGTCTGTCCCGTAGGCCGTCGCAATTCAAACCCCATTTATGGCGCTGACATTTAAGCTGCGGGGTTATGTGTGCTCGTACCTAGGTAATATCACAGATTGTTATTTTGAGCGGATGTAATAGACTATTGCCACTGTGGGTGTGGCATGAAATGATCCTACGCAGTACATTTCTACCCCTTGTTCCAGGCCTCAACGATATCGCTGTGGGAACAGAATAATAGCGACCTAGAGCCTAATTGGGGGCATGTCGACCGCAAGGTTATCCAGGAGGCTTGGTACATATGGGACGTGGAGAGAAGAGTGCTAAAACTCCCCAAAGGACTACGCAATCGCAGACGGACTTATAAATTAACTAGGGAAATGTTCAGATGTTTGTAGAATGAATAACTACCTAACCTAGGTGCCTAAATATCTAAATCTAAAGATTTTATTCCAAGATAAAGTAACTAAAAGAGGAGTTTCTCTTTTTGCCGATATACATCATATCAGTGCCTGTCTAGAGATAAATGTCGGGAAGTTCGGCTTCAGCAAATCAGAACTATGTTAAGAGTTCAGCTGCATCTACCTAGATAGGTACTTCCCATTTTATTCTGAGTGTGCAAGAGCGAAGCATATGACATGAGTAGGTCAAAGCTCAATCTCCGAGTCAGCCAACAGTAGACCTGTTGAGACATAGAGGGCCAGCCGACGCCGATCCTCTAGCCGATGTTCGTATGTCGCTCGCGGGCCGGGAGGCGGCTATGTTCCTCGTCGGTCGGTGGAATCAGCAGTCTCAGTCGTCGCTGGAGGATCGTGTCCAGTTCGCGGGTCGGAAGGCGAAGCCCGTGCCCCGTCGTCGTTGGCACGAGGTGGTCTTCATCGTTCAGAGGATCGTGTCTGTTACCCTGCTGGCGCGGGTCGGAAGGCGGCAGTGTTCCCCGTCGGTTGGAACGGCAGTCTTCGTCGGGTCAGAGGGTAGTGTCTGGTTCGCGGGTCGGGAGGCGGGCCAAGGTCTCGTCGTCGCTTCCCAAGGGCAGTCTCAGTCGATCGCCGGAGGATGGTGTCCGGGGTTAAGCCTAGAGCTAATAGATAGTTAAGTAGTAGTAGCGGAAGGTTAGAGTAAGTAGCCAAGTAGTAACATGTATCCAGAATAGGTGGAAAGGATAACGCGAAAGTCGTAGGAGTAATCGGTAGAGGTGGGGGATTGGAGGGTTGCCTAAGGGTGGAGGGGCAACCGAAAAATAAGGTGATAGATTAAAAATGAATGATGAAAAATGGCGGATAATGTATTCCAATAAATGATATTTAGTCAGGAAAGATTTGATTGTAGGAGTGAGATCGATAGGATTGGGCGCGGTCGGAAATGAATGTGAACAAATAAAAAATTAGTCAAAATAGATTTGCAAAAAGACAGAGGTAAATTGTAACTGAACATGATAATAAGAATTGGGAAAAATTATATTAGATTAGGAAGTAGATATAGAAAGATATCATTAGTAAAGGTTGAATATTCAAGAAGATTGGTGATGAGTTTTCGTTGTGAAGTGAAGAGTAGTAGAGAAAAGGTGGGAGAAAGATGCGAAGGTAGGGAGGGGATGCCAAAATATATATACTATTTGGGCGGGCGGTCTGATTAGAATCTGATTTGCACTGATACTGCCAAACCTTTCAAATCAAAGGTTACGGTCTGTTGATTCCTAAAGTTATGTTGGGGTACGCATGTACCTCTTCTTGATTCTTAGTACGTAGATGATTTTGATATTGATCCTGACTTTGAGGCTCTTTTAGTGGGTCTGGCTGGGGATCAGGTTCGAACCTTAAAAGTGGGTAGAATTAACTGACCAATCATACATCCTTGTCATATCCCGAAATGGAATTAAATCAATTAGTAAGGGCGACGTACCTAGGTATTTTATTTAATCATCCCGGACAACATTCGAACCTTCCTTAAGGACCTACATATTTTCAACTCTTGATTGTATCTCATGTAACTCCAATGGTATATCTAATGAAATACGTATCAAATCAGGTACTCTTAGATACGTACATGTGCTTAGGATCAATCGCATACCCAAATGGGTACGTACCTCCTCAGAACTGATTTTTCATAATCATTATCACGTACCTTCAATACCTGACCAATGCCACTTAAACTTTTAATGTACTTAGATACATATCTACCTTAGGTACATAGGTATATATATCAAGTGCCCATTCGAAAGTATTCTGTTTGCCAGCCATCCTTATATTAGTGCAGGTATGATATCCTTCATGTACACGTGTTAAACATAGGTACATCTTGCTGATTATGACGGCTGCAAGAAGGAGAAAGCCAACGTCAGACCGGCGGTATAGTAACAACTCATATGTAGGTAGATAAAGTCGAATGATTAATGGCCCAATAAGCCAAAAGCGAAATGGAAGAAGACAGAACAGTGTCAACGGACTATATTCATACTATAACCTACACAAGGTCGTCACATAAGACATTTAAGCGAACATGAAAAAATACCACTTGAGGCTGGTTGGAACATCTTGAGGGTTAAACTGATTCTACTACTATCCTATACCGGTATGGAGATTTTATCTCGTTGTATGGATGTCATTTTGATATTTACACGCTGTCCTATCAATATTTTAATCCAACGCCTTCATTCTTATTACTGCTGAAATCAAATCTCGTATAACTCTTCCGTTGCTGGTACTTACTCTAAACAGGGAGAAACTTACAAGCACCTCATATCTTACATGGAATTTACACTTAAAATGCTTTCTTCATGCTTTGGTATCTTAGATGAATAGAAGCGCATGACCCGGGGTTTCAGTGTTACTTCCTCACACTTACGACAAAACTAAGATAGGTCCCTTGTTGGGATGACGCCAAGTGGACGGATCGAGACCTATATCATCTGATATCTTGCATGACATTGGGTACATGGTTAGATATAATGTATCATTCTATGGCTCGTAAGGCTGTTATCATTTGCCTGCAATAACCCCCTTTTGAACTATGTCCCTGGGTATATATTAATACTAACTTTTCACTGACTCGGTCTTCTCGCCACGCTCTTCACCTGTTTCGTAGGCATTCTTTCATTAGTTCTGTGTCAAGGTCAATAGATAAGCTACCTATTTCACCCACAAGCTCGAGTAGGCGATTTGCATGGTTCGTTGTCTTGAACATGATTATGTGAAGACCTCGTCGACTACTCTAAATACTACTCCAAGGGAGTTCGGAAGTCGGTAGGTATAGCGGACGGCGCTATCTCACCTAAGCATGACTTGAGTGACCGGCCTCGGATGCTTGCGGAAGGGTCTACTTTATACCATGTGCTTACAGAAAATCAAGTACGGCTATATCCAAGAGTCTCACACTGACATATTGCAGAAGCCGGACTTATTAGTTCCAGACTCGAATACAAGGTCACGAAGTATCAAATGTTGATATTAGCAATAATAAGAAAGTTTAATCTGGTGTATATTGGTTCGTATTATCTCTCCTATTGTGGCGACGGATTGAGTATGAAGGGCGATAGGAATCACCTGTCCGTCGCTTCCGTCTGTCTAGCCCTTCATCCGCTACAAATCTTCGAGATACGTTGCTTACTTGGTCGTTCCTTTCAACATCTTCTTCCTGGACTCGTCGCTTCCTTGCCGTGGGGTACTGGACCTTGCGATCCCAGGCCTCCAAAGACCACGGACTGCGCAAAAAGTTCTTGAGTTCGTGAAGGAGTAACTTGGTATTATCGCGACCGAGGAAGTCTTTTAGCATTTCTTCCGCTTGCCCCTGGCTTCCTTGAATATCTACAGTTTTCAGGATAGCAATTATATACTCAAGCAGAAACTCGGCGTTATTCGCACGTCTTCTCGTCATCGCATCGTCACTGGATTGTGCGGTGGGTGGAGTTCGAAGGAATTCGAAGACTTGTAGTTCCCTCCTGAGCCACGTTCGCGCCCTTGATATCATCTCGGGATCGGATTCGAATACCTGTGGAGTTAAATCTCGATAGCCCGATCTTTGGTTCGACCCGACGTGTAGGGAGTAGAGTTGATTACGATAGACATCTTGCCGGCGGAGAATAGCCTCATCAACAGTTATCCGGCGCGGAGGCGCTTCTTCGTATCGTCGACGGTTTGGTCTCGGAAACAGATTTCGCGGGTGGTAGATTTGGGCATGCGGCTGTAGGGGCTGTTTTGATGACGGCTTCGGGGGCGGAACTAGGTATACCCTGCTTTTCGCATCAGGGCTATCGCTTTCGAAATCATACCAGACCTCATCGACATTGCTCTTGCAAAGAGGGCATTTCGTCTGCTGCTCTAGCCAACTAAGGAGGCAGAGGTAATCGAAATTCCGATGGCTGCAAGGCCTGGCCTCACAGATCTCGGTGATGCTATCGAGGCAGATGACGCAGCATGTCTCGTTTGGATTATCGGCTTCGGATTCTCTCCTTGACAACGCTACCTCTGTAAGAGTATTTTGGAGTACTTGAGATTGTATATCAGTCGCATCCAACTTTGTGTCCATATAGATAGGAAGTGTTGCTGTGAGTAGGAGCAGTAGGCACGGAATGTTGTAACTAGTTGAAAATAACCTCGATGTTTAGAGGCAATTTACAAACAAATGGCGATTGACAGGGATTGACGAGGTACGGAAGTACGAAAATACAAACAATGGCTCGGTTCCATGGCAGCATTCCAGATTGCTGACGTAACATTTCCCCCCTAAGGCGGGTACGTACATGTACTAAGGTAGATCATTTAAAGTGCCCCACTAGATTGTCCCGCGTCGCGTTCCATTAAAGCTTGTCGCGTTTTTGGTGGATTAACCTTCCCTATCAAAAACATTCCCTACTACCAAATCCAATATTTAGCAACAATTATTAACAATTCACGTCAAAATCTACATACAGCACTGTTCAACTCGTATCTTAGTTAAGATGGATGAAAGTGAAAGACTTCAATATGAAGAGACGAGCAAGCAATTACGCGCCGACCTCAAACAATTCGAGGCCGACTGGGCAAGCCAGAATGCCGGCGCAAAGCCGGGGCGCGAGGATATTAAGAAAAATCCAGAAATAGGTTAGATTTAACCCCAATGATAGATTTTCAACTAGGAGGGAATACTGATTGGTGCCTTATTCAGCTCGAAAATACAAGAAGTACAACCAAGTCCGCGATATCTTAGCTGGCAAGCTCCCTCCTCCAAAAGCCAAGGCGAAGGAATCATCAAGTTCTCGGAAACGTGAGCCGGAAGAAGCTCTTGCAGTGACGCCCTCAAAGCGGTCAAAGCCAGCTGAGACACCTTCCCATATACGGGAGCGAATTATAGATCCTGAGATGTTTGAGACGCCATCCTCGCGGAAACTGTTTAGCCCTGCTGTGCCTACTTCAATTGGACCTACCCCCCAAAGGGATGGGCGTATCCTGGGCTTATTTGATTTGTTGGAAGAGAACGACGAGAACACGCCTTCAAGGAGTAGGACTGGTGAATTCTTGAAAGATGGTGCAATCCAGGCCACTCCCAGCAAAAATGTTGGTAGCGAGAATATCGGTGACGCTATCAAACTAGATAAAACTCCTGTGTCGAGCAAGCGCACAACACTTTTTATGACACCCTCGCGACGAGATAGCAATGCTCCTCTAGGTAGAACTCCCAGTTCTATCCGCAAGTTGCAATTGACTACACCATCTTTTCTCAGGAGAGCACCCCTGGCAACAGTGGACGAAAACGGCAATTACATAGCTCCTGCACCCCTACGCCTACCGCGCAAGCCTCTGGGTCGTAGTCTTAGCAGCGCAGTGGCGAGTCTACGAAAGCTAGAGGAAGAAGCGCTAGATGACGATCTCGAAGCCTTACGCGAGGCAGAGAATGATGTCAACCCGTCGGCCACTACGAAGCCTGTAAAGAAGAAGGAAGATATCCTCGAGCCAGACAGTCAGGCCCAGCAGCTCCTTGGTGGATTTGATGATGAGGATCTTTATGATAGTGCACCTGAAGAGCAAGTGGGCCGTAGCGGACAGCCCCTAAAGGTCTACAAGAAGAAGGGACAGAAGAGGACTACGCGACGAGTCAACATGAGGCCAACTAAGAGCAAACGGCCACAGCAGCCTGCGCAGGAACAACCGGGGACTGATGACGAAGATGACGTCGTACCTGAGACGCAGGCAAACATGACGAAGGGCGGCGATAGTCCACCACTAGACTTAGGATCCGACTCTGAATTCGACCTCATAGAAGACGAAGGTCAGGAGCCCAAGGAGGCGAAGCAGGTAGAGAAGAAGAAGAAGAAGAAGAAGACGGAAAAGAAGGATGGCAAGGTCCAAAAGGTTGCTAGGAAGGTCAACGAGCTAGCCCATGCGAACTTCAAGAGACTAAAGCTAAAGAATCATGGAGCAAAGGGGCCTCCGTCTGGGTTTGGGGGTAGATTCAGGCGTCGTAAATGAGCGGACAAGTTACTGAAACTACTGTATTGAATGGTTATGATGACGCTTGTCAGCAATTGCCTATTTGCATGAGCCCTTCCATCTCACTAGCGTATGTCTTTTGTTATATGCCGTAGGTACTTACCGAAGTAGGAGCCAGATACTTGACGACTTCTAATTTAAGATCCTACCATTCCTCTTCATCCGGCGTTACTGGACAGGATTTACATACGGAAAAAAGAATAACGAGGTTCTCGAACCCCGACAGGAAAAAAGGTTCGACACATGCAATGGCCATCGATATCTGGAAGTTGTTACCGGGGGCCCCTTGTCGACAACGCTAAGATCCTGAGGTGGTGGCCAAGACAGCCATAACATCATCCTATCGGCCTAAACCGTTGTCTTTTCAGTGACATTTCCAGCAGTCCCTCAGGTACATTTTTAGTTCGTCAAACGTCAGTCTAGCGTATACGTATTGGGCTGGTCGGATAGCTCACTATCGACAAGATAAATAAATAAGTACCAGTGGGACAGTTAGATTGGGATGGGGTGAGATGGGAATTCAAGAATTTGACCATTAACAAATTTGATTCCAGAGATCGGAAATATTGCAAGGGGTAAAGATTAGTTACTACATGTCTGCATGGCGCTCATCGGGAAGACCCCAACCCAGAGGGCACAGCATACCTTAACCCCGCTGTCAACCGCCCTTTTTTTGATCCATAATTAAATATTTATACTGATATTGAATTAAGGTACCTTCGGGAGGTACTCTGGATTAATCCTTAATGTATCACCCATATGCCAACTTTTATCTACTTATATCACCTATAAACTATTCCCTGTGTCTTAAATTCTAGTATTTTCTTACATTGGAAAATTATCGTGGTGAGACCAAGAGGTGGAAACAAACCTATATTATCATGCAAATAACTAACTGACTGAGTAAGAACTACATGATACCGGGGCAGGGTCCCAAATTAGGACCACGACGAAAGAGACAAGATACATAAAAGTTAGGTAAAAATGTGCCTTAATGAATGTGTAGCACGATGCCATAACTAGTGATATTCAAAAAGAATGCATTCCATGTCTCCACATACGAGTCAGTATAGCATACTTAGACGCTGGCCGTAACATTTCCCAAGTCATAGTAGGGTGCTGTGAGGCCGGGAAAGGGTCAACACGTGGATCGCCATATGGGACTAATGTCTCCCCGTATGACATACCCCAACAGTCTTATTTCTTATCATCGAACTGAGCCCCGAATCCCAGTAGATCTTGGTCAAGGTTGGTGTGGTCGCTCTGGGTGTCTGCGGGTGCATCGTTAGACTCTGAAGGGTCTGGTAGGTCAGGCACGGGCGAGCCCCTGTTTGTCCTTGTGCTGTCGTTCGTCATTCCAGACTCGTCGTGCCTATGTGTAAGGTTATGGACATGTCAGAATTGGGTTATACTAAGGGGAAGTTTTGTTTATCTGAACAAGTAATAAGCTTACGAGGTAGTCTCCTGGCCACCGGAGGACGAAGTGTGAGACATTATAAGGTTGAATGATGATCTCTCTCTCTCTCTCTCTCTCTCTCTCTCTCTCTCTCTCTGTGTGTGTGTGTGTGTAGTAATTCAAATACGAGTAGATATAAGTTGAAGTTTGGTGGCAGTAGATGTGGTAAGAACGGATGGATAGCAGGTAAGTCTTGGTGACTGTATGGTATGTAGTTGTGGAAAAATAGATGCGTATATATATGAAGGCCTAGATAAAATATCCAAGTCTCAAGATAGAGATATGAGCCGCCGAATGCTGGGGTTGGATCTGGATGCTAGTATGTAGAGGAAAAGAGAACGAGAATGAGGAGGGAAACCGTCCAGGTATTTATCTCGTAGCTCGAGGCATTGCTGTGCAAGTCTCCTCCTAGACCAGGCGTTTCGCTATCTACAACTTATAATCACCCAACCTACTCGCATACCTATGTTCTTCTACTGATCGATATAATAAGCTTGGGCTTCTTAGGTACCTAGGTATCTATATATACGATACTTGCATATTTCACAGTTGCTTCGTGTGATTGGCTACAGCAGTTTTGTTCGACGGATAATTGCACAGGGGATTTCGCTTTTTATGAATATTAATTTGCGTGTGTCACCATAGAAGTCGCAGCGGAAATCGTCCGTACCTGATGTTGTGTTACCCCCCTAGTTATGGGAAGATCCGACCAGAGTTACAAGATCTGATCTCCCTCCGTAAGTTGGTCATCATCCCCCATCCCCGGTACACTACGGACCCAATTTGCCAACCAACCTTATCAACTCCTATTTTTGGGCTTATATTATGGCAATCTGTAAAAATATCTTACGCCATTCCATCTCCGCTAGGTTAATAGAGTCAAATATAAGAAGCCTATATACCGCCTACTTCCTCCCTAGCTTGGCTTACCTGGCCGAAGGCCAGATAGGTTGATTTACTAGCATGCATTATATGATCCTAATATCCAAGAGCAATCAAAAGCGACAAAATAGGTGGTCTCGCGCCGTCGTCTCTCATATCAAAGCATTGTTTTAGTTATATATATCATAACTATAACTATAAACAGGCACCTACTGTAGGCAAGTAAATTCCAAGACGACGAAATGTACTAAGATACTTGGTTACGTACCTAAGGTACCTTTGGGTAAAGTAGCTAAATATTGTCCCGGTTCCTTTAGAGAGAGAAACAGAGTCTTTCCATGACGGAATCATCCGGTGAGCTGTAAAAGACGCGTATATTCGGATACGGAGATACTTTCAAGATTAATGTTTTGTCTATCCTCCGTAGCCTGCATAAAACCTCCCCAACTCATGCAGGCTACTAAGCCGCCGTCATTGCTGTCAATGGTTGCTTAAAAAAGGAATGCGCAAGTCCTATGTGACAACTGGATATCGCATATTCCTACCATTGGACATATCCCATTTGTTGCGGGTCAGCTCGACGATTGAAATTAAACGGCATCAGCTATTGGTTCTTTTGCTTACGCCCGACTAAGCTTCTTGCACCGGTCTTGCATGCATCAGGCTTCATCCCACTGGTTGCCTGACCGGCCTGGGACGCGAGATAGATCGTAATATAAAGGAGGCGTTATCGCCTTCGAGGACCTAAAAGAAATCTAATTTTTAATCTTCTACTTCTTTACTTTTTCAAATCTTCAAGAAAACTCACTTCGTCGATAAGAGGCAAGAGTAAAATCAGAATGGACCCATCGAACTCTTCAACGGACAATGGCCCAGTGGACAAGTTCTTGAATATCCCATATAACCAGAGATGGGAGTATCTTAAACCTGTCATAATTCGTATGTACTTGGAGGAGAATAACACAATGAAACGCATCTCAGAGCGGATGAAGGATGAGTATAGCTTTAACGCCCAGTCAGTATTATATGTCCATGCCTGTTTTGTTCTGTTTAGTAACAAATTGCTCAATGACTAGAACTGGTCAATATCAATCTCACTTCAGGAAATGGGACGTGAGAAAAAGGACAATAACTAAAGAGAAGGATGATGTTATCGGCGTTCTTGGAAAGCGTATCCGGCAAGATGGAATCAGCACCTCTGATGCAATCATCAATCGAGGCGACTGTGCAAAGAGTGTGGACAAGAAGCAGCTCAAGAGGTACATCAACCAAAGTATCCGTCAAGACGAACCAGTAACTTTGCATACCGGAATGTAAGCTAGAATACGAAATTTTTATGAAAGTCAGATGTCTAATTTCAATTTCAGATTCGGTCGGCAGAACCTCCCGTACGCCGCATTGATCCGCAGCCTTACGGAGGAGGGCTCCTTTTCACCATCCGGCACCAGCCCTTTTACCCCGGAATACTTGACTATAAACAGTCCACAAGGGATAGCATCTGCTTCCAGTCCCCAAGATGCCTTGTCGCCAGCCATGCAGCTGGTAAAACGAAAGATACTATTAAATAGAGCCCGTCTTTTCTTGGAGGATAGGAACCGGGACTTGATGGCACAGCTAACTGCAGATGAACGAAAGTAAGTCGGTCTTCCTCAGATTACTTCGCGTCCTTAAGCGCTTACCAGTCCTTTTGATTTAGGTCTGTAGTGACATGGCTTCATGACTTTTGGATATACTCCTTCATGACTGTCAAGTACTGGGGTAGGGGACCAGAGATGTGGGATCTGTCCCTTATTAACTTCAAGTCGTTTGCTGGGATGGTCCCTCTATCTCCCCCCATAGATCAAGAATTCGGACCGCCATCTAGATCTCGTTCGATTCCTGACGGCCCGACGCAACTCTGTCGATGGAGTATACACTATAAAGGACCAATGTATGAACCTATCTCTTCTCCACCAGCAGAGATCCATAGGTCCGAAGATCAATTTGATATTGATGACGAGTCTACATGGACTGTGTGGCCAACGAATGGCTCTAATCAAGATCCTACAAGCACACTAGCCCAGGGACTTCAAGAGAACCAATTTAGTTCTGTTAAAGCCGAGGAACTTCCATTTGCCACCGACGAAATCGTAAAAACTGCAGAAAGGTCGCGGGATGAATTAGAAGCAGAGGCTTTCGGTTTTGCTATCATGTCGCGTAACATTGATGTTATTAATGAAATCATAGGGGACTACAAGGGAAGGCTTCCAGACAGCTTTCTAACGATTTTTCCGTTTCATCTAGCAGCGAGGTTCCTAGACGGCGCTAGGACTTGCTGCCTTATCATGGAAATATTATTAAATTTGCTACAAGACTCATCCTCAATAGGCACAAATTATATCGATGGTTCTGGATTTACTGTGCTGGATACGTTTTTTGTCACGATCCTACGATCACACAGCAAAGTCTCGCTTGAAATTCTGAGTGGCGAGTTTGCCGGTCAATCTCAATACGCTGGACAGGAGGTCGACCCTTGTGGTCGATGGGATGCGGATTCGCCTTGTGTTCGACAATTATATGCTTCCGGAAGCCCGAAAATCCCAGATGAGTGGAAACACGTATTCTGTCATACTTCAGTACAGGCTATATGCCATTCTATATCCGCAATATTCTTAGTTGACTGGCATCCAAATATTAATACGTCGAGTGGATTGTTCAAAAGGCGGTGCAGCTGTTGCGGGCTAGAGTTAATACTTGGGCCACTTCATGCCCTGGTCCTGACATCGTTCTTCTTGGCAAATGATGGAATGCCCGGCGAGAATCTTTTTGGCATGATATGTTGCCTTGTATGTCTGTTGACTCACCAGGCTGATCCCTATGCTGCCGTGGAGGTCTCAATTCCCGAGTTACTGGGACGAGGATTAGTGAATGAGTGCCAACATGTAACTATGAACCCGGCGGAATTGGCATTGGAAATCTATTCAGAGAGAATGTCGTCGTGGACTCACGAAGTTAATCGTGGGTGGGAGATTCTCCTTTTTATCCTACGACTAGACCACAAGAAGAAGGATTACGATGATGAGGATCCTGACGACGAGGATCCTGACGAATGCATTCATATTCCCAGAGCAACATATTCCAGTAATCGACAGCTAGGCCAGATATGGGCAGCTATACAGGCCGAATTATTGACTTATCGTCGTCTAAGTGAAGACCACGATTGGCTATCTGTTAATTTTGATATGGAAAAGCTTTGGAGAGCCTTGGAAGGTAATGATGAAGAGCTCCTTCGTGAGTTTGCTGATAACCCGGATGATATAACTGGGGAATTTAAGTTGAAGGAGTATTGGCGATGTGGGCATTTTCGTAGTGCCCGGTATCCATTGTGTGCTATTAGGGAGGAAGTATGCAACTTATACTATGCTAATCTTGATAATTGGGAACGCACTGCATTTATTAGGACGTGGTATTATTGGTAAAATGCTAATAATTGGAGATGATATATTACGTTGATCAGTTAGTGCACGGTGTCGTGGCCACTTTGATACCTTCGTAAGGAGGCAGAATACTATGTGAAGACGGCCTCTAGGTACGATCTCAGAGATCCGATTTTAATTTCACATAATACCTGCTAAAAGATACCGTATATGAGCTGTAGTTGTATATTGACTTAATCTACCAACTGTATGAGTGAGGAGGGAGGTCCTTCTTATATACATTCTATGCTAAGATACCATGTACTGTACCTGAAAGTAGTCCCTTGACCACTCATTTCGACAACACCTAGCGAGTTCCTAATCTTATAACTCGAGACTTATCTTGTAATCCTAGGTACCTATCCAATTCTAACACGTTAATAATATGTATAAATCCATTCGCAAATACAAGCCAGTGCCTGATGCAACAACCCCTAGACAAAAGAACCGTTCACTCAATCCTCACACCCGCAACCCCTGAGCTATCCCCAACTCCAACACCCTCACAAACCTCCTCACATCCTCCACCGAGCTATAGAACCCAAACGACACCCTCGCACCCAACCTATTCATCGTAACGCGCGCACCCCCTGGACCCCTAAAATACGCCCCCCACTCCTTCGGCAGCGCCAAAATAGTAATATGCGGCGCGCGTCTCCCCCTTTCCCTCGGACTCACCACGCGTATACCCAACCGATCACACTCCCTCCCCAGCACATCCGTCAACCCAAGCAAATGCGCCTCGACGTCCCCCGGCCCCAAAACATCCAGATAAAACCGCGCAAACGCCGCCGCCGCAGCAACGCCCACCAGGCTCATATTGGCATGTTCGAACCGGCGCGCATTCGGATGCAACTCCAACGGCTCATCCACCTTAACAACCAGACTCTCGTTCAAGTTCTCCACAGCCTCCATACTAACAATCGGCGGCGTCGGCTCGCCCAGCTCCCGGAAAGACTCGGGCGAAACGTACAAGGCGCCAATCCCCGTCGGCGCATTGAGCCCCTTATGCAGACTAAACGCCGCAGCCGACACCCCCAGGTCCCGGACGTCGATGCGCGCAAACCCCACGTGCTGCGTTATATCCGCCAGGACGTGGATCCCGCGGGGCCTGTACGCCGCGCAGATGCTCTTGACGTCGTTGTGCTGTCCGCCATCAAACGTAATCGAACTAATCCCGATAGCGCGAGTCCGGGAATCCACATACGGCCGCAAAGTCTCCGCATCGACGATATCCATCTGGCCCGTGCGCTCCGCCTCGGGAATAGTGGGGACCTGCCGGACTTCGAGCCCGAACTCGCGCAGGGCGAGCCAGCATAGCGTCTGGTTCGGGTGTTCGGAGTCGATGGTGACGACGTTATCGCCGGGTTGGAAGCGCACGCAGCGGATGAAGCTGCCGAGGGCCTCGGTGGTGTCGCGCGTGAAGGCGATGGTGGACGGGTCTTCGGCGTTAATGCACCGAGCGACTAGACTGCGCGCTTCTTCGCGCGTCTCGCGCCAACTAGTATATGGGTAAGAGTCATACAAGGCCTGTGCCGAGTATCGCATGATGGCCTCGTGGACGATCAAGTTCGACGGCGGCGCAGAGGCCGCGTTGAGAAATATGACGTCGTCATTTTGAGAGACTAACGGGACTAGATGTCTATGTGCCGCGAACTTATCCGCCAGTCGCTTTTCTTCGTCCGCGCTATCTTTTGCTGGCGAGTTAGGCTCGGCATGCTTAGATGACGCCTTGATAAGTGGACGAGATACCATGGCTGGCGACTCGATAGGTAGTGAGTTTCAACTCACTTGAAGGCCGTTAAGGTTAATAGACAGGGAGGATTAAGATAGGCAGTGGGACTAATGGGAGGTAGTTAAAATAAGTTTCGGGATAAATCGAGATCTTACTTATATGGGTATATGATTGGTATCGAGTACCATTGCACCATACACCCTCCTATACACGCCTACCAACCCCGCTTCTTCGCATGAGGCCAATCAGCACGTCTTCATCTATCATGTAATATACATCGGGCATAGGAAGTATTTTCTACACAGCAGGGTTTTACTAACTAGTGGGAATATAAATATCGCCTAAAAGGTCAGAAATATCGTCAAGATCATAACTTGTAAGGTGAGAATCGAAAATATTATGTAATTAAAATGTTATGTATAAGGTTAAAATTTCTATTGGTAAGAAGGGTATCGACTTTTCCTGCATTGGTCGTATGCCATAAAAGAATATCAAATTATCAACATGTCCTAAACTCCCCGCTCGATGAATTTGTAAATGCAACACACATATTCCATACCTATCTACTTCAATACTTCATCTAGCCTCTTAAGGTGGTAACAATCGTATCCGTTACCGTTGTGATCGTCATCACCGTCTCTTTCTCTGTTACAGTGACAGTAGCGGGGGTAGGAGCAGGTGTTGTCACGGATGTAACACCAAAGTTATTAGGCTTCGTGAAGAAGGGGGCTCCCTTTGGATCATCCCCACTGTTGCCTCCAATATCCCCAAGACCAGGGAAGTCGATAATATCCGTCTCGATTGGGATGACGTGGAGGCCGGAGTCAGTAGGGGTAGTCTGTACTATCGTTGCTGTACTCGTGGACGGCAGAGGTGTTTCAAGTGGTGAAGATGTCGGGACTTTCGGGCTGGATGGCGTTACAGTTACAGTTTCCGTAACTATTTTAGGAGGCAATGGTGAGCTTGAGGACCGGGTCGCAGTGCTAAATGTGGTCGGTACATAATGAGTAACTGTTACTGTTTTCTCTGAAGGTTGGGCAGGAACTGAAGAGCTTGTTTCCGAAGAGCTCGTTGCTGAAGAGCTCGTTGTTGAAGAGCTCGTTGTTGAAGGGGTTTGTGTAGACGAGCCGAGATTTATGGTGGTCTGAGCCGTCTTGGTGGCTGTCGGTGTGACTGTCACAGTGACCAAAGTCCCATCAAACGTCCCAGTTTCTGTAGATGAGCTAGCAGAAGTTGAGCTTCCTACGGGGGGTACATCGCCACCCAAAGCTTTGCGAGCGGTAGCATCATCCCAGCAACCAATCTGAACGCCCTTAACTGTAGTCATCGGCAAGGCGTAACAGGTCAAAGTGCCGGCACAAGGGGTAATCTCGAATGCGCCGGCACTAGAACATTTTCCGATATTCCCATTAACACAGGCAACTTGACCAGCAGCGCAAGCAGATTCCTCAGTCAAGCCAGCGAAGACCTTATTGTAGCTATTTGCGTCGGCCAGATTGCTGGCAAGAATTTCGGGGGAAACTGTCGTTGACGAAGCCGGAATGGAACTAATGATGGTGGGAACCTGGTCATTTAACGTCCCTGTTGGCGTTACCGGATGAGACACATAAGATGATTTAACAACTGATGCGAATGAAGCAGTAGTGAGTTGGGAGGATATGGCAGTAGCCGATGTAGATGAACTTTCTAGACTACTAGCACTCTTACTGCTTGCTAGTGTAGAAGGACTTGCGGCGTTTGTGTTAGAATTTATGGACGTGGTAGACTCCGAAGCCGTGGAACTACTTTGTGTCAATTGCGTAGTTTGACTCTTCTTGGTCGCCGTTGATTGAGACTCAGTCAGAGATACTACTGAAGACGTCGGCGCAAGGGGAAGAGCCAATGACGTAGATAGATGTAGTCCGGTAGATTCCTGAGATGAGCTTCCAGTCGAGTTCGATGGAGCAGCAACCACAGTTGAGCTCGAAACAGCCAAGTCTGCGGTAGAAGCGGGAGGGCCAACAGGGACTGTAGAAGATGGGAAGATGTCGAAGGTTGGGATGGTACTACTCTCGCTTAACGTGAACGACCGAGATATCGAAGTGGAAGAGCTGGACCCAACGGGGCCTGAGGTGGAACTCGCACTTGAAGTAACTACAACCGACGATGAAGTTAAGCCAGGCGCTGATGTTGTGAATGTTAATGATTGAGATGAAGATGACGTTGACGCTTTGGATGCTTCGCTCGTGATTAACGTCGAAGAGGTTTCAGTTGATAAGGGAGTGGTCGTCGTGGTGGCGATGCTACTAGTATTCGCGAACCTATAAACCTTCGAAAACCCCAGCGCATCACGCCTCTCTCCTCGCCTCAGCGGACCTGCCGCCGAGGCCTCGGAGAATAAGAGGAGGTGTGAGAATAAAACTAAGATGAGCATTTTGAGTATGATTTTTTTCGTTTCTAGATTGAAGTGAAATGAGAGTCTATGGGAAAAGAAAAAGGAAAAAAATGAAACGAAAAGGGGAAAGATAGGTTATGACGCCAAAAGCATGGAGGAGCGGTTCATATTATTTGGTGTATGTGATAAAGAGCCTAAGGATCTTAAAGGAATGCCAAGTATTATTCAAAACCGAACAAGGGGATGGGAATGCGGCACAATGGTAGAGAACAATAGTTATAGTTAATAAATAGACGACAAAGAAAAGGTAGCGGAGAATAAAGAGCCGCAAATTCACGAGGACGACCAGCGAGATCTAGAAAGGACGATTATAAGCATTGACGATCTTCGCCCGCAGGAGGGGGGGGAGCTCTCATCTTGTATTAAACACCAGACGGACTGATTATGCACATCTGGCCATTCCTGTGGTAGGAATCCTACTGTTGGGTCACTGCTGGGTCACTGTTGGGTCACTGCTGGGTCACTGTTGGGTCCACGACTATGACGTTAAGGGACCAGGTTTCGCCAAAGTTTCGGCCAAGATGAGATGTCCAACTGCTCGTAACATAAAATTGAGGCCTATCGAGAGGACCAAACGAATCGGGGTAAATCGTCCAATAGAATAGTATTGGACCAGGTGGTTCCGACCGCTGGGATAACCCTTGACATGGCAGAACTACTAGTTAGTTTCCGTATCGCATGTAGATTGGGTTTGAAGAAAGGTTGGCTAAGCGCTGCCGGGGGGTACTTCTAGTTTCTTCAATTAGTGTTTCGTTAATTGACGATGGTGACGCGCGCTTGCGTATTATTGGCAGCGGCCAATTGATGGTTGGCGGCTACAAGATTTCTGAGCCAATCGCTTGAGCTTCTGCAGAATTACCTGCGGCCACCTAAAGCAGGAACCCGTCCTTTGAGGCTTGGCTCCATTGACTCCATTGACTTCATTGGCCATCGTATATCCTTCTTGTATATAAGTATCCAAGTACCATCGCCTGAGAGCTACATGCATAGGTATGTGTAGATTCGAAGCCATTTAGGCTTTGTTTGCTTCATTTTACAAGCCTAGAAAGATTAAAAATCTAGGTTAGGTGGTACCGCGGGTCGAAGCGTAAAATCGAGAAGATATCCCTGTCTAACCACGTGACTGTCACGTGATATATTCAAGTAAGCATTGATTTGCTATTTCGAGATGCAACTTTCTTTAATGCAATACAGCTATTATTAAAATGTTACAATCGCATTTATTTAAATAACAAAGAATCATAACAAAGACGAACTAAATCAGCCTTTACTATTCAATATTAGGGAAATTTCGCTTGATAGGCCGTGTATGTATTTGGTCTTTTAAAAATCGAAAGGCAGTGCTAAATCTACCCAAGGGTATGCACCCTCAAAGCCGCCGCTTGCTATCATAAGGGGATGTTACGAACCTATAAAACAACACAATGAACCACACTCTAACCGCCCCTAGTACACACCCCAAAGCCTCTTTGTGTACCCTATATGTCCAGGCCTGCCTCTCGGAGACCCTATGTCGCACCGCCGAGCTCCGCGAAAACGTATAATCATGAGGTTGAAAAGCAGGTGTTTGCAGAATATCAAAACCAGTTCCAAATCATATACGCGCTTGAAGCCCTTCGCGGCTAATCATAAATGATGCTCCACTATATCTTGTCCGTACACTGCTCAACGGTGCTCACGTCTCTAGAAAGACATGCGGCAACGATAGGTCGCTCGATCGGTACTATCCGCTATAGGCGTATGCAGGCGAATAATCGGACTGAAGCCGACAGACGAGTATTGTGACCTCTTCTATCCCGTCCAATCAGGATAAAATTCAACTCCCTCGTATATCTACCCTCTCTCAAGCCGGCTGGTCCATCTCCAACAGAATCTGCTGTAAAGCCTTAAACTTAACAGGCTTAGTCAAAAATTGCGACATGCCCGCATCCATGGCCTCTTGGCGCGTAGCCTCATTGCCGACACCCGTGATGGCAATGATAGTAGACGGTGACGCAGCAGTAGGTTCCCCTACTCTTTCCTGTTCAAACTCGCGGATCTGTTGTGTCGCTTCGAGTCCATCCATGACAGGCATTTGCAAGTCCATCAGCACGAAGTCAAAGTGCTCCTTAGTTTCCTTGAATTGAGTAACGGCTTCGAGCCCGTTCGTGGCCTCGGCGTACGGCAACTTGATCTTCTTCATGAATGTCACTAGGAGCTTGAGGTTGATCGCGTTGTCGTCTACTAGAAGGACGCGAGGTAGTCGTCTAATATGATTCCCAGACCGAGAACGGCCGTGCGGAATAGTCGCGGAACCGGGTCGATTACTGATCGTGCCAGGATGTAGCAATCCTGTCTGAATGCTCTGCTCAAATGGTAGTTTTAACTGTTGCTGATCGGATTTCCATTTTAGAGCTTCGATCGAAGGCCTATACCGATGTTCCGTCGGGTCGTATACGACCGCTGAGGCATTCCACCCAGTCTCTAAACTATACCTCTGATTTCGACTACTCTCGAGGGATGGCGAGGGTGCCCTAGACCGTGCAAGCTGATCCTGATGCTTTGAGCTTTCTTCGACGCGTTGAAGGCACTGAAGGAGGACTTTTCCTAGCTTGCGCACCCCTACGGGTTGGCTGATAACTTCAACTATTCTGCCAAGAGAAACTAAATCCTTAACGCCGGCAGCCCGTAGGGCCGCAGCCTCGAAAGCATTCGTGCAGACGATAAGTAAAGCCGCTTCTTTACCCGTATCGCCCATCTCCTTTCGCTCGAGGTGTTGTCTTAACAGGTGTTCTATCGGTGGTGGCTCAGCATATATGTAAATCGCTGTGTCCGGGTCGGTATCAACAGTCTTGCTTTCGATAACATCCATATTGAACCATTCCCGACAGAAATTGGAGATGGAAAGTTTCAGTTTGGGCAGTTCTCCATTGATATGGGTACCAAGCAGGGGGTCCAAAATGCACACCTTTTTCCCTGCCGTAGCTTTCATAACCTCGCGCTGGATTTCATCTTGGATACTACCGCAAGATCCACCGGCGTCGGCAGTCTTCATCGGAATGGTGATATTAACGTGTGTCCCAACCCCCTTCTCGCTGTCGATTTTGATCTTGCCATCCATGTTTCTCACGATTTGTGAGGTGATAGAGAGCCCAAGTCCCGTACCCGGTGTGAATGAGTCTTCCTGCGAAAAAGGTTTGAAAATATGGTTTGCAAGGAAGTTCTTCGACATACCAATACCGGTATCCTTTACAGAAAGATCCACCTCGTAATTAGACGGTGTGATTTCCTTTGCCTCCAACGAGACGTCGATGCTACCGGTTTTGCAGTATTTGATAGCATTTCCAACCACATTCATTATCACTCTCCTAAGGCCACCTGTTTGTCCCTGCAGATACCAAGATGCCAAACGTTGGATATGAAGCATCAAAAAGACCTTTCCTGAGAATTTTACACTGCCAGAGTGAATCTGTTCTTCGGTTGTCGATGAATCATCAATACTCATCGACTTTATTTCTGCAGACACCTCGTCGACGGGGTCGTGATGTCGGAGGTTGATTTTGCGAAATGTCTGGCCAGCAAAGACCGCTTCGACGACTTCCTCCAAGAGAAGGGCAAGATCGAAATTTGACGATAGGGGTTCCCCAACATCGCGCGATCCTTTCCACGTTCTTCTCTCGTTCGAGGAGCTAAGTCGCGCGCTCGCACGATTCAAGTTGTTGATTTTTGCGTAATCTAGGAGGTGATCGATGGTATCTAACAGCGTCTTGCCACATGTTTCAATTGCGCCAATTAGACTCGTTTGGTAAGCTGAAGTCATAGTATCCTCTAAGAACTCTAGGCTTCCCAGCATTCCGTGTAGCGGAGAACGCAAGTCGTGAGAGATGGATGCAATGAACGTAGACTTGGCAATATTCGTGTTCAGGACCTCCATGCTCGCTACCTCGCTCATCATACAGGATCCAAAGGTCTTAAAGTAGGGCAATGCATCATCGGGGTCGCCCATCTTGAAGTCGTCGCTCCAAATAAAACCTGCCGCAAACCATTGACCTTGGGCGTAATTGAAAAGGGGAAGGAATATCAGCCATTTTGCGTCCGGTATGCTTTTGAGAAGCTCTCGCGGTAATAGCATATGGGGTTGGTCCTCTATATCTTGCGTTGACGTGTTCAAAGCTGCGTAATTGGAGCCTCCACCGACAACTACTTCGTCAAGGGTCATGCTGTGATGGGATACGATGCGTCCCTTATTCAAGTAGAAGCATTTACCAAACGGATAGCGCATAATGAATTTCTTGAGATTTTTGCGCTTGATTATCCCCTGCGGGAACTCGTCACCACCATCACTGCCAAGGACATCAGCCATTTCATCTAGTCGATCGCCGAAAGCAGGCTGAGATGACGTGGATCCATATCCTGGAGATGAATCATCCTCTCTTGCCTTGTCGGCGTCGGTTTCTTCGTCCTCTGTTGACTCGAAATTGACATCCGAAGATACGGTTGGATCAGTACCATTTGGAGGCGACATTACCCCTTCAGACTGACCAAAGAACAGGCCCGATGCAGCATCGGTAAATACACATCCCGTAGCTCTGGCTTGCTGGCATAGTAACTGCGAAGCCTGTGTAAAAATCCTACGTATGCTATCCTTTGGCGAGTCGGGAGTTTCCTTGCCTTCAGAATCGCCAGCCCTGGAGAATCGAGGCCCTCGGCCTATTCGAGCCTCGCTATATGTAGAGGCATCCCTGGTAGGGGAAATGGAAGCGTGCGCCAAATTTGACCCCGGCTTTCTAGGCCGCCCTCGTGGAGGATCCATTTGGGGGTCGGTTGCTCTCACATCCAATTGCTGTTTGGTGCTCGGCGCCTGTATGGAGCGATCAGTATTGCTCAGTTGGAACTTATACTCAGATAAATCTTCCAAGAAGTAAGAGATACCCCTCATAAAATCTCTCTCCGAAACACGGCCCATTGTATCCACTACAGACTTGGTTAGTAAATCTTATATCGAATGTGATTGAACGTTGGGTAAGTGAAAGGTCACGTAATGGAAACATCTATTTCTGAAGTAGATGCCGTAGAATAGATTGTAATTCTCGGGGCTACTTACTAACCCTCTCCAGATGATCCGCCACAATTTGAGCGACATCTTCCATAAACTGCGCCTCGTCAAGACTAAGGCCCTGGGGTCGTGGTCGAATATCAGAGACAGCATAAACGCCAATCGCGTGCCCTTGTTTGGTGACTATGGGTACGCCTGCGTAAAATCTGACGCTAGCTCCAGACGTCACGTACGACCGGTATTTGAACCGATCATCCTCCAAAGTATCATTCACGATGAAGGCGGAAATGTCAATATCTTTACCTCGGGCATCCTTGTAGGTAGTTATGGCTCCAAAGGCATGTTCGTCCATACAATCCTGACGCGGAAGGGACACGTGACCGAGCCATATGTGATCCCCAGGAGCGTGCCGTCTTTCATCAATAAGCGACAAAGTCTGTGTGGCTTCTGCGAGAATGATTTGCGTATTGGCGTCTATTAAAGATACCATGGCGCGTTTGACGTTCAACCTTAACGCAGCCAGCTGAGCAAGCGCAGTTAGAGTAGTATCGTGAGAACATTGTACTTCTCGGGTCTCATCCGGTCCCGTATTCGCAGGTACAGTCTTTAACTTCTTGGAGTCGAGCCATGGCTGATAATATTTATGAAGATCACGCTGTCTAGCCAACTCTGCGGTGCTGACACTCGAGGCGCGTCTCGTCGCGACGCCGGCCGCAGTCATGTTTGTATGTAGGACATTAAGAATAATCTTGAGAGTCGTGTCAACTACCAGTCCGAAGAACTCATCAGTCTTGATTTTCTCGTGGCGACGTTCTTAGCGCCGAGCGGAGATGTCCGAGGTCGAGACCGATCGCTGATGGATCTTGACCGGGAACTAAGAGTTAGCGTTGTAGTAAGACTAATAGTCGACATGATGACATGTGTCAAATCGAGACTACAGGTATTGGAGAAAGTTAACGAATGACGTCGAGATTTCGATTGCGGATTACCTAGACGAGGATTTTAACAAGTTGCCACAGTCGGGCGGTTTGCCAAGGCCACGCAGCCACGGTGATCTTAACCTCAATGTGCCACATGCTTTGTGGCTAGTATATTGTGGATAACCGAAAGATCGTCAAGATTCAGCAGTGTAAAGATTTAAGAGTCCAAATATGGTTTTATAAGCTACAATCAATTCAAGGCTAAAAGAAGGGATTTTTCGTCACCTGGACCTGCAACTATTAATTAAGGGTTGAGGGTTGATTACCAGATACACCGAATTCCAACTAGACATAGAGAGACCTTCTTCGTCGTGTACATGTAGCTCAGGTTGCAATAGCTCAAGATTTAGTGCTAGCCTCAGAAATCCCGAAATGCAATGATTAATGATGATAAGATACATCTAGATGCCGTGATAAAAGGCGAATAAAACGTAGAAACGTGCCCACTAACATGGCCGCACGCTTCTCAGTGGCCAACTTTCCTAACTTCTTCGTCCATTTCTTTCCAGGTGGCACGCCTTTCTTCTACCGAGGCGCCACGGAAGAAAACCCCGTCAACCAACATTCTTCTTACGGCGTCAATCTCCTTTCGTAGATGTGCAGCTGATGGTAACACGAGAATAAGGGCCTCTGCCTTGGAAAGGTGCTGTCGCGCGTTCCCCACATTGTACTCATCTCCGCTCGAATCACCAGGCCCTACAGTATGGTTCGCTTGTTGAGCGAGAGCAACAAGTTTTGAATAGAAAATATGGCCTTCGGCCTCTTGTCGAATATATTTTGCCTCCTGTGCTAGCTCGGCTAGCTGCTTGCATTCCTCAAATGCCTTTTTGAGGTTAAACTTCACGATTGTATGACATCGAGTCAGACTTCTCAAATGTAGAAAGTCGCTTATGACCGTTAGATAACACCGGAATAGAGAAATACGAGCGGTAACCTGGCCACGCATGCGTATATCTGAAGGAATCAACTCATACTTGTCGGTAGGACGATCAATCCGATTAGTGTGTTCCATAAGATCATATACTTGGCGGTATGACTTCTCCATAGCCGTAACACCACCAACGTATTCAAATATGGTAAAATAAAGGTGGATGATTGACTTATACCGATCATGTCCAACCCAGTCGTGAATGGCAAGTAATTGGTCGATAGGGCTTCCGCTGACATAAAAGTCGCTGCTTACTCTGCTGATCGACTCTTGAAGGCGGTCAGATTTCTTGAAAGTTGTAAGTTTCTCCTCCTCGTCAATAAGTTGTCGTTCCAGTTTCATCGACTGGGTATGAGACCAGATAACAAACTTCTTGGTTGACTCTTCCAGTAACGTCTGACGAACAATCATCCCGTATCGTGAGATATTTCGCAAGCTTCCTCTGCAATGTGGGCAAGACCGAATCGTATCACCCGAGAAAAGTCTCGTCGAAGCCTGGATGGCAATAGGGGCACTATCGACATTTCGACAATTGTCTACTATTCCCAACGACCTGTCCATACTTGATACTGTAAATATGTGACCACAATCAAGAAAAAGGCAGGGTTCCGCGTCCAAGTTGATCATATGATATTCACGTAGCTCAGGTGCAGGCAGCGTATCAACTATGGTGGCTTTGATTTCTCCAGATGCACAAATTTGACAGAACTTCATGTCAGGGCAGGCCTCGCCACAAAGAGATGGACCTAGATACTCTAATCAGATCCTGAGCGTCTCGCAAAAAATGGTATGCTCTTACACTGATGACCGCAAAGTAAGCGCTGGCTGCAACGGTTGGAACAAGCCGCCCAATTGCATGGGGCAGAGCACCTGTCAAGAATGATTAGTAAATATATAGTCAGGTAATCACATCATATGGTAAACTTACGGCATAGAGCATTGACTGTGCACGCAGCTGGATGAACACGGTAACATGCAAGGGGTACAAGGCTCGGAGCATAGTTTAGAACATGCTGTGTGGGTGCACCGTTTGTCGCAAGGCATACCGCAAGGAGCACAATTCTCACCAGGATGACATTGATTAACACATGCGTGTTTACAAGTACTGTAACTTCGACCACAGATAGATGTACATGGTGAGTGAGTCCCACCACGAGTCCTGCAAACCTTGCATGAATCTTCGCAGACATGTCCACAGGGAAGAGGTTGACCACATCGTGCCGGGCAGGCGAAACTAATCTCGGTAATGTCTTCGTAGCAGGGAACATCAACATGATGACCGCAACCCGGCACATCTTTCCCTACACGTGTGAGACATTTGACCTCGCCCGGGTGCTCAACTTGCCAACATCGAGGTGAGGTTAGTGTGTGACCACAAGGAAGAGAAACCTCATGCCCTTCGAGTATAGTAGAACACCTTTCTTCACAATTATCTCCACAAAGCCTAGGACAACTATGGCCACAGGTCTTTAGCCGTAAGCATGGTTCCGGACATTTGACAGCCCTATGTAAGGGCTTTGCATGACATTTGCTACGGCAAATGTGACCGCAGTCAAGTTTCTCGGAACATTGAAGATTGCATCCAGCTTCTGGGGACAATCGGATAAAATCATCAGGTTCCGCCACTTCGATGGCTGTGTGTTTGTGTCTTGGGCATTGAAGTGGTAGTTTAGTGCCGATGCACCCGCTTTCGTTTAGCATGGAAATAACTTTTGACCACATCTCAACCTCACCATAAGTTGTGGAATTTCCAATGATGTACATTCCATGCTGTGCTCGCGAGAGGAGTACGTTAATCCTGTTTGTAGTCTTCAAGAATCCGCATTGTCGTTCTGAGTTACTTCGAACCAGAGAAATAACAATTACTTTCGCTTCTTCACCTTGAAAGTTATCAACGGTCGCAAGCCGTATGCATTTACCCAATGCCTGCTTATGTGCCTCTAATGGGGTATCTAAACCTTCTTTTTGAAGGCTCTCGAGGTCTCGAGCCTCGACAACAAGCTCGAATGAGTTTTGAAGCTTCTTTCTTAGCTTGTGCAATTGGCCTAGGTAAGGTGTCAAGATGGCAATATCGTCACGTCCGTACGTTCCTTGGCGTACAAGATGGGAGACGAGAGCGGAAACAACTTCGATTTCAAAATCATTTGTCCGAGACGTATTAGTAGGGAAATTCGGATCCGATCGCGCTTCTGGTTTATCATGGTCGAGCCAAAATAGGCGTTTTCTCATCCCGACCACTTCGGGATAATTTTTGACTTTCTCATCATCCTTAAGAGTCTCGTATATAGTATCTCTAATTAGTCTCGATATCGATGGATGCATTCTCCTTTGTATTTCGAGCATATCGAACGGCAATTTCAAGTCTGTGGGCCGTGTTGGCTGAACAAGTCTCTCAAAAAGTGACACGTCTAGCGAATATTGCTGTCCACGCGGATTTGCAGCAGAAAGCTCATAGTCTGAAACTTGGGGGCGCAGTTGAAGATGGTCTCCGATGAGAATAGCGTGCTGCACGGACGGAAGTAACGCTGTGAGAATGTGACTCTCTAGGACTTCGCCGGCCTCCTCACAAAGTAAGACTTTGCTGTCAAGCTTTCGAAGCATATCTAAGTTCTTGGCCAAACCGGTTGTTGTGACGCCAATGATATCAGCTTCTTGGAGAACGCGAAGATCCACCTCACGTTGCACAGTGTCGTGTTCCCTCTTCGCTTCCTGATAGTCATGGTGAAGAGAGACAAATTCATCTCCCAAGTCGGTAGCTACCACAGAACCCCAGGATGTGAAAAGCGCAAACCTTTCCTGCCGGCTTAAAACCGTTGGATCCTGCCCTTTCAGTGCGTCAACATCTCCGACTGGTTTCTCTGACACGGAACCTGCATTGACCCAGTCGAGAAAGTAAGCTAGGTCGTCCTTACGGGTAACTTTAGTCCAATCTTCCTCTTCTCTGCCGAATATCGCATCATAGAACAGCGATTCATTGGCCTTGATATGCTCCTTGATCTTTTTATGGGTTGTCGAGGCTTTTAGTTCTGTTAGGTATGCTTTCATCTCGTCTTCTGCCCCTTTTAAACCTGCAGCCGACTTCCATGAAGCATTTCTCTCCGATTTCGTGCGCTCCATATCCTTCCCCACATTACGCAGGTTCAGATTGGTAAGGACAGCCGATTTCGATCTTGAACCAATGCGAATAATCTGCTCTACTCCGCCATTGAAGAGATGTTCAAGGAGTTGATCTAAAGCGTGATTGGTGTAACAGACACAGAGTATTGGACCTATGCTAGCCTGCTCCTTGTTTGCTAAAAGGACCTTGATAATCGCCTGTACATGTGCCAGTTAATTCTCACGTTATATATTTCGGCAAGTTGGACTTTTGAACATGGTACTCGGTTAAACCGAAATAGGAGAAAAGGACTAAGAATTCGGGTATTGACTTACCTCACCAGTATAGCTTTTTCCTGTACCTGGAGGTCCCTGAATGAGTGCTAGGCTTCTTTTTAACGAGTTTAGAAGGGCTGTAGCCTGGCCTTCGTCCAAGCTTGATCTGCTACAAAGCTCCTGAGGATTTATGGCGCCCTGAGGGGAGAATTTTAAATCATTTCCATCCAATGTAAGACATCTCAAATTAAAAACGAACCCAGACTTTGTTGCATATAGGGGAGGTGAGATGCTAACTTCGGTTGGCCCATCAGCACTCGATGCAAGGAGCTCGGCAAACGGGAGATCCAGAGTCATGAATATCTGTTGGAGGGCTGATAGAGTAGGCTTGAACGAGGGCAGAAGGATGCCAGGAAATTCCACTAAGGATCTCCTGACAGGTTCATTGGACTGCGATGCCGACAGCATAATCTTGAGATCCACTTCGTTCGGTTCAGCTAAGTTCAGATTCACGTATGCAAAATCCTTATTGCTGTGAAGGTTACGTTTTTCGGTGCCATTTTTATCCGCCTTTTGTGTATGCGTGCGAGCTGGATCCGGTCTCAAGGTAGATTCGGCTACAACACAAAAGACGGCGGTATCCTTCTCCAGGAGGCAAACTAAAGCGCCTACCTCTAAACGTTTCGAAAGGTTCCACCAATCTGCTCGTGCTTCGCTTGCCAATCTTCCTGCAGAAAAAGGCTGCTCGATTTTCAAATGAAACTCCAATCCGCATCGGCGTGTGCATTTAATGTCAACAATATCTGCGATATTATATGAGTTTGTCCGAATACGACTCTGTGGATTGACAACGATAGCTTTGCTCTCTGGATGTTCAAGAAGACGTAGCTCTTCGCTAATACAGTCTTTTAGCTGACCAACCATATCTTCTCGAAGAAGTCGGAAGTGGCGGTCAATCAATCCCTGGATCCCTGGCAAGTGTAGCTGTGAGGGATCTTGGAATGGCCGGTAATCTGAACGGGTGGACATGATCTCCGACATTGTCGGTAGAATTCGAATCTTCGTTATATCCTCATGATCATTGTCGTGGCGTGGACCTTCCGGGGACAAATTTCCAGGAAGATCCCGACGCAATACAAACTTGGCATGTCCAGGGGGCTGGGGCTTTGGGGCGTCATCTCGCGCGGCTTCTTTGATGACGCCGAGACGACGCTGAATATACTCGAGATGGCTCTTCGCTTGTAAGGTCCAAAAGCTACGACCACTCTGATCAACGTCATCAACAAGTTTCAATATTCGACTAACAATTGGCGGGACTTTCTCGTTCGCGAGTGCTTGAGAATTGTAACTGATCGCCTTGGCTAATATTGCGGAACAAAGTTCTAGGAATTGAGCTTTCGATCCGTCGTCGTCTTTGATAAGCGGTGGTTTCCATTTTACGGCGAGTTCAATCAGGAAGTTGAAGAGAATTCCCAGACGAGAAGCATCGTAGCCGAAAACAACATTGTAAATAGTCCCGGTGTGCGCTTCTAAGATAGCCGAATGGCTTACTCGCTGCTCAGTGAGTGTTTGAAAGAAGGGTAAAACGCAAGTACGCCAGAGAGTTATACGTTTGACATCGGTATTGCAAAACTGAATCTGCTCGTCGATCATTTCGCGCACTGCTAGGACTCCTGGATCCGTCGCAAGTTCGGTTATCGTCTTTTGGAGCACGTCAAGGTCGCCTTGGACTAGATCACGAGCGATCTGAAAGAATTGAGGCAGTTTAAGGCCAAAGGCTGAAGGCTTACCCTCGTAAGCCTTCGGGATCATTCTTCGCCACTTATAGAAGGAAGCCTCGTTGTTTGCATCTTGAGAAGTCGACATGGTAATGTCGGCGCGGTTTCTCGAGCTTTGGATACTGGGAGATTCTTGTGCAGAATGCGAGAATTTACAAGAGGCTCCGCGCTTGCAACCACCAGGTTCGTTGGCAGAGCGGCATTGGGCCGGATGGCGTCTATAGGAATTAGCATGAAACTTACTAAAGAGAAGACAGATAAACAAGGCAACTTACATGCCCGAAGGCGCCATGCCAAATAACAGTTCGCAACAGATATATTGGGTTTATTGACAGATGACGATTACAGGAGAAGACTAAGTATAGACCCTCTGATCCGAAATCAGGCGCGATTCCTTGGAGTATTGAGGTCGCCTGGGAGAGATGCACGCTTGTAGAAAGATAAAACGTGGTGGTTGAAAGGGAGATTATTGAGTGCCGAAAGTTGGACAAATTCCGGGTTGAAAAGCAACCGTCGAAAAGGTAACTCTAGGCAGAAATGGAGTTGATGAGAAAGGAAGCAACCAAGGTCCGAAGCTATGTACATAGGTACACATACTTAGGCAGGTACGCGATATGATGCTAAGTGTACCTGCTTTACCATTGACGTACCTAACGTACCTACCTAACCTACCCCATAAGGTAAGACGAGTATAAACTCTACATGGTCGAGATAAACGTGCTTATATGTTGGTACCTGTAGATGCCATTTACATATTTGGAATTAAATCCACAATCCACATAAGTTGATCTCAAAGTCTGTGATTTCGTATCGCAACGATACCCTAACTTTACATGTAATCGGTAAGTGCTATCTACCTGCATTTAACTACCATTAACCCTACTATATGATCGGTTAAATACTTCACGCAATATTTCTTATGCTATACATTCTCAGAAAGCTACGTGATCCGCGTTTCTACATACAAAACTACCTATCTACAAGAATGAGAGATGCATATTTACCACAACTGCCTAAACTTTAGTCTGTGGTATAATGAAATCGGGCTTATCTAGGAAAATTTAAACTCTCTACGGATATTGAGATCTGTGTGGTAGGGAGAAGCATTCTTAGGGTCTAAAAGGGCTGCTATATATAACTGAGGTTCCCTGTTCACAAAGGATACATCAAGTAGAAAATGAACATTACTTATAGAAAGGCGTCTCCCATACAAGAGGTTGCGGGAGTTTACAATTGATTTAAATATAAGAATAAGAGTGAAAGGAGAAAAGGGGCGAAAGAATATACCAACTCGGGCATTTTGTACCAAAAGTTAAATTTGTACTACCTATAATATGTGATAGCGATACAAGTAATTACGAAGCCACGTTGTCGGGTATGCGAGGTTGCGAGTCAGGAGAGAAAAGAAATATTAGAAAGATATTTATGTGTAATAGGTAAAGAAGGAAGCACGGGACTCGAATTCCAACTTTCCCCCAGCCCATCTTATTCTCCTCCGAAGTGCCTAACATGATACGCATTACATTCGTAAACCATATATCTCGGTTCCTTTCCGTGCCCGAGAAGAATTATTGCTTACCCAGGTACCCAGCAAAGTCGAAGATTAGTAAACATATAGGAGTTAAGAGTCCCCTGTTTGTGTATGAGGCAGTTAAATGCGAAGGATCAAGTTAACCGTGATTGAGCATTTGTCCAGGTGTAGAGTTTCGATTTTAACAAGCACTGAAAATCTAGAATTTCTAAATGGCACAGACATTCGAATGGTGTCATCAGCGCCATCCGTTATAAAAATAAAATCGAACACGCTCCAGAAGCTTGAGGGCTACCCTGCGTCGTTGTATTGAATACGAAGAGTCTCACCATCCTTCTACGTCAACTCTTACCTGTCCTCTGGATAGGAAGTCATGTCTCATATTTTAGGATGGAGAGCTTGCTCTTCGGGGGTTCGCAACGTTGTTTTCCGGAGCGGTGAACTATGGCTTCATCTTTGTTCGTATTCCCGATTTATACCTCTCGCTAAAAACTTCCGAATCATCAGTAGATTTATAAGAATCCTTTACCTGGTAGTTTCGACAGTTGAGCGACTGTGCGTGCATGGTTTATGAATCATGATACTCAGAGAGATGGGCGTTTTGAAATAATGTAGTTCCCACGATCCATTAGGTAATTTTACTCCGGATGCAACGTAGTCAATAAGGACAATAAACAGTCTATCTAGGTAGGTATTTTATCACCATGCTTGCTCGGAGTGGGGCAGATGGCTCTTCCAGGACACTCATTAATGACCCCTTTTGGCTAGGTGGGATCTCTGAATCTGAGTTCCCATTTCGGTGGCTCTACGCTTTAAATGGTGCCTATTCGGATCCTGTTTTGAAACCCCCCGAATCCTACTAGTCTACTCGATTTGGTTTCTGCATCGAAGCGGCGTTCGGCTTGAAGACATTTTGATTGGCTACCGATTACGAGATGCATGGATACGCGGGATTATGATTGGCGGGCTTAGTATGGAGCCAGTACCTAACTATTCCAGGAACCATGATCACCGGGGCGAGGAGACTTTACCGGCGTTCTGGAAAACGGCGGCTAGGCACGTGGCAGTACGCTGCACGTCGTAGCCGCGAGGCTTAACTTCGGCCGGGAGGTCCTATGATAGGAAATCGAGATGGCGTAGTAGGTGGATTCCTTCTCTTATTCTTCCTTCCTCCTCATTCTGTAGTGGAGTGGACGAAGTAAGAGAGGAATTCTTCTCTGTGATGTGAATCGAGTGACCCGTCTTTCTCCACGGTACGTTCCTTCGACCAACACGAGAAAAGGTGATACTGGAGTCCTTCTCCAGAATAACCACTTCAGAACCATATAAGTTTCTCGAAGACACCCGCCGACATGGCACTATTACAAGATGTCAAGACAGACACTAGAATCATCCAAGCTCGTCCTAGTACAGACCACCCTCGAGTTCTCTTCGGTACCAACAATAACAACTCGAAAATATTTTCAGAGTCCAAAACTAGCTCCAACATGAGTCACTCAGAGGGCCAGCCATGCACCTTTGCAGATATTGCAGTTTCGTATCGGGTCTACATTCTCGACGACCTCCTTTCAGAGCCGCAAGAGATTGTCCATGATTGGAGCCGGAACCTTCGTAAGTAGTATCAAGGTCCCCTTTCCCCCCCTTTCTGCTCCGGGTCATTCCTGGGCCCCTTAGGACTTTTCACAGAATAGAGTAATTACTAACAATCATCATCAAAGTGTACATCAGTCAACGACATCGGCAGGGCCATAGTTTTGCGCCTATTGAGATGTCTAATGAAATTCTTATTTTTGACGTTTCAACTGGTGACATTATCGGTTCAATCGATATTACCCCTTATGCCGGGCCACACTGCATGGAGCTAGATGCGTCATGTAGCTATGTCCACGTCTACATCAACGAAGGGACTATTTGGATAGACCTCGAGTCTAGAATAGTCACTAACTTCGAACCAACGCAGAGCAGAAGGCGCGGAGAGAGGACTACCGAAGACTTTATTGCTGAAGTTGATCTCAGGTCCGGTAAGATGCGGCAGAGAATCAACGTTCCAGAAGGCGACAGAAACTCTAGCGATGGGCGACATATCACCTTCTCTACCCCGGCAATTCGGTTTGCAAGTCGGTCATCAAGTAGCAGACTACCTGTTATAGATGTTTTGAACGATCATGTTGTCGATGCTATCAAAAGCAAGTTCCCGGTGAATGCGATATACGTCACATCGAGGAACGTTATGCTGGTTTAAGGGGATACATAAAACCTATTCATGCTAGAAATGAACACCTACCGAATCTATGATGGAAAATAGGAGCTGGGATTAGAGCTAGGATTAAGAGTTGGGGAGTTATAGATTTAGTCCATGCTGGCATGGCGGGATGGAGGTTTGCAATGATTTACAATAGACTGCTTAAAGTATACAGCAATGTAACGTTTTCTTTCTGTTTCTTAACTACGTGTTTTAAAGAGTTGTACATGAGCAATGTTACCTGTCTTAGGGCTATTATGATAATTACAACAGACCATGACCTTAGGCTTGAAGGTTATCGTATTCAAATTCCTAGTTCCCGCATCACGAACAGCCCCTGATCCCCGCCCCCGCCCCCGCCTCCTTACAGGGGTATGCTTAAGCGATTATCGGGAAGCTCCACATTTAAAGGTGGGTTTCATATGCCGGGTTACTGCAAAAGGTCTCGACCCTGAGTGTACCGGGGAAGACTCGCTGTATTAATGTGGCGTAAAAGCGCTTAACCTAGATTAATAATAATAGACGTCTGCTAAACGCCGTAATCTCAGCGCGGCTACTTTACTTCCATTTCCTTCGAGAGCAATTACTAAAGGCTTACATACCTACCTAAGCTAGTCATCATTAGGCACGATTACTTCTAACTTTCAAAATGTCTTACATATAAGTGGATCTAGTTCAGCCCTATAAGCCGACGGACCCTAACTACCCATGCATCCCATATATCCTAGTCGGTTTTAACTGGGACTCTAAAGGCCGTTCGGGGTCCATGATTGATTATTAACGCGGAAATGGCATTTTATCACCGGGCTCGGCGACCAATACGTCATAAACCATAATGTTAGCGAGTCTATAAAGTGGATAAGCTTATTCCTATGCGATGTGACGGGTAAGTTGATCTTGCTAGTAGATCATTATGTCTCAGCGGTACAAGCGCGGCACGGCTGAGCCGCAGCCCTAGCCATGACGAACACAGCTTACGCATTTAGGTGCTCGTAAACATGAGATTACTTGTGCCGTTCAACATGAACAGTCAACAAGCTTGGTAAAGCACCGTGCCGCAGTCACACGAGAGTATAGCCACCATTAAAATTGTTAGCTTTCTTCGCTTTACCAATGTTACACTTCACCGTTATAAATGTTAAGATATCTCGAAGTGTATGTCTCACATAAAAAATCGAGGTTGTAAAGACAAGATTATGACAGTTTGAAGAATGCGCTGCTTACATAATTAGAACACGGAGAGTCTTAGGTAGTATAAACACAGGTCCAAGCGAACAGGGTACTTTTGCCCCCATGGTACTACGCCGCCGGTTTAGCGACCGGAAACACCTTAATACTTTCCCGTGCGATCTTCGGGTTGGTAGATATAATATGCCAAATCCGATTTAAGCTTTTAGTCGCTCCCACAATGGAGTTAATCCATGTCAATTTTGACTCGTACGAGTTGATACATGCCTATGAAGTAACCTTCAACTCAGATAATCCTTCAACCATATTCCCACTTTACATGGCTCTTTGATGGCGACATTATAGCTCCATTAGTATATTATCTCATTCGTATTTATAAATAGGCCTGGAACTAGCTCCTATCAAGGCGAGGAACGCTTAACTGGTAAATTATATATACTTATGAAACTTGAAGTGAGTTTTGCCATAAGCCTCGCTTTCCTTAACCACTAACACTAAGCACGAGGTGGAACCAAAAAACATGGAAACAACTTTGTTGTTCCGCGAGGAACTTTAACCTAGCTACGAAAGTTTACGTATATACATAACTGAACATATCCTTTGTTCTAGATGTCTCATCTAGAATTCTGACAGATAGTTATGAATATAGAGCCATGAACCTCTTTGGGATTGGGCCACATGTATAACAAAATAGTCCCTATATGTTAGCTTGGTGGTTATTAAACAAGAAGTTTAGGGATAGTTTATCAACGTTAAAGTCTACATGGATCATACGACACTATACATGTAAGTAAGTACCAAAGGAAACGCGCACATGGGACCTAACTTAATCAAGTTTGTTTTTCCCGTCTTTGCGGCTACGCGAATCCGGCTTCCCGTTTATTTTTCAGCCTTTTCTACATTTTCGATTCATATAATGTAAAGAGACATTTACCTCATCCGCATAGTAATTTTCGAATAAATATTTAAGTGTCTTTTATAAATACCTAATATTATTAAGCTACTTAGGTGGACTTTATAAAGCTTTTAACTCTTCGTAATTTTTAAAAACTTTTATTATACCTACGTTTATAGAGATATTAAAAGTAACCGAAATGCAAGTCTTAAATGTAAGTGCGGATGAAACGGATAGAATATGCACGTAACCTACTAAATTTCACATGGCCGTACTTCGTAGACTTTAATACATACATAAGTACATCGCATGTACATTTAAAAGGGCGTAGTTTTATATATGGTCCGAGCGTCGATTGGAGGAGGTGCCTATAACACTGGACGTTCAAATGTTCGTTCCCAAATGAAAATCACAAATGTTACGAATGCTTTTAGGTACATGTACCTCTTGCCTATGTTTAGGTTAAGAGGTAGGTAAGGTACTTGAATTTTTAAGCAACAGCTGATAACATTTGCTATGAACCTTGGCCAACAGGTACCTTAGCAATAACGATACAATAACGATACATGGGGAGCACCTGCCTAAGATCGAGGCGTGTTTATGTGTCTCGGCAGCCTTGTCGCGGTTGCCTGTCGACATCTCGGTCCAAACAATTAGCGCTAAAACATCGATTGGCTCTCGTTGAATTTGACGATGCGCCATGTGGTTCCAGTGAATGATCTATCACCTTAGAGCCAACGCAACTCATATTAATTGCAGTGCATCTCGCTTGCGTTTGGATACCTGCCTTAGGTACCTACCTAAATATTTTACACCCCAAACCCACGTCAAGATATTAGGTTGTTTGTTCACTATTCTATATTCCCTCCCGCCGTGTTTCCCTCCCCCGTAGCGCTTCCAACTATCCTACTCGTTTCTTCTCGCCAAGCATTTACTGATGCGAATACAACTTCAATAGATACTCTTTCAACATTTCCCCTTCATACTTTTTATTTCTTCAAATAGTTATTGAGAAGGTAACTGGAATACATTGTAAAATACGCTTCTTCTACACTGGATTTCCATGTAATCCTACCTCAGGAGCAGCAATTGAACTGGCTTTACGAAGTTCTAATGTTGGCTCCACCCACACAATGGATGTCGAAGAGGTTCGAACCCCAGATGGGGTTCTAAAAGCCCTGTTCCACCACATTGCACTACCTGCGATGCTACCACGAGGGTCTGAATCTAATACTGAGGATATCGAGCGCGGAATTCTGGATCGTCTAATAATTGCGGCCAAACTCATGGAGAGCGTTGTAGACATCTATTGGCAAATCTGGAACTCAGTCAGGCGCTCACTCCTAGCTTGCAAAGCCCTAAATGTTGGTGGAAAGTTGGAAAGAACCCATCTCACCTCGTATCTCAAACAACTTGGAGATTCCGACTTTGTCATACTTCACGTGGGGGCTCAAAATGCAGGACTTCTCATTTATAAACCCACGAAGTAAGTTTACTTTTGCTATCACCCATGCGATCGAGACTGACAAAGTGCATTTAGCCCTGAGTTCAGTGGCAATATTCTCTTCGAAGCATTCGAGGCATCGCCTCGACGCGAATCGGTCCTGGAGTCTCAAACCCTGTCATGGACATTCCCTGGCACTGCTGTGTTGATACCTTCCTCCGTATTTTATAGTGATACGTTTCTTGAAAGCCTCTCAGCCTTTCTCGAGCAGGCCTCGGTTGAGTCTACTCAGAAATTTTCCGAATATGGTAGAAAGGCAGGACACGCAATAGCAGAGGATAGAGGAACTTCGGATCCGGCCCTGGTCACATCTCTTCTCACTGCAATACTTGAGGCGAATGGGAAGCGCATTTCTCCTACACTTCTTCAGAAAAGGGTCAGAGATGACGTGTGCTGGTTCAGTAGCGCGCTGCCCTGGCGAAGGTTGCCTTATTGGCTTGTGCTTCGGGTCGCCATCTCGCGTTACCTAGCAATGATGCTTGGTGGCGCCCATGGTAGAATCCACTACAAGTTTCTGATGTGTGTTATTCATGGTATGATACTTAACGACACTCGAGAGACCATTCCTTTGGAAGACCAAGCCTTTCTTAAGGCTAAACTTTGTCGTCGTCTCTTTAAGCTTGATCGGGACCGTCTTGAGCAGCCCAAAGCCGTTCAAAACTCCTATACGGTATTGGCCACAGCTTTGACGCCCCGGTTTAATAGAGTAATTGATGCTACAGCAGCAAGGATCAACAGCGCTTGGGAGCAGGAGAAGAGAAACACGACCAGGCCCATACTCCCGTTGCCTCGAGAAGCACATCGACAACAGCAGCGCTTAAGTCTAACTTCAAGTCGTCTATATCTAGATAAGGCTCGCAAGAGATTCCAAGCGGCTATTCCACGTAGAGTACATCCATCTCACATAACGCCGCAACAGCCCAAGGTACACATCCAAGCCTTTGGGAGCAAGCTCTTTGGACTGTTTAACAAAGAGAGGCAACTCCATGCCATTTCTACCAATATGTCCACATACTCTTTAAGTCTGTCAGCACAGGTCCGACAGCTTCACAAGGCGATTCTTGAATATATCGACCAAATTGACGGTTGCTACGAGAATAATGCAGAGCAGAAGAGTATTATGCTTCTCACGTTACTAGAGACGTGGATGTCGCTTGACGAGGCGGCGTGTGCCATGTTCCCGCTTTTAAATCATTTTCACCCAGCCTTTACTTCGCGATTGATGGAAGTACTTCGATTTCCCCTCCTGTCTGATATCTCGCGGGCGAGAAAAGTGGAATCGTATATACAAGATCGAATTTCTAAATCCAACACACGGGCTACACTTTTTGACGATCCGTGTAAAGGATGCTTCGCGGAAAGGTACTTTGATGAATCTCCCGGTTCCGATGCTCTCATGAACATACTTGCGGAAATACAAGCAGACTCTATGGAAAAAAGAGAGGAGAAAGAAAAGGAGTGGAGGCATTTGAGTGCTGAATATGAGAAACTGACAAGAGAATACGAGTCTTCAACATGCCTCTATGTCCAATCCCCAGATGGCTTCCATTTAGAGCATGAACCTCATTACTGTCCAAAATGTCAACTTGATAAAAAGAGATCTCGTATGGTAATCAAAGCTTTCGAATCGCCATTACCCGAAAGCCCTGTCATGGCAAAGGTCGTAGTTTTTGAGCTCAGGTGTCCCGAAGCTCTCTCTCAATATCGCGACGCCACATGGGCAATCTTGTATCGCATCGCAAGGCAAACACAGGAGTCGGGAGTCGAACCGAAGCTATGCCTTCAAGATTATTCGGGGCTGCAGTTGTATGCAAAAGTTCCTGGACATATAACCCTTGCGTCAACGACCAAATCCTGTGAGCCATCACATACTCTTCTTCACGGTAGCAATAACCTACTAACACAAGCTAGTTCTGATGACTCACTACAGGGAGCGAAAGAAGTTCCCAGTTGACCTTGATCAAGTTTGCCTTCCAAACGGCCTCAAGCTTGCATACTTCGACCAGGCTACTCATTCTTGGCCCGGTCGCCGAGAAATTCATCCAACCTTCGAGCACCATTGTAAACTAACACTACCCAAAGGCTCGCCATTTTCAACGCTTCTCGAGTCTCAGAGCTTCAACGCCTATGGTAATGGGCCAACTTCTTATGAGATTGCGGCGTCTCATTCATCATGTCCTTCCAGCCTAAGTATACACGAGTACATGGCCTTCCAATTCCTCCTATCCGGAAAACGTCGTCGGTGGATGGCTCTTCTAACAGAGCTTGGGTCTTCAAATCTCAATATTTCTACAGAAGCGACTGTTCTTTTATTTGACCACTTAGCACACCAGATTGGCCCCTCGGACAAGCACCAAGCAATTCTTGGATCTGTGCACTATATTTTTCGAGATACCTCCTTCTGTGAAAGCTTACTCCAACAACTCCGAACAAAGTTAGAAGCCATTGCTTCCAATTGGCGTGAAACTCACCTTATGGAGATTGTCATCATGTTGGCGCTGAGACTAGTCGCGTTTACAACACCTTTTACAGATACGAACTACTTGGCGTCAAAAGCACTATCCCTCCTTTCTGAAGCGAGACAAATAACTTTCCAATGGGTCAGAATGCTACGGAAGGAAATGTATTGTGCCAGTGACCTTAGTAACGCACAGAACTGTCAGTCATATCTACTGTGGGCCGCTATCCTCTGCAAGAGAACATTTGCCTTTCTCCAGATGTCAACGACTGAAGATCTCAATAAGGATGAACTTTCTACATTTTTAGAATGTAGTGCAACAGTATACGACAATATTCCGGACAATATTTCCTCCCTTGGGCAAATAATGAAGAACTCATTCGTTCGAGATTTGAGAATGATGTACGAGCTTAAGGATCAAATAAAGAGGTCCATCGAGCTTCATGGACATGGTGCTCTTCTTGCCACATTACAGGTTCTATGGCCGGCTGCTGAGTCAAAGTACATATATAGCGTCAGCTTACAAGCTGATAACTGGCTTCAAGTTGAATTGGTTGATCAAGGCGGAGTTGAAACTGCAAGCTACAACTACCTTTTTGGTATCTTGCTAGTAAATGGCCAACCACTTGGCGTAAGTAACTATGCCACGTGGATTTAGGATACACTGAATTAACAAGTGTGACATTACAGAGACTCCCAACAGATCCCGAGAGTACCATTATACTCGAGGAACTATTTGGGAGCCAGACTAGTCTCATGAAGTTCCCATCATCCAGTCCGGGAATGACGCACGGTAAGTACTATTTGGCATATTGTTGTCCTGCAATTCAATAATTATTCTGCAGAAAGTATGCGGCTAATGTTCAAATCTATTCAGTCTTGGCCTTCAAAAAGGGAGGCTACCATACCCATATAGGATACGATGAAGGGGAGACTATAATCCGTGCCATTAAAGGCTCGCAAGTTTTGGAGCTCGTTCCAAGAAAGATATTTCGCGATGGAAATTCTTTCGACCTTCCCGCACATCTAATCGATAATTGTATTCATTGGCTGTGAGTTGTTAAATTTGATTTCCAACCAGGCTCTTTCTTTACGGTCGAACTAATCAAAATTAGCGACCCGATATCCGGCATCATCGAAATCAGGCCAATGTCAAAAGATATTTGGCGCTCGCACCCGCACAACTGGAGATTGGATATTACGACTTCGATATGTACACGATTTACACCCACTCCAAGAATCAAAGAAACCCTGGTGGACCCCTACAGTCCACTGTTCGTGCGTGTGTCGAAGATATTCGCATGGTTTGAGCATGCGATGCATTTGACCATCTACCAACCTGGCGGCGGTTATGCCCTCACTGTCGAGATGCCCCGCATGCAGTTAAAATGGTTCGTAAACAGGAGCAATTTACTACAGTCCTCACATCTACAGGCCGAGATAGATCCCTGCCAATCTATCGACACATGGTATGGGTTCGACAGCAAACTTGTTTGTCGCAGCTTGAAGGACCCTTTGGAGCGTTTTGTACTCGTTCCTTTAGGCGTTCTAAGGGCAAGAAAAAGGGGCTGCCATATTCAAGTATGCGTGCAATTGCACAATTCGCCAACAGCAGTATATCTCCGATTCATGGTTAATAAAACACTTGGCCGTATAGAGTCTGGAGCTGAGCCCGCATTAGTATACAAGAAGGCAGAAATACACGCACTCACATCTTTCATCCTCCCAGATCCCCTAACAGGTCTAACAGGAGTTGAGAGCTCTCTGGCGATTTTAACTTCTGGAATCTCTCAGCCATGGTCACCTTTGACAGTCCTCCCAACCAATATTCTACATTCCATTTCGAATCTTTCACCGCGTCGAGAATACTACCCTCCAGACATAAAAGTTATGAAGAAGGAAATGTGGGATCACCATTTACCTACGATGATTCAGCGGGACGAGTTTCGCATAATTGTTTCCCAGATCATCTCACAGTCTAATAGGCTAGCAACATTCCACCCTCATAGGACAGAGGATCTTCAGAATCCTGAGATGCCCGAATTGCCTTCGCCCGGCGACCATGACTTAAACCTACGTAGTCTGCACCGCCGACGACAGTATGAGAGGCATTCCAACTATGAGTTGCCATTCAGTCATCCTGACGATACGGTTTACGAAGCTAGACATAACCCCCATGCTACAAGTTTGCGTTACTCGAATGTCCTCGAAGCGCTCTATATAGTCCGCGACAAACCTGCAGCCATGTCCACAGTGGAAGATCTTGCATTAAACCTATCACAATCACTTCATATCAAGGGTTATAAGCAGATTCTCGAAAAGATAACACTGCAAGAGCGTCTTAATACTGATGTACGCCGCGAATGGGGTCCATTAGTTGATGTGGTGAAAGAAATGCGCGACCAGTACAGGCTCATGTTCTTCATAGGCATAATATCATTTCGGTCAGATGCGAATATGCCTCTAATCAGAACTCTCATTGCATTTTCACATTGGGACCAGCTCCAGTCCTTAGATCTGCCCGACCATGAGGAATACAACAGTTTCCGACCGCGTCAAATACCACAGCTTGACGTTCTGGTCAAGCTCATTGAGCCATTCCAAGTACCACCACCAGATGATCCGCCTTTAATAGAGTTTGCAAGCAGTAAGGACCAAAGGAAGCTCTGGCAAGCTAAAGCTGCCCATGCTCGCAAAGCGAAAGAAGATTGCGAGAAGCTCGCAAAATCTTTAATGTCAAAGTGGCCTACCCCAACCCCGAGCGCAAATATCAGCGACGTACATCTAGTGGACATACCCGCGGCTTTAGAAAAGCTGGAGCCTGAGTGGGAGAGACTCTACCATAATCATGAGTTCTACAATCACCTCAGAGAAGTTCAGAAGGTTTTATGCCAGAGACATTCAGACGCAAGGTTCCAAAGGGCTGACTTTATATCATCTGAGACGGCGTACGCTATTCAGCAACCGGGCTACACACTACCTGGGCTTGGAAACGATTTAATGAAGATGCCTATTAACAAGCCTAGAGAGAACCCCGAAAACCCTTCGTATGATTTCAAAGGGCATAAAACACAATTTGAAGTACCTTCGTATGGTCGTCTTCAAGATCCCGGAGCTTCGTGTGAGTTGGATCAGATTATTGGAACCTTTTCCGAATCAAAATCAATCATCCAACAGAGGTATGCCAGCGATCTAAAAGAAAGTCTAAATGCGTTTCATATCCGTCGCACGCCTACCGCACCACGCTTGGCATCGTCTTCCCACAGTGAGTATACATTATCTTATCTTCAGGAAAATGTAAAAAGATGCCTCGGGGACATCAAATCAGCCATAGAGCTGCCGAGTGATACTTACTCTAGGAGGCAGATTTGGTGGCTCCAACAGGGACAATTGTGGCCTGCTATTACTCCAATCACTATACTCGAACAGCTCCGAACGACCACGAAGCGCCTATTTGGAAGTGGCATGAAGGAATGGATTCTTCACTTTGCCTTATCGATTACAAACTTGCAACGAAAGATGCGAATGCAATCGTATCAGCGTTCGAAAGAAAACGCTCGCTACGAAGAAGAGAGACAAAACGTGGGGCATCGTAACTGGCGCGTCGAGGAGTACCCTGACTGGCTATTGTTGGAGGTTGAGTCCAACCTACTTATTCGTGAAACTCAAGTCGAAGTTGCGTTAGCAATAATCGCACCGGAATCTCAAGCAAATAGTGTTCTTCAGTTGAACATGGGCCAGGGGAAGACATCTTGTATCATCCCGATGGTTGCAGTGCTGCTCGCTGACAGCAAGAACCTTGTGCGAGTTTCCGTGCCCAAAGCTCTTCTACATCAAACAGCGCAGCTACTCCATGGGCGCTTAGGTGGACTTGTTGGTAGAGAGATCAGCCACGTACCATTTTCTCGAAAGACACCAACCAAAGAAGATCATATCAAGTTATTCCATAGGATACATCGCGACATTCAGAGAAAACGTGGAGTGATGCTCTGCCTTCCTGAGCACCAAATGTCATTCATGCTAAGCGGCCTTCAGCGTGTTCTAGATCAACGGATTCCCGAAGCTAGTATGATGGTTCGCGTGCAAAAGTGGTTGCAATCCTGTGCCCGGGACGTGCTGGATGAGAGCGACCATACATTAGCGGTGAAGACACAACTAATCTACCCATCTGGGTCTCAAATGTCTGTCGATGGACATCCACATCGTTGGGTTGTAGTTGAGCAGGTTTTGGCCCTGATGGATATGCATCTGTACGATCTTGCTACCAGCTTTCCCCAATCAGTCGAAGTTGTAAGACGTTCGCACGGGGGTTTCCCTTTTGTTTTCTTCCTCCGGCCAGATGTTGAGGAGGAAATGATCAAGCGGCTCAGATTCGATGTTTGCCGTGGTACCAGAGGTATTCTACCAATAGACACAATCGACCCGGCCGATCGTCTAGCCATCAAAGAGTTTCTCTCTGGCGGCAAGGTTCGTCCTTCCAGTTTGGATCGCATCAACCGTTTATACCCAGATCGTCCACATATCCGGCAGACAGTGTATCTACTACGAGGGCTTTTCGTTCATCGCATTCTAATTATGGCACTCAAAAAACGGTACGGAGTCCAATACGGGTTGCATCCCTCCAGGGACCCTGTGGCGGTTCCTTTCCACGCAAAGGGGGTTCCAAGCGAGCAATCAGAATTTGGACATGTCGATGTGAGTTACATTCACTAATTTTTAGCTACTACACTACCGGCAGACATACAAAAGCTTTATAAAGTCATTTTATAAGTACTAATGTGGGACAGGTGGCCATCCTATTGACTGCATTGGCTTTTTATTACTGCGGTATTAATCTATCACAAACCCGCCAAGCCCTAGAAGCTGTCTTAAAATCAGACGATCCCGCTTCTGAATACGACAAATGGACTGAAGATGAGGGTTTCCCGGGTTATTTGAGGGACTGGCACTCGATCAACGTTGACGACTCTCAGCAAATAAGTCAGATCTGGAGTTGTGTTCGGTTCAAGGTTCCCGTGATCGACTACTTTATGAACAATTTTGTTTTCCCACCGCATGCGAAGCAATTCAAACTTCGCTTGCAGTCGAATGGGTGGGACATCCCTCTTTTCTCCCACGCGCAATCTGATACATCGGCCAAGAATACGTCGTTAAGCAAGTCACGAGGACTTACAACTGGTTTCTCCGGTAAGTCTCATATCCTTATTATTTCCTCCTTCTCGATTCTGTTGGTTTTACCGAAGTGATGAGATTGTTCTAGGTACTAACATATTTTATATAACAGGCACAAACGACATCAAGTCACTTCTACCCCTTACTATCAAACAAGACGACTTACCCTCATTGTCGCATACGAACGCAGAAGTACTCACGTATCTCCTGCAGCAACGGTCAAGGAAGTATGTTGTCATGGCTGATCATAATCAGAAGCGTCTCAGCGAGATCTCATTCTTGCATATGCTTAGAAAGTTCGATAACGGCATCCGTATCTTGATCGATGCTGGAGCCCAAATCCTCGAACAGTCCAATAAGGAGTTAGCCGAGAACTGGCTAAAAATAGATGGAAGGGCTGCTGCTGCACTTTATTTCGATGGAGATAGCCCATTCATCCTTTCTAAGCAGAATACGAGGACCCCATTACTTGCCTCGCCCTATGCAGACAACCTTGATGAGGTACTTGTATATCTTGACGAGGTACGTTTACAACTATACCAAACATTAGATACATCATCTAAATGCATTCTTTCCACAGGCTCATACACGGGGAACCGACCTCAAGTTCGGTCCAAAAGCTCGCGCTGCTCTCACCCTTGGCTTAGGCCAGACGAAAGACCATACTGTGCAGGGTAGGGCCTCTAGAATTTCAATTTATTTAGAAAATTGTAACTAATGATAACTACTTAGCTGCGATGCGATTACGACAACTCGGAACTACACAATCTGTCATATTTTTTGCGCCCCCTGAAGTTAACCAGAGTATTCGAGACCTATGCAATAAAAGGGATAGCCAGCGAGTTGATTCATACGACGTGTAGGTTTGACTTGCTTCCTACCATATAAAAACCCGTGCTCTCTCCCCATATTATTAAACAGAACTAACTCGGTAGTAGGATCCGCTGGCTCATCAACAATACCTGTGATGGAATTGAGCAACTACAGCCGCTATTCTACTCCCAAGGGACAGATTTCTGTAACCGAATGCAGGCAGCGGAAGATTTTCCAGACTTCCTAGTTAATGACGAGGATAGGACAGCGTTCATTGATGCTGTTAAGCATAAGGAACGACAAACCCTGCAGCAGCTTTACGGTGCTCAATCTAGATCAAAGGCAAATGCATCCGCGAAATCAAATGCCAAAATTGCAAGCTTCGTTAAGGAACTCGAATCTCGCAAGAAAAACTTCCAGGATACGGGTCAGGCTGTTCATGCTTCGGCCCTACAAGAGGTTGAACAGGAGCGAGAGACCGAGATTGAGGTCGAGGCGGTACGCCAAGTCAAAAAGCCCATGTCGTACACGCCTCTCAAATTCCCTGGGCTCCACAGGGACCTGGAGACTTTTGCCAGGACAGCCAGGATTCCTGCCGGGTCAGACATATTCGTTCATGTCATGAGAGCTCTTGCGAGGACTGCGCTTGGCAGGAAGCATAAGGTAAACCACGAAGTCAGCTCCTCCCAGCTGTTTGTTTCGAGCGAATTCGAACGGACGGTTAAGTTGGTCTTTGAAGCGGCGAACGACAATTTCTTGGTAATACTCCCTTATTCTTTCATTTTGTTAGTATTACCGCTAATTCTTGAACATAGCGCCCTGTACAGTGGGTTCTTTATGCGACTTCTCCAGAAGCAGCCATCATTGTCACGCCCGAGGAAGCTGAGCATTTGATCCAGATCATCCAAGAAATAGAGAAAGAGAAACAGGGATGCCCAACTCGTCTTCTAACATATGCAGCCCCTGTTACTCGACGGATGATGCATTTCAATAAGCTAAACTTCTATTCTATGCCACCTCTTCCTCCGGACTGGAAGGCCTCGGAATGGCTCACTACTGAGCTTGGATTCTTCGCCGGAAGGCTATACTTCGAGTTCTCCGAGTACGATAGTATCTGTAGGATGCTTGGCATAGATGTATCTAAGCCTGGGATTGATGAGTTTGACAGCTCAGAAACGGATACCACCGAGCAACAGACAACTTCTACCACTGAAAAGTCCAGTGTGGCGACGTCTCCAAACTCAAACGAAGTACACAAAGCTGTCGAAAGTCCGCTAAATGAGAAGCTGTTGAAGCCCAAGCGCTTCGCTTCGACCCTTACATCGAAGCCTTACACGTTCACTCAGGAATACTTAGCTGTTCGGCGACGCGGGCAGGATTTTACGCATACCCCCATGGGGTTCTTGAGCAGTGGAAAACCATTAACCGAGGAGAGTCCTTTTTTCCGGCGTGCGGATACTACTCGACGTAGTCAGGGCTTAGTACCCGTAGGAACAGTCCAAGCCGACGACGAAGAGGTAGATGTAGCCGAAGACATGATGGATCTAGGGAACTACGATCCTTCAGCAGAGGTTCAAGATGATGAAGAGCACATTGTAATAGAATACGACGAGTCTGAATTGCACCCCGTGGACGAGGATGAAGATGACTCCAGCACCGAGTCTCAGCCTCCTGGAAATGCTGATAGGCAGCGGCCTACTAGGCAGAAGTCCAAACGAGGTGGATTTACCGTAAGTTAGGTTGAGGAAATTACGATAGGATTTCTTTCAAAGTTTGCTTGGGTTGTTAGGTTTTCGTTATGTTCACGGGAATGATGATGTGGCTATTAGCCTGTGTGTATGTAGGAATAATTATGTCCCTGTTTCCTTCTCAAATTTACATGTTGCTACTCGGCCTAGTTCCTGCGTATTTAACTTCCCGAAGTTTGCGTAGCTTACACGTTTGTTTCTATTTCTCGTACCACATGTAGTAAAACTTCGTATAAATAAACGGCCCAAACGTCATTTTATTTCCGCAATGTCAAGTCACAACTTGCGTTAACATCTTATACGGAAGGTGATATTCTTCCAGCCACCAAAGATTACTGAACATCATTGATATTTGACTCGGACAAAACCGGGTACTCGATACCATGAAGGTAACGAAATTCTATCTACAAAACACCTAAGGCACCCTAATGGACAGATAGTAATAGATCCTTTCTCTAGATCTTCATCTTCCTTCTTGCGCTAAGCGCCTGCATCGTCGCCGCGCCACACCAGCGTCGTTTCCAGGCAGAAGAACCAACCGCCTACAGGCTCGATTGCCACTCACCCAACACGACGAGATGGTGCGAGACTAACTACCACGCCGGATGCAATGGCAACGGGACGTTGCACACGGACAACGTCCTTTATTGCGGTACTAGGGTGTGTAAATGCGTTCGCTAGGTGATAGGTCCTTAGGAACCTAGTTCAGAAGAGGAAAGATGGAAAATGCGAGTAGCGATGATAAAGGGGAGGGAATGCGAAGGGAGAAATGCACGTCGGACTTTACCTACATCTAGGAACAAGTCGCATCCTGGTGATAATGATGCACATATAAAATAAATTCTTCTATTGCCACTCGCGATACCAGTTATACATACGTACGACCGCCACCCCCGCCAATCAGGAACTCTTTGAGCAGGTAATGCGCGACGCGCAGCCACATATTAAGAGCATCGAATTTGGAGACATCACCCTGGTCTGTGTAATGCTTCCGGGTCGCGGTAGAGCCAACCTGCGGCTCGTTCGCGTACCAGTGGGCTTTGGTGTTGCTCGTGTGGTATAGGCATCAATGTCCGCTCACGCCGGGCAAAGGCCGTACGACAACCGTCTCGTCTATCTTCGCGAACGGCCGCAGTGCATGCACGACCCTGTCGATCCGGGTCTTTCCGCGCATTGCACAGGCCGCAGGACGACGATGTCTAAGACCAGGGTCTTAGCAATATCCTCCGGTACCGAGTCTACTGGGTCCCAGCAAAGTGCTAGGCTTCGCGACCACGTCTGTGCGGCGGCGGACGGACCCAGTGGGTCTTTAACTAGGTAGTCCCCGGCCTCCAGAGTGATATATATAAAAAGATTCAGCACATAAGTAAAGCAGGCGCCGCGGAAATGCGTGGTCGTACATGTGCAATCGGATATCTCTCGGCAAGCCTCTAAATAGGGGGAATACGGCGTCCCGCATTGCCAGCTTCCAGCGGGTTGGCTGCTCAAAATCAGAATCTTGATCAACTATCCCCAGAGGCTTCAAAATTTTGGAAATCTAATCTAAATATCAGGTATTCGTAAAGCAGAAGGAGTCTGTTTAATGGTGATAGCTTTAGGGGTTCAAGTCACGTGTGCGACTTTGATCTTTAAGCAGTGATAGTTTTAACAAATTATTCAATTAGCTGCTTAAAGCAATATGTATATACAGATTAGATAGGTAGACTTGATTTGTTAATATATTCGATGTGCAGCGCTTTTTACGTATTCATATAACATTTTCGTTTTCAACCGACAGACATGCCAAGCCAGGAGGAAAATCATCACTATGATGTACAGTGCGATCACTATTTTCGCACATACATCTATGGTAGACTAAGAAGATCACTTTACTGTGTCTGGTACAAAAATTAAACTAAATTTATATCGCCTGTCAGTGCCTAATTCCTCATAGTGTTTGCAGGGTCTAATCACCAATAACTCTAAACCATTCGTCCTTACCAGCACACTTACGGTAGGATATTTCTAAGCAATGACAAACGAGAATTCCATATTTAGCTAGGGAAGTTCGAGCTTTAGGAATCTTAAGCAGCTAATAGAGATATGTGATCCCTTTTGAGACGCTTTACTTATCTACTCACAAGGACAATTGCCATCACTTGTGTTTTAGTTGCTTACGAAAGTCGGACGTAGCAAATATTCCAATGGGGGCTCAACGATGATTATAGTTAGGCTTAGGCGTACGGCATAACTTCGATTGCGAAATAGAGCCGGAAATTTTATATTTAATTAAGCTCTTCTACTACCTCTACTTGAATCAAAGCCAATAGTTCGGACCGCAGCCAACGTCTCCAATAACATATCACTCACCGCTGCAAATGATACGATATTTGACCTAGATTAGCCTGAATAATCTGGAAAAGCGATTACAAAATTAAATGAAATTAATCCTGTAGGTAGTAGTTAAAGTATTAAATAATAACATAGGTAAGCGTTTGTAAAGTGTTGAGCTTCGCCAGGTATTATCTTAAATTCTATGCAAACTCAACGCCACAAAGCATCGCGAAGGCTTACACCTGTCGCACGGCCGGTAATATTGACGGACCCACGCCAGTGCGAGTCACCCCCTCGCTGTCGCTCGATCTTCGGGCCTCTAAGCAACGAGGTACATCCGACAAAGTACATACCTACCTAGGCAACAAGACATATATATCGAAATAAACTGCAAACCCTCAGCCGACCCCGCAAAAAGGAAGTAACCCTGGGTGACTGGAGGCTAGAGAAAACTGCACCGTGGTGTCATATGCTGGACCGGTATGCCCGTGACTTGACAGTACGACATTTACAAAGTAGTTTTTCGTAGGTCCTGGGTTCAACACCCAGACCGAGCTTTTTTGCAATTCTTTTTTACTTTTCTTTTTTGCTATTCCCCTTTTTTGGTTACGTTGTAACTGCATGCCCCCTTTCCAATAAACCCGTTCCACCTCTCTACATTTTATTAATCATTATCCTTACGATACGGTCTAGAATTTAATAAAATAGGAAAGCAAATATATTTCTGTGCAGCTACATATATATCGGTATCTAAAGTCAAATCCGCAGTCGCCGCGTAATAAGTTCTACTTCCTCCCTAATAGAACTTGTGCGATCTAAGGCAAGACGAACTGGTAAGGTCTACGATTCATAGAATATTGACCTTGCCGTAGCACTGTTACATACGATCTACAGGAGCCATCCTGGCTATTCTACTATGAATTACCCCGTGGTAGGCAAATGCTTATCTCTTGCTCACGAATTCCAGAAGTCGCGTTGGGATAAACTGTGACGCCCATCAGAATGATTACGTCCTGAATATGGAAGTAGAGATACGATTGCATACGAAAGATGTGGTAGGTACTGGTTAAGCAGCAACACCAACCGCCGCCATTATCAGCCAACCTTGCTTTCACCCCGGGTCATCGACACACCTCAAAACAGTTGGCATTTGTAGTTCCTATTCCAATAATCCAGATACCTACGAATAATATATCCGTATAGCATCAATCTTACATCTTCAATTCAACTATACTCCCTCCTAGTCACATACAATTAGCTTCTTCGACACGCCGCTTCCAAGTACCCATGTCGTCTTCACACGGGAGAAGCATCGGCCAATACTACCTCACCAGGGACTCCTTCGGTAATGAACCCTTGTGGTTAGACGAGATGCAGGAATACATGGAAGTCGATAACGCCACGGATACGAATACGTGGGAAACCCTCTTTATCAGATGGGGCGCCCGCACTGTCACGTCGTATAGCGTATCCCTACCCAACTTCGCCTACGTTGTCCATTCGGTCGCTATGAGTAATATGCCACGGCCGAGAATGAAACATAGAGACGTAATAGTCGACAACTATAGGGCTGCAGGAGGGAACTTGGCTACTTTTCAACGGATCGGCGTCAGCTTTATTAATAATACATCAGCCTACGATTGTATCGAGGCCGCGTTCGCTGCGAGAGGACTACAATTCCCAGATATGGGCAGTATGGTGATCAATTTGGTACGCACCCCCTTTTCCTCTCTACAGCTTTCCGTCTCTCATCTAACCGCATGCACCACTGTTAATATCTACCTAGTAAGTACAAAAGCTCGTATAGCTCTCACCGCGACCATATAGCCCCTATACGGCCCATCAGGAGTACTAAGACGTAGCAGCGAGCCAAACAGTACCGGCTGGTCTAAACTCTTCAACGGAAACCCGTTCCTCGAGGGCCAACAGAAGATGCTTAGGGAATACAGCAGAGAATTCAACAACGCGCGGATCAAAAAGGTAACGATTGCCGCACACGAGAAATTCGGCATGATCGACATGAACCTCCTACTCATGGTAACGCACCTAACACGCGATGGGGGGGTTATACAGGCAGCCCCGCAAGAGGAGCCTTTACCAGAGACTCAGGAAAAGGTTCAAGCTTGGGATTGGGATATAGGTAATTTCTAAGCGTAAAAGAATACGGGATGGCTATTAGACGTAGAGGATTCGATATGCTTACCGTCAGCGTTTATTCTGTAGCGTAGTATCATAGGATAGTATGTATAGGTAATTCGATAATATTTCAGCGAGAATGTAATATGTATCTACGTGTATTTTCGAGCCTTTATGCTAGACATAGCAGGGGAGTTTATTTAGAATCCAGTAGTTAACGATACGAAGTTTATTGTGTCCAAGATTCTTAGCTGTGTCTCCTATCTAACAGAAGGCCCAGCTAAAGAAAAGAAAAGAAAAGAAAATTCACTGAGCTCTACAAAACTTCAAAACTTCACCTCAGAAGCGGCAACGCCTTCTGCAACCTCAAGTCTCTCGAACTCGCCCCGACATATGCCATCTTCGGGTACCCTGTGAGACGCCAGTCTTCCTCCTCGGAGTTCCAGTTGCTCAAGTCGCGGTACGTCACATTAAAGACCACTGTCTTCGTCTCTCCCGGCTCTATGTATATCTCATCAAAACCGCGGAGCACAACCTTCGGTTCCGTCGGACCGCCATGCGAGATGTACTAGGAAATGTATTAGGTGGAAGTCTCGACAAGACTATACAGAAGTTGATCACTTACAAGCTGTGGGATCTCAGTCCCGGCTACCTCTCCGCTGTTAGTGATATCTGCGCTAATCACGTACAGTAGCTCGTATAATTCAGGATTTCCACCCGACGGACCTCCCGCTGGCAGGATCGGCTGCGCAGAAGCATTATGGCCTCCCGGAGGAATCTCAGCAGTTACGTTTGGGATCGTCGCGTTATTGATATACGGATAAATGAACCTCGGTATCTTGGAGAAGCCCTCAGGGGTAACCGCATTCTTCGGGTCCAAATCCAACTCGCCGTACGTTGGCGCCGGGGGCGTGGTTCCATATGCTGGTTTATACACGCCTGGGTCGTGATGAACCGTCCTCAAATTCGAGTACGTGAAGTTGGTGTAACTAAGTCCGAAGCCGAATTCGAAGCTGGGCTCGATCTCCTCTCGGTCAAAGTATCGGTAATCAATGAAGAGGCCCTCTGCGAAGTCTTGCTGTGGCTCGATCGAGGTGGAGTTGAACAGGATAGACACTCCCCAGTCTTCCGCCCCCTTGCCCCATGTAAAGGGCGTTCGGCCCTGCGGGTTGACCTTTCCGTACAGCACGTCCGTCAGCGAATTACCCGATTCCTGGCCCGGGAGACCGGCCCATAGGATGGCGGTCACGTTCGGGTTAGTTTTGATGTGGTCGATTAGGACCGGGCCGACACTGTGAATAACAACTATAGTGTTAGGGTTAACAGACGAAACTGCTTTAATCAGTTCGTCGCCACCTTTCCAAAGCGTGAGGTTATTACGGTCTCCAAAGTTACCGTCCAACGTCGTATATCCTTCTCCCGAATCAGCATTAGCGAAAACAATCGCAACAGACGCATTACTTGCGGCCGCTTTGGCAGCATCAAGATCGAAGTTCCCCTGTAAATTTGTGAATGCTGTACCATCAGCCTCCGCCTGCTTCTCAAGCGCAGTGGCTGGCGAGATTAAATAGGGGTATTCCGCCGTCGCCGAGCCCCAGCCCATCGCAAGCGTCCCGTTATTGCAAATTCGGTCCACGCAACCATTAGGCCCATCGGGGTTATCCTGCGCGTCTTCGCCAATTACTGCAATACTCTCGGGCTTAACCAAAGGTAAAGCTTTCCCAACATTCTTAAACAGTACCGTCGCCTTTGCGCCCATCTCGCGGATTAGCTCGCCATGGTCGGCCTGCACGTCGACATGGTAGTTCACCGTCGTATTTCCCTGCTTCGAAGCCCAATACTGGTAGCCAGTGGTCTCGTTCGTCCAGGAAGAGTAGTTAATATCGACCTGTTTTGTGTCCCGTCCTACCTTGTAGAAAGCAGCCATGATACGAATAACCATGTCGTCAAGTCGCCACTGCGGAACCGCACCGCTAAGCACCGCTTCGGTCAAAGCGCCGCCCCAGTACGATCCATACGTGCCCGCGCCAAACCCCTCCCCAGGCATCGTCATATCCAAGCCAGCGAGTGCGCTGGCGACGCCGCTGTGTTGCGCGCCCCAGTCGGTGACAACTACATCAAGGTCCAATTAATCACACATATTCCCATAGCCTTCAAGATACCGTTATAATCCCCCGTAAAAACTTCTCAGAAGGAGACAACTCACCGAACCCCTGAAACCCAAGCTCATTCTTCAACAGCTTATTCAACACATACGAGTTCTCGCACGCATAGCTATTATTGATCTGATTATACGAGCACATGACGCTCCCGACGCCCGCTCGTACAGCGTCCGCGAACGGCCACAGGTACACCTCATGCATAGTCTTGTCATCAAGATTGGAGCTGATGCCGCTGCGGAAGTGCTCCTGCTCGTTCAGGATGTAGTGCTTAACGCTGGCCACTACACCCGCGCTCTGCGCCCCGATGATCGTTCCGGCGACTGCTACGCCGGCGAGGTACGGGTCCGGCCCGAAGGCTTCGAAGTTGCGGCCGCCGGCGGGGTCCCGACCTAGAGGGCCGACTACGGGACCTAGGTGCACGTCTAGATGGGAGGTAGGGATTAATTTAGTTTCTAGTGGTGAGGCGGGAGAGAAATGAGCGCTTACCAACACCTTTACCGCTGAATTCTTGTCCAATCGCCTCGCCCCGTTTCCGGAGTAAAGATCGCGACCATGTTGCCGCTGCGCTGATGCCCGCCGGGAACACGGAGTTGAGATCGGCTAGCGACAATCAAGTCTTCGTTAACATATACTCTCCCGACCAACGAATAAAACATGTTTCCTCCCGCCCCTTTCATCGCCTTTATTCCCTCCTCAGCTTGAGATATCTGTCAACTTACTATACCGAACCCCCACAGGTCCATCCTGCAAACACAAATGGCGGAAATTGAGTCTTGGCACCGACCCCGTATTCCCCGTACACAGATCCGCTTGGTTACCAGTCCCGGTCGTCAAATTAACTTTCTCAAGCATCGTAAGCTTGCTGACGAACTCCCTGGCCTTCTCGTACGCTTCGTCCCACCCCGGACCGCCAGTTCCCCACGGCGAGGGGTACGAAAGCTCGAATGTGGCCTTCTGAGCACTGCCGAGGGCAGCTAGGGAGACAAGAACCGCCGCTGAGATTCGCATCGTGCCTATCTTATAATTTCTCCTTCTCTTTATAAGACCTCAACAAGGGTCTCGAAAAGTATCGCGAGGTTCAAGGAAGAGTAGAGGTGGGGATAGGGTTATTATTTCATACTCGAGCTACCCGCGATCGCGTCATTCGACTCTATAAACGGAGCCAATTACCGCATGTATATGCCAGAGATGCAAGGTCCCGCAGGGGAACAATATATAAATAAATAAATAGATAGAACACGCTCTCGGTTCGCTTAAACCGAGTGTTGAATTGCCTGATTGAGTCGTTCATTTGCGGCAGAATGCAGGAGATCTACCGTCGGAGGATAAAGTCAAAGAAACATTGCAACGGCGTGAGCCGCATCTCCAACTTGGCATTTTCCTAGGATGAGCTATCATGCTGTAATAAGATGCAATAAAATAACAGTAGTGGCTATCAATCCTCAAAATCCACACGTCGCCGATGTTTTTGGGAATACCTTTACCGGCCTACTCTCGTAACTCCAGCGTACCTGATATCTCAAGCACGAAACGCAAAGTTAGGATATAGAAAGCACGCAATCTACGAGAACTTGCCCACAACGCTCCCGAAAATCATCTTCCTTTTCTGTTGGGCGACGTACTTACTAACATCATCGGCCCATCTTTGGCTACTATCTGCGGCGGAATCCAGACTGTCGTTCATGAGATTTAGTTTCTCTGTACGCTCATTCAGTTGCCTGGTGAGATAATCACCCCAGCCCTCTTGGCTACCGGATCCCGAACTGGGACCCGCCCCTAGATCTCGCTCGATTGCTGCCGTCGAAGCGTTCGTGCGCTTACCGGGGGGCCGATCGGGACCACCGATCAAAAGGTCTAGGTCTGCCGGCGTGACATATTGTGTGCCCGAGATCCATTGCACATTTGAGATAGTCGGCCTCGGAGGTATTTCGAGATTAGGATTAATGAGTTGATCAGCCGTGTTCTCTAATGGTAAGCCGGTACCCCACGCCTGAAGAATTGCAAGTTCGGATGGACTTGTCCAACAGAATATATCGCCATCCCCTGTCACTATCGCATCGCTAGATCGACTACCATCCATCATAGGGAGTGGGTAGCTTCCTAGTTCCTTGAGTCCTGGCAGGCTAAAAGCTCTCGTCGTCAGGTCTCCAAATACGCCAACCAAGGCCATTCCATGCAGTTCAAACTCGGTCACCGCAGCGGCATTACAAAGATAGTCGTCGAATGATTTCGAGGCTCCTTTAGCCGTGGCCGGCTTGAAAATGCGAGCTTCGCTTTGCGTGACTACAATAGTGTTAGCATTTGTAAGAATATGACCCTATATTGGTTAGCTCACCAACTACAAGTAGGCCGTTGACATGTTTTCCCTCTCTGAGCCCGGCCACAGCTTGGCCCGTAGCAAGAGCAGGCTTTCCATCCGCCGCGACGATAGGGCATATAGATACCACCTTATCATTTAGGTGTGCAACACCTGCTAGTGTAGCAGTATATCCTGCACCGGATGGCAGTATTTTAAAAGTGACAACCTTCCCAAGGTTTGTGCCAACGAAGCAGCATATGCTGGAATATTTGTCCTCATCAAGAGTCATGACACCAAATTCAAGCACCACGGGCCATTCTTTAGCCATCGACACGCTAGACCGGCCTTTAAAAAATGACGAACGTTTTTCACGTTTAACAAACTCTGTCATCGGCGCTTGGAACATGACCGTAGGCCCTCGAAGGTCAATGATGCTTACGAATCCATTCTCGGATCCAACAGCAAGGAAACCTGCGTCTGAAGCTTTGATAACGCTGATTGAGCCCTGCATCATTTCGTATAATGATAACGGCTGAAGCCCACTCTTTAGAGATGGTTCGGCTCTCGTGCTAATATTAGTGATGCCACCAGGGTTTGATTCGATGTGTTGGTCGGGGGGTTTCCCAAAATACGGATTACCGCCCCATCGGTAGATGACAACTTCACCCTTGCTTGTACCAACAGCAAATTCACCGGTAGTAGAAGCCATAGTCATGGCCGTAATCTCTACATCCTCATAGCGGTCAAGTGCTCTGGCGACATCAACTTGAAGCTGGGACGAATTTTCGATCTCATCACCGTGGCCCACGTCCCAAATTCGTACTGTGCTATCCGCGTGCGCAACCTGAATGATAGTTCGCCCCTCGAAACGCCGGCGTGGTCGTGGTGCCTCGGCACCTCCTTTCAGCAACGGCTCACCCTGGTTCCTATTTTCAACCATTCCAAGCCACCTCCCTCGATCAAGTATAGTAATCCCAAACTTGGTCGCGAATGGGTGAGCAAATGATACGGACGGATGAAGCTGATTTGTTGGCGAAATAGGATAACCACTCGGGAAACTCAAGGTGAGGATTTCTCCCGACGAGAGTAGAGTCATGATAGCAATAGGGTCCTGAGCACCGGAGAAATGAGGGGACAAGCGTGGAATCAAAAAGAAATTTGCAATTCCAACCCCGGCCGGCGTCTGTATAGTGTTCTGGTGTTTACCTTTCAGGTAATCTGATAGGATCTGCCACGATGAAGTGGCATAATTAGGCGTAATTCCAAGGTCGATAAAAGTTAGACCATTTGAGGATTCATCCAGCTTCCGGCCGCCTGCGATGAGTAAGCCGCTATCTTCTGGATTCTGCTTGCAGCACCAAGAAATGCGAGTGTACGGGTGCTTGGGGCTCGAGGAGCCTGGATTTGGTACGGGTTGATTGATATTGGTGTCATAGAGAGTCCGCGCCAATACCACGCGCCCATCTCTCGGATCCCAGAATACCAAGCTTCCATCGTCATGGGCAGTCAGTATGAATGTTCCCGTGGGATGCCATAATGCATGAGTAACCTTTGGTTTTCTCATGGATTCGACAGCCTGACTTGATCCTCCTGGAGCTCCTGGGGGTACCTGGTACTCAAAGAATTTGGTCGGAATGTTCTGCTTGAACGAGTAGACCACTACACCATGCGTGTAAGCAATTAACAGCTTACCTATGTCGCGCGGGTGCAGCTGCATCGAGACTAGAGCCACCGCCCTAGCTCTAGGATCGTTTTCGGCCCATAGATTAGGAATTCGAAACGGTGCCATACGTTGTCGGTCAATATCATATGTATGTACATCACCCGTCTGCGTGCCTAGAAAACACCAATCCAATACGGGGTCGGTAATCATACAAGAGACAATTCCAGGCACACGAAAGCCGACGATCTTCTTGCCAGTATCTAGATCCCATACGACAACCTCGCTCTTGGTGTCTAGGCTCACCAAGCGATTATTGGTAAATTGGATATCTGAAAAAGAACATGATCGTGATGGAATAAGCAGTTTCTGAACACGGCTTTGGCCGAAGACGTATATCTTCCCGCTACCATATTTAGACTCATTTGTTCCAATGGCGAGAAGAGATTGGATAGGCTCATAGGCGATGCAACTACATGAGTGAGATAAATATAGTTAGCTAACCCCGGGAAGTATAAGATATAGTAGTATGATATGGATGACTTTATGATGACGAAAAACCGTGTAATAATTGATGTAATAATTGATGTCGTACCTGATCTGAGAATTAATGCCGTAACGCGCCCGATCGTCCGGTATGAAAGAGCCTGGGATGATGTTAGCAGACAGGTCATTTTGCATGCCTGCCTGTCGTCCTCGAAGAAAAGCGGCCATTATTTTTAATAGAAATAATCGACCAGACTAGAACTTAGGACCGTCTTCTTATGCCTATAACCTATCCTAAATTCCTCCAGTTAAAGTGATTACAGAAGATAGGAGAGGAAGTTTTGTCTGCTAATGAGAAACATACGTCATCGGTGTTTTACATAATGACTCCCGGCTGCCCGGCACAGGGGTCCACATAAAATCTAAAGAGATGAGATCCGGCCACGTGATTCAAACCACCTTCCACGTGCTTGACTGGGTACCACTCAATTATCATCGTGTGTTTCAACACTACAACCTACAACCTACAAGTAATATATCCGATCAGATCAAATACTCGTCTCTTGTCCATTTTACCCTAGCCTGTATGAGACTATTATACTAACAACATTATTTATGAGAATTTCTAAACCGCACAATGGAGAAGTAGATACCATCACTACAGTTTCCATATCTTCCAGTCGCAAGGCATCACCGCAAAGAGCAGCTACAGTTAAAACACACGAACGCAGACTTGCCGTACAGCTAACCTAAAAAGCCAATCTTGCCAAATTTTATTTCCGCTTTTGTAAATGAACTCCCACCGATGCTATGATTGAAGCTGTTTGGTCTAGTAGATACCCCTGAATTCGCCTGCTATACAGCCTAGAGCATCAACCGAGTCTGATGCTTTGTAGCCCTCCTTGATTCTGCTCCCAGATGGCTTTAGGCACCCGCCCCACAGCCTTTCTTTCCATGAAATCGCCTCTCCTTTCGACCCAGAGCACGTTGTAGAAATCATAACGCTCGTGCCCCCACTCTTTTGGTAGTTCGTCGTCCTGGAAGCGATGACAGTTTATGTTTTTGAGAAAGAAGGGCCCATGGTCCCGCCCGTTGGCTTCCTTCTCCATGCTCTTATAACATTTGGATTTAGGCCTGCGATACACGCAAGGCTTTACTTTTTTGTCAGATTCTTCCGAGGTATCTACCCGCCGGAAACCCCCCGTCAACGCGAAATGGCAGTGATCGCTGTTAATATTCCCAAACCGGTAACATCCCAGCCTATCAACCATCTCTTCGTATGCTACAGCCGCCCCGATGAAGCTGGAACTGCCCTCCGAGATTGCTATGACTTCAACCGTTTGCTGGGCCTTGATACTTTTGTTGTCATCCATCACCCTAAGCAACCCGGCCCAGCGCCCTTGACTGTCTTCGAGGGTTATTACGGGGCAATACGTCTCCATGTCGGGGTTATTCTTGTATAGCTTCGTGTCTAGACAAGAGATATGAAAACGACCCCCACGGTATTTGCTATATTGCCGTACCCTTTGGTGGGGATATAGAATTCGCCGGACGTTGAAATTAGCTGTATATGCCGTACAGGAGAGGAAGCGCTTATGCCCTTGACTTCCGAAAGTTGACGGGATGTATGTCATGGGTAATGGGTAGCCAAAGACAGATGTAGGATCCGACTCATGAGAGTACCAGTCTCTTGGCCGTTCTTCGAATTCATACCGAAGTATACGGTCAGTGGGATATGTATCTTTTGTTTCATGAGACCATCCATCGGGTAAATTTTCATCAGAAGGCTTATCCCGCAACCCTTTGTATTGTTCTAGTATCCCCGGTTCGAGTATCTTACACTCGTCATCCGCAGTGGTCGAGCTAATCCAATTAACAAGCTTCCTAGTTCTCCATGAATTCGTGACAGGAGGCCTAGTCAACCCCGAGAGCGGTCGAGTATAATTTCGGACCCTGTAGTCCAGACCACTCTCCTGGCTTACCGGGTCAATGAGGCATTGCCACCCGACCCAAGACCAGGACGGTAACGGCGGGGACGATTCTGGCTTGTCTTCAGAAGAAACTCGCCTCTTTGCCTTGACAAGAGGCTGCCAAAGAAGGGCGGAATCGAGGAAAATAGCCGGTAGTCCACTAATGAAGCCGCCCAAAAACCCGCGTGTCAGGGCATCAAGAACTCCGGAAATGGCTGGTAATGCATCCTGGGCGTATGTGAGATTGCGATGGTTATACCGACATATTAACTCCATGTAAAGTCTGAAGTCGGGTGTGGAAAGGGCTGCAAGGTTTTGTGATAATTGTCTATTTTTATTATAGGTCCTTGTTTCCATGTGGTCTTTTTTGCTTCGAAATATTAATCTTAAAGGCGTATTGTCCCCCTCTGGCGTACTGACTTTGCTAACACCTGTTTCCTGGTTGGTGATCAAGGACTCAGACCACCACACAGCACCCTGACAATCCCAGAATGCCGTTTCATCAAGAAAAATAAAAGACCTCTTGGAAAGCATTTGTTCCTGGAACGTCCATCCGCGTGTGGCCCAATGTGTCGTGAGCAGTGCCCCATGAAGGCTACCTGCATCAGGAACGCCTTTGTCATTTTTAAATCCCTCGATATTAGCTCCCGACCCGTATAATCCTGATGATTCCGCAGCTGCTATGATCGTGAAATAGGCTCCAGAATATATGTCCTTCATCGATAGGACATTGTCACCGGTGGTCTCATCGTTTTGGGGGATGCAGAGACAATCAACCCAAAGGTACCGTACGCCGGATTGTTGCACGAAGTCCATCGAGTCCCGGATAACTTTTGGTAGTCTTTCAGCAACCCCGGACTCAGAAGATAGAAACCCTGGTTTTCCAAAATTGTCCAAATTGTTCCGTTGAAGCATCAGCCTTTGTGTAAGCTCCTGGCTGTTGGCATCCAGTGGAGACTGCCATACGTAGCTAAGAGCTACATATTTATCGACTGAATCGCCCGGCACGAGGCAATTTTCCCAAGTATCAATGACCCAGAAGTCCGGAATGTGCTTCGGTGGCGTTGATTGACATTCGCTACCGTGGAGCTTTTCACATTTCTGAAGCGCTTTTTGTAGTGAAGACACGAGATCTTCACTCGTCAGTCGTCCAACCGCCATTCCCGCCTGCACAGCGCTTTCAGTAACAATTTTTCTACTTATAAATGATATAGTACTCTTTTCTAGAGAATCCTTTTAGCGTCAATAATTCATGGGTAAGGGGGTGGCTTCATGGCCAGAGAAACAGTAGGCAATATGTTGAAAGAAATCTTGCAAGGTTAAGAGAAACAGAATATCGAATAACCTCTTGCGAGGAAAATTTGGGCTTATATCCCGCTGCATTTGGGTAGTGAGATGCTTTCATTGGGAATCTCAAAGTCGTATCCATCCAGATTGATGCCCAGCAAGCCCGAGTAAGGCTTCCTTGGGGGTATACGTCTGCATTTATTTTTCAAGCTCCTAGTGTCACCAATAAGAAAAGCATTTGGGGGATAAGCCACCGCCACTTCATTCATGCGCTGCTTATGTAGATGACATATGTCGGCAGTTGAGCCCAATCCAGATAGTATCTAATATATACAGTACATTATATAGATATTCAACTAATTATGTAATACAATGAGCTCACTATTCAAGACAAAAGAGGTTGAAAATGGTAGTTGCTTATATTGTGATATAAAAGACCAGTTAAGCCAATTATATTAAAAAAGGAGTTGCTATTACGATATTTACCGGTAATACATGTAACAGTTATTAGTTTAGATATTCCACCTCCTAGCACCTGTGAAGATTAAAGGGCTTGGTCTACTCCAAATATTACTTATCACTTTGCTTACCGTGTCTAAATATTTCGAGTCATTAACTCGATTCAAATATCATACTTCTGCTCAGCCAAGTCAACATTTTTGAAATTTAAAAAACTACAATACGTGGGTTATATATGTCCCTAGCTAGGACTGGCGATGATATAACCCATTAGCCCTTCTCAAATAGCATATTACAAATGTAGCTCTCTAGAATATGTGCCAGCTGTCAGATTTGCACATTGTTTGGCTAATTCATCCCATGATAAATACATAGATACCTTAGGTAGTAGGTACCTACGTATCAAAATTCCCATATTAGTACCCGCAGCATCACGTCGCGGGGTGACCGTCTTCATCTTCTTGCACATAGGCCCGTACTTTCTACCTTTCTTTTAGGCAGTCCATGTCAGCTCAATTGTTAATTGTGCTGGTACCTTGATTATCCCCCAACAGGATAAGAAAGTTACAGGTCAATGTAGCTTTAGACGTATCACATTCACGTTCACATTCACGCGTTCACGCAGGCATCCACAGTTAAATTTCTTGCGTGAACGCCGTCGCACCTTCATTTTTCTTCTCACCTACAACCTCGAATCGTCGTCGACACCAGAATCTCTTCACTCATAGATCTCGCGTCTCTCCACTGAAATGCCCTTCTATCCTCCAGACAATCAAGGCAAGTCAACCTACACGATCCTTAGAGGTATCTTCTTGGTCTAACGAAAGCAGATTCGGACTTTGATAACTTGTCCGACACTATGTCGCCCGCTGGTCCTCGCAAACGTACACACTCCGAGGTAAGCTTTTCTGTTTCCTTCCTTTCTTCGTTTGCTCTACCTATCTCAAAAGTTACGTATGCTGAATAATTCCAGTTTGACGACGAGGCGAAGCCCGCCAAGGTCAAAAAGACAGACCGGGAGAAGTGCATGGAGCTACAAGATAAACTTCGTGTGGTTGTTGGTGGACTGAATGTTGCCACTACTGGCATGCTGGAGATCGTGAAAACGTGCGACGAAATGAGAGACAATTTGAAAAAATGCCGAAGCGATATCAGAGCAGCCGTCCAGGAGTTCTCGGCTTGCAACTGGGCTCTCTATGTCTCCAACCAAGCCAACGAGAAGCTTGAGAGAGAGAACGCCGTTCTGCAAGAACACATCAGCATGCTAGAAGCCAGACTCAGTGAGAAGGAGGACTAGGAGTTTTGCCCACGACGTCATCCCATCCTACGCCTTAAGCGCTGGATCAAGATGAAGATGACGCTGTCTGGAACAAAAGGTTGATCAATTTCGGAGGGATGGAGAACACTTGACTTGATAGTCCAGGGGTGCGAGGTTGGGGTTGAGTGCTTTATCGGCCAGAGCTTTACTATGGCATCACAATCTTTGTGACGGAGACGCTACTATCATTCACTCGTTGATTTCAAACGGACCAATAGGTTCCCCTGCAATTAGTCACCTGCAATTAGTCACAATTGACTTGCTGTATTGACTTCCAAGTTTCGTCTAACTTTGATATACTCGTTTCAGCCGTGACATCAAAATATCGTAGACTCAACCTAAACCCCATATCGTGAGCAAACAAGTCCACTGGACTAGATGGGCTTTGGCTTTTTATGCCTTCCCTGACCAAGTTCGAACATGATCCATTCGTAAGCGGCCCATTGAACCGCGTTAACAACGAAGGCCCTGACACTACATACGGTTAACCCTCTAAAGAACACTCGCATGCCTTCTTCTTTATATGCGGCTTTGGCAATCTCGATCGCTCCTAGGCGCCTCTGGGTTGACATGGGGCAGTTAAGCAGTGGCGTTTTCGTAGCATTAAAAGTTTGTGCTTGAACTCTGGTCTTGATGACATCGAGAGGAAATATGCTAACCCAGGTGACAATGCCAGCCAGACCACCACAAAGCAAGACCTTTGCTGCATCTTGTGAGAAGTCGGGGGCGTTCTGTCGGCTGGACTCGGCCCACTTGCTACTCAGTTCGTAGGACCAGAAATAGAATCCATACCCAATACTATCTCTCAGCGCTGTGACAACACCACCGAAGTATAACCCCCTGATACCCTCGGTCTTGAAAACCTGCTTCGCAATGCTCCAGCTCGACGCTGGAGGCGATGACAATTGAGCACGGCACTTGATCAGCTCAGTTGGGGTGCTCACGGCCCAGGTCGCTAGGCCACCAACGGCACCAGCGAACCACGTAGTCCAGAGGTTTGACTGGCAATTCAGGGCAGTATTTATAGCGGCTTCGCTGCGGTTATACGAGACGAAGAGGAGAGCGTTTAGAGCGCCATAGCCGAGTACAGGTGCAGCAGTTCCGGCTAGTAGAGCAGACTTGCTTTCGAACTGCCGGGCATATGATGTGACCGTTTGAGTACCTGGTATGCCATCGCGCGCTTGCAGCCGCACCTTAATAAGGTCTAGGGGATTTCCGATTAGGATACCAACAGCTCCGCTGATATAGCCGGCCCAGAAGTCTGCGGACATAGCCAGAACACTTGATCTTAGGAGACCACGGCTAGTTTCTTATAAGGATTGGAGTTTTCAATTGTAAGTCCTTGAGACGATAACCTATTGTCTGACTCTTGTCACCTCCTAGCCATGCACAACTTAATGTATATGGAGAGTGACATGGGGACTTAGAGGGTTTGAAAGTCCTTATCGGAAAGTAAGAGAAGACAAGTACAGGTCGTGTTAGATTTCTACTAAATATAATGGCGCATTAAGGACTTGGATTTGATAAGCCTACCAAGTGAGATCAGTAGGTTACATAGGTAGTAAGTGAGATGAATATACCAAATAGAAACCCCGCTATTGAGGAACAACCAACCCTAGAGAGGTAATCAAGCGCCAACGCGGGGCGGGGGATAACTTTATATACATAGTGGAGCTGATTATTAAACCATCTAAATAGGATATTATGCTTAGGTGGCTGGGGGAGGAGTCTTGAATATAAGACAACTCTTAAGATATTCATAGAATGTATAGGATGAATTGGCATAAGGAGAGTTAATTTTGTTTGTGATGATTGCAAGAAGAGGCATATTGAAACGAAATCGAAATATGGAGCATTCAATTAATACAGTATGCGGGGCAGACGACTAGCCACGTGATTTGGTGTCAGTTCCCCGCCAGTTCCGGAGAAGGCGCGACGCGCTTGCCTCAAGTCAACAAAATGCTAAATTGATTTCTAATAAGTCGCCGTCAAGTAGCAAACTCCAACTCTACCTATACATTACGTAATTTCTAATTCGCTACGGTATACCTCAAAATATATCTCACCTTCTTGCAGAGTAATTGCTGGGTGTGAGGGGGAGAAAATGTATTCAATCATGCTTTTTTAATACTACATATTGATCAACTACTAATATTATATAGGGCGAGTGCACCCGCTACTCCGCTGGTAAAGCCGAACAACACCCCGGGGAAACGCCTCCATTCGCAACAATCGAAGGACCAGCTATTTAAACCGTTCAGATGTCCCGGTGCAGCTCTTAGCTCCCCAGCTATCGATCGTCCAGTTCGGAAAAAGAGGAAGGTCGATTATAAAGGTGCTGATGGCGATGACTCGGGAGATAAGCCTTACACAAACGCCGATAGATTAGCTCTGGCAAATCGAGATGTCAACCGCTTCCCCGTCTTCCAGCCTAAGGATAAAGACAAGGTCTTTAGAAAAGCTTTTAGCATACCTCTGATCAACAAGAACAACGGTTCCTATAATCCCAATCGTCCTCCCCCAACACTCGGCTTAAGACAGGGATCTGTTTTTGTCGCCAAGCCGTTACACGATCCAAGCGGCGAGTTTGCTATTGTGCTCCACGACCCGACCGTCGACGATAAGCCGAAGGAGACTAGCAAATCGGAAGGCGATGAAGCCAAGGATGCGACACAAGAAAAGCTTGATGCACCCTTAGTTCACAAGAGTCTAGCTGAGATTCTAGGCATCAAGAAGAAAGTCGACAATGAGCATCCTAGAGTGCCAGTCGTCATTGACCCGAGACTCGCCAAAGTGCTACGACCACATCAGATCGAGGGTGTCAAGTTTATGTATAGATGTGTCACTGGCATGATCGACGAAAAGGCCAATGGCTGCATTATGGCTGACGAAATGGGTCTCGGAAAGACGCTTCAATGCATCACGCTTCTCTGGACTCTCTTAAAGCAATCTCCCGATGCCGGCAAGACGTCGATACAAAAGGCTATTGTCGCCTGTCCATCTAGTTTAGTCCGCAATTGGGCAAACGAGCTTACCAAGTGGCTTGGCGCGGACGCCATCACCCCTTTCGCGATTGATGGCAAGGCCTCCAAAGAGGAATTAACTAGACAGCTTCGTCAATGGGCTATTTCAAGCGGTCGCGCAGTTACGCGCCCAGTCATCATAGTTTCCTACGAGACGCTTCGGCTGAATGTTGAGGAGCTTAAGAACACTCAAATCGGTCTGATGTTGTGCGACGAAGGTCATCGATTGAAGAACGGAGACAGCCAAACGTTCACAGCTCTAAACAACCTCAAAGTCACAAGAAGAGTTATCCTCTCTGGTACACCTATTCAGAACGATCTTTCCGAGTATTTCTCTCTAATCAGCTTCGCAAATCCCGGTTTGCTTGGCAATCGACTGGAATTCCGAAAGAGATTCGAGCTTCCTATTCTACGAGGCCGCGATGCTGATGCAAGCGAACATGATCGTAAGAAAGGTGACGAGTGTCTAGGCGAGTTACTTGGTATCGTCAACAAATTCATTATCCGACGAACAAATGATATTCTATCCAAGTATCTCCCCGTCAAATACGAGCACGTCGTATTCTGCAATCTTGCTCCATTCCAACTAGATTTATATAACTACTTCATCAAGAGTCCAGATATCCAAGCTCTCTTGCGTGGCAAGGGAAGTCAACCCCTCAAGGCAATTACCCTACTCAAAAAACTCTGCAATCACCCAGATCTACTTAATTTGTCAGAAGACCTACCAGGATGTGAGAAGTTCTGGCCCGAGGACTACGCGCCAAAAGATGCACGCGGCCGCGATCGAGACATTAAACCATGGTACTCAGGCAAGATGCAAGTGCTTGACCGTATGCTAGCGCGTATACACCAAGACACGAATGACAAGATCGTCCTGATCAGTAACTACACGCAGACCCTTGACCTCTTCTCGCAACTCTGCCGGCACCGCGGATATGGCCACCTGCGCCTCGATGGTACTATGAACGTCAGTAAGCGGCAGAAGCTTGTCGACAAGTTCAACGACCCGGACGGCGGCGAATTTGTGTTCCTGCTATCCAGCAAGGCCGGTGGTTGCGGTCTCAATCTCATCGGCGCCAACCGCCTCGTCCTATTCGACCCCGACTGGAACCCCGCCGCCGACCAGCAAGCGCTAGCCCGTGTATGGCGTGACGGGCAAAAGAAGGACTGTTTCGTGTACCGCTTCATCGCAACGGGTACTATCGAGGAGAAAATTTTCCAGCGCCAGAGCCACAAGCAATCCTTGTCGTCGTGCGTCGTTGACTCGGCCGAAGATGTAGAGCGCCACTTCTCGCTAGACAGTCTACGTGAACTATTCCAGTACAGACCAGATACACGAAGTGACACTCACGATACGTTCAAGTGCAAGAGGTGCAAACCCGATGGACGGCAGTATATTAAGGCGCCGGCGCTGCTGTATGGAGACACGAGTACCTGGAATCATTTCATCAATAAGGATCTCAAGCCTATACAGGATTTGCTGCTGCGACAGGAGTGTGGGGAGAAAGAGGTTTCGGCCGTGTTCCAGTATATCTCGCATTAAGGTGGCTGTTAGGGAAGGGGAAAGAGAAATGTGCGAGGCGCTGTTTTGCCATGATAGAACGGCGCTGGAGGATTGGCCTGTGAAATTTGCAATAGCATGGTGTTAGGGCGTGGCGTCGTTGCTTCGTAGACTTGCTTGCTGCATGGCGATATAGTGTATCATGAGAGGCTTTACGAGAGTACTTAATGAGAGTATGGTTTGACGGATATTTTTAACTCATTTATTACTGGGAGCGTACAAGCCTGATTCTACTGCTCCTGTGAAATTGTGACACTCCCAACGCCAATATATCTATGAGAATAACCATTGCCTCATGTATATCGCTATCTGCAGTACTAACACTCCCAAATCCTACGTATCATCGCCTTCTTCACTTATGTTCAAGCGTCCCCGGGTTATGCGCAACATGATGGCCGTGCTGATCCTTAAAGAGGACCTGCGAAACATCAGCTCCCATCTTCGACCTTCCACACGCCTGATCCCACCCCCTTCCTCCCGCCCCTTTCTTTCTCTCAAATTCATAACGAATTAGACGCAAAGCTTACCTTGGGCGGATTCTTAACCCCCGCGTCCCGCGCCTCGGCCTCGGATTCAACGACCCGGTAGACTTTTCCCTCGCGCCGGCCGCCGCGCGCTTTGGTCCACACCGTGTCGCCTTCTCGGATGGGCTGGCCTTGCTTGTCTTTGATCTGGGCGGGGGACATTGTGGATTGATTGATTTTTCTTACTAGTTATTATATATCTGTGTCTGTTTGATGGAACGATGATTCGAGAGACTTGACTCAAGTATGGGTAGTTGACAACGCTGGGGGGTTTTATATATGGAAGTTCAGTTCAGTGCGAATGGGAGGTATACCTAACAGGTACATAGGTAGATAGGTCAAGGTTATGTCGATCTTTATAGGTAAGTTGAATACATCGCGGGATGCTTGACGTCATCGAGGCGTCAGGTTTACGGCCTCATACTACGATGTACAGTTCGGTGCTGATCTCAATAGCGAAGGGTGGTAGCGTTAATACGACAATCAAATTCAGAAAGGATTGTTTTTTACAAGTTTACTTTGAAGAGTTTCTTATCTGCCTAGCTAAAACATTCAATTTCATTATGTGCCCATGTGTTCCCGAGGCTGAGAGTCTTCAGAGGAAGATGTATATAGGGACATAAGAGGAAATTATAACATCTTGGTTAAAATATCACTGGATTTGCCGATAAGTTTGAGAAATCACCTCAAGACTGCTAGGACGAAGGTATAATAATGCAATCAATACCTGGTTTAGGTAACTTAACAGACGACTTCTTAGCATTGCTAATATCTTAACCGTAGCTCCTCATCCGCCTCGTCAGCCGCATCCATACTCATCCGTACCGATGAGAACAAGTCCTTAGGTCGGGCCACGAGCACTTCCAGAGCTATTCCCATCTCATCTCTCACACCATCCACGACACACGATATATCCTGCAGATAAATAATGGCAATGAGTCTATTGTCAAATCCACAACGCAAGATCCATCATTAGGTATTGTATTTACACCAGACGAACCAGTATACAACCATCTTCAGAAAGGATTATTTCCTACTAGAGACCCTACTGCGTAAATACCTATCCATCTATAGGTCCGCCTCAAAGCAAACGCCATGATCTACCATGCAAGAAATCTCAGGCGCCGGCATCCTACATCGACCTAGCAGGCGGCTTGACCCAACTTGGCCTGGCCCAGCCACGCCTCCCCCACAATCCGCCGTCTTGATAAAAAGGGGGTTGGAAATTTCGTCGGCATCTCAACAGAAAGTGGTATCATGATAAGAAGTGAGAAAGCCGCAACCAATCTATGCCAGACACAATATGTTTGTCCCGTTACATGACAACCTGAGATGGAGTTAGTATAATCATGAGACCGAGGTAAAAGGTTAAAAGATGGGAAAAGCCGGAAACTTACGCAGTCGTCGCTCTGCTTTCCCTGAGGAATACCCATCGCCTCGAAAGTAGCAGGCCCTTGACTAGGCTTAGATGTGGGTTTGGGCGCTGGCGCGGACGCTACGGAGGTAGGAGTACCGGATGTTGGCGGCGGGCTTGATACTGGCGGTCTAGCCTGAGCCTGTTGGGGCGGAGCGCTTGAGCGACCGTAGTCTAGCTGACTAGGACGGTCTTTCAACGGTGCACCGCTTCCTCGCCCGCCGCTTGGTGTTCTCTGGCCGCTGGGGCCCCCCTGAGGTAATCCTCCAGGCATCGGCATGGAGCTATTGCGAGGCCCAAGGCCACCACTCATGGTTGGAGATGAAGGGCCTGAACCCCGACCGCCATGGTCGTAAGGACCAGTAGAGGCCCGGGGAGCAGGAGCATGGGGGCTCGGCAGGGATGACTCCCTCGGACCATAGCCAGCCGGGTACTGTCCGGGCGGAGGCCCCTGTTTCGTGAGTCGGTTGGGTCCAGGGTTCTTGACAGGGCCGGGGCCAGGGCCAGGACCAAGTCGCGGGTCATATCCAGCCGGGGGCGGCCGCTGATCGAATTGCCCTGTGATAGGGCGAGCTCTCGGGTCCCTTCCAGGGCTGGGCTGGGGGTAGCCGCCTTGACCTGGCGATCCCCAACCGGCGGAAACTGGGCGACCACGGTTAGGATCCATACCAGCTGGAGGGATAGACAGCTGGCCTGCTGAATGGGACGGACGCATACCAACGTTACCAGGAGATTGTGTACGAATGCCAAAGGAACTTCCTGGCCGATCCGCAATAGGCCCGTTTGACGACCGAATGCCTGGGTTATAGTGAGGAGCAAGTTGCGGCTTTCCACCCATATCGTCTTCGGGGTAAGGTACAGCAGCAGACTTGGGTCGTAGGGATAAGGCTGGCGGCCTGTCGTCTTCTGGATACGGAGTTGCCGATGCCGGTCGGTCCGGGAGGTTGACGGTAAAAGCAGGAGGTCGGTTACCACCGCTAATAGCGAGTCGGGATGGGTCGGGCATATCTGTGTGGTCGAAATTCTGTACTCTGGGGGAGGGGTGCGGTGATACCCTGGGCGAATTTTGGTCTTCCGATAGCGCCGGCATATGGTTCTGCGGTTGCTTGAATCGCTCGGGCCTTTGACCCCTCTGCGAGCCATGTTTCGACTTGATGCGCGTTAGCGCCGTCGTCTCGTGGTCCTTCTTCGACAACGTCTTAGATTGTGATAGACTCTCTAATCGGTCCACGGCGTCCTTGTTACCATGATCTGCCGCCAACTCGTACCACCTTCGGGCTTCTCGTAAATCTTTTTCAACCGATATTCCGATTTCGTAGTAATAGCCTATGGCAAACTCTCCAGTTGGTAGCTTTGCCTTAGCGGCTAGCTGAGCGTACTTGAACGCGAGCCCTTCGTTCTTCGCAAATGTCCCTTCGTAGCCAAACAAGAACCATCTGCTAACACCTAGACACGCTTCAGGTTGGCCCTGTCTAGCGGCTAGGCCATAATAATGTAGCGATAGAGCCGGATTGAAATCGCAGCCAAGTTGACATAATTCGTAAGCCTGTCCCATCTTCAGCTGGGCCTTAGCAAAACCGAGATAGGCAGCCTTTTCGATATATTGTCGTGCAATACTAACGTCGTACTGTAGAGCACCTTCGGGGATGGCGACGTCCGGAAGATCTCTCGCGATGAGCATGCCGTACACAAAGGCACCTTGAGGTGCATCTTCATCAGCCGTATCAGCGGCGATATGTATCATATCTAAGCCCCTTGGGATGTCTTTGGGTTGGCCCCGTTGACCTAAGAGGTTGATCATGCCTAGTCGGTAAGAAGCTGCGGAATCATTCGTAGATAGGCCAAATTGATAATGCTGCAGAGCTTTATCCATATCATTTGAGTTTTCATATAGCATACCGATTCGATAGTCGGCGCGGCCCCATCCTGACTTTGCGGCGGCTGAGTAGCAAGCGTACGCCTCCTTCTTGTCTTGTCGTTTACCAAACTTGCCGAATTCTAGCCACTTGCCCTTGATGAATAAAGCCTCAGGGTGTCCCTGGTCTGCAAGATAGCTAATTATGTTAATAGCGTCGATCCGCAGCTCGTGCTCAATCTTAGGCGTTGCCGTCCGTATTGGTAGCTCTCGATCGTTGGGGTTGCGCGTAGCCTCCTCTTCCCGAAGGGCAGCTTCGGCAGCTATCTCGACATAGGATAGGACGTCGCGGGCCCAGCAAATCTGCATGTTAGGATCGTTGGAATGGAGGACATGGTGGCGGCTCTCGGCTAATACCGCCTCTTTCTCTTCATCGCTAGGAGGGATGTGCTCCCCTTGGACCTTGGGGAAAGGCGAAAAAGAAGGTAATTCGCGCATATCTCGAAGGTCGCTCTCGAACTGGGGAGCGCGGTCCTGAGTTTCTTGGAATGGACTGTAATTTGATGCGGGACTATAATCGGTGCCTCCTTGGTATTGCTGCCCAAAGTTATTACCTTTGGTGTTCAGCACGTTGGACAAGGACGGTTCGCGAGAATGTCGCGGACCGGATCCGGGTGCTTGCGACGATGAATTTCTCGGGTCTACTGATCGAGCTTCTAGTTCCATGCGTTGGAGGCCTTGCTGCATGTTCTCGGGAACTTCTGGCATTACCCTATTATGTGCGAAAAGGTTAGGTGAGGTCAGGTCAGGTTAGGTTGAATCAAGTCAGATGATGACAATCAGGTCAGAGAAATGTTGCATAGAGATAGAGGTCTTGCATGCTGTTGGTTGGGAGTAGGATCTTGTTTCAAGAGGTAGGTAAAGCAAGAGGTAGGTAAAGATGTAGGTAGAGATGTAGGTAAAGACAGAGGTAGTGTAGATAAGTGTATGTGATCTTAGAGGTAATGTTAGATTAACTAGTCCTTTAGAAACGTACCTTTGTGGTGATGGGGCTAGGACCTCGGGCATGTAATAGTCGTCCATACCCCCTGGATAGAAGGTAGCTCCAAAATTAGGCATTTCGAAATCGTCTTCGCTTGTCTGCGGCTGGAGAGAACCTGCATAAATTTAAGAAAAATGTACTTGTCAGCCTGCCGCTCCTGGGGCCTATGTATGGGTCACGCCAATCCGGCTACAGACCGGCGTAAGATGATAAATGTACTTTGATCTGACTGGTAAAGGAAGAATCCGTTGTTGTGGCGGGGTCCCCTATTTTCCTATTTCCTATTTTCGACCGAGTGGCGGCCAAAAGACCGTAGTACGCAATAGGTTATGGGTAATGGATTATGGGTAATGAGTTATGTATGGGTAATTGTTAATTGTTTCTCCCCTCTTTAACATGGAGTACAAGACCCTTTGATCGTCTTGAGTCTCCGCGTCTAAAGTAACAAAGTAACTCTGGTAACTCTGGATCCGACCTGGCCAGCTGAAGGGTAAGAGTAAGACCTATATCCTAGGATCCACGACCATATGGCATATGGACTTCGGGGAAATATGTAAGCCTTAGGTAAAGTCGCTGATTTTAATTTCCCATGCCCAGTAACAATAAAAAAGGGGGAAATATTAATTGATTCTGAATAACGTTAAAACTCTCAAGGGTGACGGTTGTTTAAGTGCTCCGCGATGGTCCAGACGCTCTGATTAAGACTGAAAATGTCACCGCTGAGGGGCTCAGGTACATTTGTCTGGACCTACCGCCACTTCCCCAGATAGGCTAGACAAATTTGCTAAGCCCCCTTAGTGCCGAGTTTAGAGTATTTTTTGTAGGTACCGATTCAAGCCAGTTAGGCACCATTAATAAAAAGAGCGCTCTAATAAAAAACCGCCCAAAATCAGACGTAAGCACCAGATTGTCGAACATGGCGCTTATTGTTAATTCACTGGTCCTAAGTGGATAGACAATGCAGATACGTCAGATCGTATTTCTAACGTATAAAGAGTTGTCTTCTGAAATCACAACCTCCTATGTAAGCAACAGTTGGCTTTTTGTCGAATATGTTCCTGCATGACTGCACGATCGTCCCGGATCACAGATTGCGGATCGTTACTTCAAGGTTCGGTTCCGGAATCTTAAAATCCAAGGGTCCAACGGTAGTGTCCATTGGTGTCCATTGAGCCGGCAAATCTTAAATCGATATCCGTGCAGGGCCTCGTGGGTGGTGTAGGTGGTGATAGGGAGGTGTTGTGGAAGGGATAAAAAGGGGATCTGTTTACATACCTTGTTCGATTTTGGCCTGCGCATCCGCAGTTGGTGTTCTCGGCCGCGCGTTACCTGCTTGAGCCTCCGTCGTCATCTTGGCCAATACGCAAAAGCGATCGTATTAGTCTAATTAACGACTACGTAATCCTTGTTGCCAAAGTGGAATACTACCGATTCGTATGCGAGGAATCAAGGTCATAATATATAGCAAGAGTTGCAGTAAGGGAGTTATTAGTTAGTTAGCCAAGGTCGCACACGTCCAAGCAGCTGGTTCTTAAGTGTCTACAATTTAGATCCTAAACTATCTTCACCCTAGCAACTATCAGGCATACATTTACATATTTAGGTTCAGTCTGAGTAGGAGTTGGGAAACAGACGGCAGCATCCGAAACGAGATGAAGGGATCTCGCCCTTCAACTTCGGCAGCCGAGATTCCCGCTTCCTAGGTACCTCTAGGGAAGTTGATATCGAGAGCGAAATGAAGCTTCTGCAATCCTTCCATTGTCTGGATATGGTAAAAGCATTTACCTTATTAGTTTATACGTCAATGCTTAAAGTTACCATGCAGGTGTCACGGCCGGTACGATGCTTTATGTTGTAATGCAAGCCAGATGGAGAATATCGCGGCTAGTTCACCATAGCCTCATTGTGTTTCTATTTCTGGATCAGCACAGTCGTAGCCGCAGCTGAATGTAGGATGTACCTAGCCTCGGATATCCACTAGTAACAAACAGTTGACAGCAATCCTCATCCCCCGCTGATCCTTCCGGGTTCTTTATACATAACATGCATGGGTTAATGCAGACAATGCTAGATTGAAAGTAGAGAGACGATGGAATAACGTGATCCGGTTTTTTATATAGTTATGATATGCATGAACATAACTTATTCTTTCATCCTATGGGGACGGAATACAAAACTAAGCTGGATCAAGAAGTACCAAGAACGATAGACAAGTTTGACACAAACATGTTACTGCCCTACTTGGAATCTCGAAAGGCACAGGAAAGGCACAGGAACAATGGAAATTCTATAGAAGATCCATTTGCTACAGTTGGCAGGACGGAATGAAACACGACTGTATCTGATGTGTCATGTGGATCTGATCGTTCACCGTTCGGCTCTGGCGACTAATAAACCAATATTTAGACAAGATTGAAAAAGTGTCCGAAAAGAGTTATAGAGGGTGGCCGATACGTGAGTGACCAGGACCTCGTGGACAATGGACAGTGGGTAGTTGTCAACTGACAAGACCCAGAAAGAGATGAACAAGTAAACAGAGACACATAATCATAAGTAATTCATATTAATAGAATAGAAGACATGTCGATTTGCGTCTTGTAAGTCGTCTTGATAATATCATTAATATTTGAATATTTTAGGGATAAGAGACCAAAAAGGAATTTGGAGAGAATGAAAATACGAATAAGAAAAAATGGGACCACAAACCCACCACCAGCCACAGGCACATTTCGAAGCTTCAGCCACATATGGCGCAGAGCTCGTCACTCCATTAAGCAAAGTGGATCAGGTTCTTTCGTCAGCCTCTCAGCCTGTTGCTTGCCTTGCCTCATCACCAAACCGATAAATCCACCTTCACCAAGTCCCCAAGACCAAACTGCAACAACACCACCATTTTCCATCCGTCGTATTGAATTTGCCTCATCTGAATATCCTTCAAAAACACCAATTGGGAGATCCGAGCTTGCGAAAGCTCCACAGTCGTATTCGCACTTATCTGAGCCAGCGACGCCGACGAAGCTCCTGCAGCAGCCCAACGGTACCACCAGCGAAGCCGTCACCCCCGTAGCTCTCTCATCGCTACCGTCCACAGCGCCATCTTCACCAATACTCCCGCCCTCATCATTATCACCACCGCCGCAACGCACTAACATGGCCGAACGAACACTCCAGCAGATCCTCAACCAGCTGCGCTCGAATCCCGGGCTGCCCTACCCCGAAGCATCCTCCTTCCTCTCCAAAGCCAAGATCCAACTGCTCCAGCTCAAGGCCGCTACGCCCGGCGCCCCCGGGTCTACCGGTACGTCTCCGCAGAACCTAGTCCTGGCCCGCGACGTCTACGAGCAGGGCGCCCTCTTCAGCATCCGCGCGCGGAACCCCGACGCCTTCACCCGGTACGTATCGCAGCTGCAGCCCTTCTACGAGCTGCCGGCTACCGCTGCCGGTGGCGAGCGCAACAAGGTGACCGGTCTATACCTATTGTTACTGCTGACGCAAGGCCGCTATGCCGAGTTCCACTCTGAACTCGAGACTCTGAGTACTAGGGCCAAGGAGAGCGGTGCCGGCGAGATCGAGGGTGACCGCTTCCTGGGGTACTCGATCAACCTGGAGCGATGGCTCATGGAGGGGAGCTACGACCGTGTGTGGAAGGCTTTGAAGAGCCGGGAGGTGCCAAGTGAGGAGTATGGTGTTTTCTCTGAGGTAAGTTTATATAGTATACCTTATATACTCTACCCCATATACGTATACTCTTTTCCCCCATCCTATCCCTCCCTTTTATCCACCACCGTCCCCATCCAAATCAAGCCATATGACACAAACTAACCCCGCGCTCACAGATCCTAACATCCCAAATCCGCTCCGAAATCGCCTCCAGCAGCGAGCGTGCATACCCCTCGCTACCACTAAGCAGCACCAAGTCCCTCCTATTCCTCGACTCCGAAGGCGCCGTCGTCGACTTCGCGCGCCACCGCGGCTGGGTCGTGCGCGACGGTAACATCTACTTCCCCACATCCGCCGCCACCGTCGACGGCGAGCCCATCAACGTCGCCTCCGAAGCCGACGCCGGCGAAGAAAAGGAGTTCAGCCGCATGGTCATCGAGAACGCCCTCGGCTACGCCCGCGAGCTCGAGACCATCGTCTAGGTTGGCCTAACCAAATCTTAAAGCCGAAGATAGAGCTAGTGAAAGTTGACCTACCTGCCCCTTATGAGCTAAGCTGGGCCATAATGAGAACTGGCCCCTGGAAATAAATAAAAAAAAACGTCAAGATTCCAGTGCTGTGTGAAGGCTCGACTAGCTAACTACGCGAGGGGGGTGAGAATTCCGATATACCTAATAATATCCGTCGTAGGGGAGGAGCGCGAGATAAATACGCCAGGTGAACCATTTATGGAACAGATCAGAGGTTCTTGGGCCTCTGTATGGATAAGCATAAAATTAAGCATCAATAGCTAGTATGAACGTATTAATGTGAGGCTTCGTCAGGAATTAAGCGCTACTTTTCCTAATCGTATGAGCAAGAGTACCTAACCTAAGGTACCCGTTATTATGACAATCGTCATAGCATAGAATCGAGAAGCATCAATCATCTCTCTAAATAACGCAATAGCCACTATTTACTTCCATCGGTCCGACGATCGTATGAATAGGTAGGTTTCATTTGATTAAGCAACTCCTCGTTCCAGCTTTCTACATAAATATATGAATCATTTTAGCCCCTGGCCCCGGTCCCAGCGACAATGATTTTTTTTTCCTCCGGCCACGTCCACAGAGTACAACTCATAAGATTCATCATTACCTACTCCGCAGCTAGGCTAGGCTAAACTATCAGACACCCCCTTTTATCTAGTTAAACGAATAACTTAAGGCCACTACCGTGCTTTCCGACCTCGCACACCTCGCAGACTGCGCAGACGGTACCCTTGTACTTGGTATGGTACTTGGATCCGTCGAACGCACACTCCTCGTACGGGGTACCGCTGTAGATGGGCGTGTGGCTGGCAGCACAGATCTCGAACTCGGCGAACTGGTCGTATTCAATCTCTACCGCGTCATGCGGGTTGCGCTCGCATTGTGCTTTTATCCTTCGTGCCTGTAAATCGAATTAGTTAGGTTACATACAATATAGGAAACACAAAAATACTTACGGTCTCAAGAATTCTTTGAGCACCACCATTTGCCAGGATACGGTTTGCAAAGCTCAAGGCGGAGCTGAAGTTCTTGCTCCTAGACGCTAGGTTCATAGCATTGAGAAGAGCAAGTTGTCGGTGGGGGACCTCGATCTTGGGGATTGTAAAGTATGCAGACAGCTCAAGGCTTCGCTTGAGAAGCGCAGGGTTGCCGTTAACGGCATCCGGAGGACCTAGCTTTCTTCGTGAGAGTTCGATCGACATGGCGACGGTGTATTCGCTTGCCGAAGTGATGAGCTTCTTAGCTTCTGCTACCTCGCTCTCGCTCGCAACCGCATTTGCGAGCATGGCGTGCAGGATACTCTTGAAGATCTGAACGCCTTCCTCAAGTTTGTTCGTCTTCATCGCATCATATCCCTTATGTAGATCGGTAGTGGCAAGATGCTCGATATCTCGAGGGATGATAGGCAGAACTTTCCTAGGATCCGTCTCTTCCAAAGTCCGGCGAACATAATTAACTAGAGGCGGTAACCCAGGAGACGCGGGGAGGAAGGTCCTCGACGCGGAGTAGATCTCCAAGAAACGTGGCTTCAGCGGAGCAAAGTTGACGGCACCAACTTGCCTGCTAAGGAGGTTCATAGCAGACTCGAAGGAGCCTGCAGCGATGTGATCCGCAGCTAATGGAGAATTGCGAGCCCACAGGTCGGCCTCGCTGCTTCCAGCTCCTCCAGCGTCTGTGCTCTCAACGTTAACGAAGTCGCTATCAGCTTCGGGAACGATGTCCTCGCCCATATCCCATCCGGCCGCATCCTCGTCGTCTTCGGCTTCCAACCCGCCATTTCGCTTAGCAGTAGTATCTTCGTCAACAACCTCGTCCAGAAGTCCATTGCCGGCTGCCGAAGGCTCCTCCTCGAGAGTTATGCCTTCCAGTTGACTGGCAAGGGCCTTCTCGAAGAAGGATTGCGAGGTCGCCTTTGTAGGCCAGTTGGCCTTGTACGTTGGGACAATCGGCTTCGGAGGAGCGAGGTTCTCGCCAAAGGTAGGAAGCGTCAATTGCTCTTCAGTAATACCAGCTGCCTCTAGGATTGATTGGCACTCTTCCTCGAGGCCATGTGCTTTGGCTGTCATATACGCCAGAGGGTCTGCAAGTTTGTTAGTTCTCCCACGTCAAGAATAATTGAAAGGCGCAACTCACATAAGTCGATCTCTTTGAACATCTGTACCCTGTCCTCGACTTCACCTAGGTATAAGGCGTTTTGGAATCTCGCGGTAAAGTCACCCCGATGCTCGGCAATCTTGGCCATCCTTGCCAGTTTCGAATGGTCACCAGTTGCGAGATATAGGAAAGAAAGCTTATCGAACTGCTTGAGCTTCTGGTAAGCCATCTCCACGACCTGGTGGTTTCCATGCGCCAATGCCTCGGCGCCTAACCTCGTCCAAAGCTTAGGTCGGTCTAGTTCCTTGGCCATCTCTACAGCCACGTCAAGGTTGCCACATTCAATGGCAAGTTCGAAACGAGTGGTTGGGTCTTGTACAAATTGCAAAGCGATCTCGGGGTATCCTTTCTTCTGGAGGTACGAAATAATAGATTGGCCGACCAAGCTAGAAGTGCGTATAATATGAAGCATCTCCTCATAGTTGCGCTTTACTAGCGACAGCTTGAAGCGATACTCGGTCGGATCGATGTGAAGGATCTTAGGCCTAGCGGCGCGGTCGAGGCAGTATACGTTTCGGCCCTTGACTCTCACGAGGTAGACTGTCTGGTCAAGGGTCCTAACAATACCGTTGTCGCCGTTCATAAGAGTGTACTTGATGTGGTTCAGGGTAGAATATAGTAGGACTCCCGCATCATCCCAAGTCGCGCTCTTGATCCTGATGGTCTCGTGTAGAGTGCTAACCTGTTCGAGAGTCTTCGTCACAATTGTGACGTTGTGTTTGCTCAAAAGTGCTGCATGAAGACCATCGTTCGACCAGACAACATACTTGACACCATTCACTGACAACTCGGCAATGCTCTTCTTCTGCTGAATGTCGTACAGGTGAACCGCGGTAGGAGTAATTATGAGCAGGTTTCCAGTACCGCCAAAGTATATATCGGTAGTTCCAGGAGGGGGTTTAATGCTTCTTGCCGTATTATTAGAAAGATCTTTAATGTCGATGGTCTGCGTGGACGTGTCGAGTACGGCAAATCGGTTTCGAGCTACAAAAATAGCCGAGTTACCTGATCCGCTCTTGGAGTCGGTCGCTTCCAACGCACCAGAGCCGTCTCGAGGGAGGTTAATTAGTTCATATTTGCCACCCTCGGCAGGGGATGTTATGAGAACAGAACGCTCAGCCGGGTTGTAAGATAGCGTGCGAGGAGGAACCCAAGCGCTACCGAGTCGCTTCAAGGACAGCAACGTTGGACTCTCGACGTTCTTTTGGAAATCGTAAGAACGGACGTGCTTTTCTTTCGTGACGAAGAAGAGCGAATTCTGGTGAACAGTCGACGCCGGACGCTCGCGTTCGAGTTTGAACACCATCACACCATTGTCGTGACCGGCAGCAAACAGGTTGATCTCAGGGTGCGCCGCGATGACCCAGAATCGGTCGTTTTCTCGTTTAAATGATTGAACAGCGGTACGCTTCTGAGAATCCCATACTCGAATCGTCTTATCCTCGCCACAAGACAGAATTAAATCTTGATGAGGGTGGAACAAGCAACCGGAAGCATTCTGGAAATGTCCACGGCAGGTATCCACTTCCCAGGCCTTGGTCTCGCTAAATCGCCACAGCTTTATAAGACGGTCATCGCCAGCGGAGACGATATGCGGCGCCGTCGGATGAAAAGCGACCCAATTTACACCTCGGTCGTGACCCTCAAGTACGAATTTCACCATCGCGTCGGTGTTGCCGAACATGTCGGTCTGCTGAGCGTTCGATCGAGCGACCTGGTCCTCGAAGGACATAGACGTCGGGGCGGAGTGCTTCTTTCGTAGGCCAGATATATCCCAGACGCGAACGGACTGATCGAGAGACGCGGATACTACGAGGTCGTCCTTCGGGTGGAATTGGGCGCACATTACATAGTGATTATGGCCAGTCATCGTGCAAACTAGATCAACTGTTAGCACGTATTTGCAAAGCCTGGTTTCCTTCGGAACCCATACTTAATGAACGATTTTGCCAGTTCCATATTCGGATCGTCTGGTCGTCGGATGCTGATATGATCCACGGCAGCTCGTGGTGGAAGAAGACGGTTCGTACATAGTCTAAATGACCATTCAGAGTAAACAGACATCTTCTCGTCTGGTAAGACCAGACTTTGATCTTGTAGTCGTCGCCACCGGAAACGAAGAGAGGTTGCGTCTTGTGGAAATCGACGCCTCGGACGGGACCATCGTGCTCTTCGAAACGATCAATGAGGGTTCCCATGCGGTAATCCCACAGCTGTATGGTCGACGAGTGTAGCGATACGAGGATCCATGGTCTAATTGCTCTCGGATTAGCAACGAATAGCGGTGACGATAGTCAAAGATATAGCGAAGGGGGGGATGCTCGAACCTCTTTGGGTGAAAGGCAATACCTTTCGCTCTCGAGGACTTGGACTCGAACTATAACAAGGTGCGTCAGTATATGCTTTAAGGGTATGCGACCAACTTGAGGACGTATCAATGGAGTATGCACCTTTGTTAGCATTCCCGAAGAGGCCTGCATTGTGAGGACGGTAGAGGCAGCAGGAAGCCCCTAAGCTTGTGTCATGAATAGGCAGAAGGGATGCGCCCAGTTAGGATGGCGGCTTTAAAAGATGGTCGGAAGAGAATTATGTAGTGATAGCGGGTATTGGAGAGCTGTGAGGCTCTGAAAGTTGATCTCTTAACGCCAACTCTGGAGATTCTTTAGAGACAATTCGTGAAGTACAAGTCAATTCGTGGCCCCAAAAGTGACGGTGGATTAATTCGTGACCAGGCTCTAAACATTGCTATGTTTCTGGGCTGGGCTTGTGCTTCCAACTTCCATCCAACTGTCCTAATTGTGCCGCTACGGAAGAACAATTATCCCCGGTGGGTCATATATGTACTGAGTACTTAGGTTCAGGCCAAGCATATGAGTAACAAATTGTACAAGTACTACTTGGAGGGGCAGCTCACTTAGCACATGCAGTTCCAGCCCGTAACTAAACGCAGCTGAACCCCTGTCAGCTTCAATTCCTTTAGCTATTCCCATTGGTCGAGTTCCAATTAATTATCTACCTAACGTTTAGGTGTTCAATTGCAGCGGCTTCTCCAAACTCTATCTTATCACTTACACGGCAGCTTTACGTACCTCATCCCAAAAAGTCCAGACCTACAAAAAGCCACTTTGCCTTTACACCAAGACACCAAGACTTGAACTCCGTTCCAACAACTTCGAAATCATGTTCTTGACTTGATTCGCAATATATGGTTCTGTAGTCTTGCCAGCTCCAAGCTCTGCCGCATGCCAGAGCTTGCGACAGAGCTACTTCGTCTCTTACTCCTCTAGCTCAATATATAGGTACTATTTACGACTCTTAAGGCATCATGATACCACGACTTTTTCAGTTGCCATGTGGCCTTGCCGCCGCTCTTCTGGCAACTCTCTGCTTGAACTCGGGCCATGTCGTAGCTGGACCCTCCGTTAATGTTGCTATGAAAGCTGCATTCCCAGCTCCTCCCTATCTCGTCGAGCTCTTGTAGGTTGCGTTCGTGATAGAGTCCAATTAGAATATGTAAATGCTAAACGTGACTTAGAGAGACTGCCGCCGGAGAGAACGCAACGTCTTACTTCCCACTCCTCGATCGAATCGCCGATGGCACCTTTGCGGATGCGAAGACTGACAAGGAACTGTACGAGAAGTTCCTCCAAGTTTTAAAACAAGATGGCCACATGGAAAATTCAGAGGCATTGTCTACTTTCAAGCTTGCCCTCTCCATGAGGTCAGCAGCTCCGAGGATAGAGGCTCATTATCAATACTACGATACGGCCGTAGCGCCCTCCCTAGGAAAAGCAAGGACCGACTGCGCCGAGTGGGTGCTCATGAGCGGGAAGCAGTACTGCTCAGCTTCGCTTGCGCACGCCGACGGCCACATCTCAGGGGACTCGTATGTACCATACCTTGATATTATTCGACCGTATCTTACATGAATATAGGCAGACACGATCGCTTCCATTCGATCGCGCTTTAGGAGCAGGTTCTGATGTGATACTATACGCGGATATCACTAAACCTGAATTTGGGCCCTTCCATAAATCCCTATCCGAGATGGCCCGAAAAGGGGACGTTTCGTACCGGCTAAGATATCGCGTTGACCAAACCGAGGAAAGAGAACCGCTGCCGGTCAGCGGGTACGGCGTGGAGCTTCAGCTAAAGCGAACAGACTATATTGTCATTGACGACCGCGAAGCTGAATCTGAGACGGGTTCGGCCGCCAAGTCTGCACCTACCGAAGTCGTACTCGACGGAGAAGAGGAGGTAACAGACCTAAAGCCGCTGTCAAGTTCTGAATTGGCATCGTTAGGTCTCAAAGCCGGTTCTTTTATCATGCAAAGCGATGACCCTTTTCAAACATTGATCAAGTTGACTCAGGACTTTCCGAAGTTCTCTACGTCGGTCGCCGCGCATAACGCTTCAGATGCTTTCGTTAAGGAGCATCGCCAGAATCGTGCCCTGAGCGTACCTGCCGGGATGAATGTCCTCTGGATGAACGGCGTCCAGCTGATCGAACGACAAATCGATCCGTTCACCCTCGTCAACAGTATTCGACGGGAAAGAAAACTTATCGAGGGCGTGACAAGTTTAGGGTTAAGCGGGAAAGAGGCCGTGTCCCTACTTGGCCATCGCGAAGTAACATCGGCCAAGTCGGACGACGAGCCTCGTAGGTTTGACTGGCGGGACGAAATTGAAGAAGGCCGCGTCATTATCTGGCTGAACAATATCGAAAAGGATAAGCGATATGCCGAGTATCCCAAGAGTCTTATGGCTGTAAGTACTAACAAACCAAGAGGTACATCATCCTACAACTGGCTAACTATTTCTAGCTTATGCAAAGGACTTACCCTGGACAAATTCCTCCGATCCGTAAGGATATATTCAATCTCGTCATTCCGGTGGACTTGAGCAAACCAGAAGATCTGTCCTTGGTCGTTGAGCAGCTGCAGACTTTCATAAAAAGGCTTCTCCCCGTCCGTTTCGGACTAGTCCCGTTGACACCAACGAAAACAGCCGAAGAGCGAGCGAAGGTAGCTTATCATCTATTAGAGAACTATGGTTTATCCAGCCTCATGTCTTATCTAGAGGCTTGCAGTACGGGGGACCGATCTGAACAGGCACACTTTGACAAGGCAATTAAAAATCGTGCTCCGAAGGACGAAGTCGCACCCCTTTCGCTCAAGGATATTCTCGAATCAGAAGACCACACCAAGCAAATCAAGCTTGCGAATCATTGGGTAGAGCGACTTAACGCCAATACCGAAGTGCCTCCGCTGTTTCTTAATGGTCTGGCCATACCACGGGAAGACAATTGGCTTCAAGTCATGAGCATGAGGATGGGTACCGACCTACAACTAGTTCAACAGGGAATCTTCACGGGCGCAGTCGACGACGAGACATGGATTCCGCAGCTCTTCCTAGAGGGCGCAGCAACTCGGCGCAACCTCTACATTTATCCCGACGGCGAGAATACTCTCATCGTATTAGACGTAAATAAGCTCTACTCCGAACACAAGGATCTGTTCGAACAAGTTCCAGTTATCGAAGCGGGTGAGGACACGAGCAAGGAGACCTGGGCTACTCTGACAGTAGTCGCCGATCTGAGCTCGCAACAAGGTCTCCGTCTTCTTTTATCTGCCTTATCGTTCCGGCGTAACAACCCCGGAGTGCGCCTTGATATTGTCAACAATGCTCAGAAATCGAGCAGCGCGCACGAGATCAACGCGCTGCTCAAGAAAGACGTTAACAAACTCTTAGAAGTTGAAAATTTGGAGACGCTAGAAGTTCTCTTATCAGGTCCGGCTGACGTGCAGGATGACGGATACAATGCAGCGTTGTCGTGTTTCCTAACAGCCGCAGCCGTCGCCCCAGGCGCACATTTTCTCATCCTCAACGGTCGTATAATCGGCCCATTCGTTGACGACTCGGGATTTACGGAGAATGACTTCGAGCTACTACTTGAATTCGAGCAGGAAACAAGAATACTCCCGGTGTATAAGGCAGTTGACGCGCTAGGTTTGGCGGACAAGATCACCCATCCTCTAACTGCCGCGAAGCTTACGTCGGTAACCGCTCTATCCACTATATCAGACCTGCCCGAGGGGATTTTCGAATCCGCCCCGACCCTAAGAACGGCTCTATTCGATGCGTGGAACTCCACTCACACGATGATCGACGTCGGTGATGCGTCCAGAGCTAATATTCACTTCGTTGCCATGATCAACCCCGCCAGCGAGATAGGACAGAAGTGGGCCCCTATACTCAAGGTTCTATCCCAGCTAGACGGTGTTTACATGCGCATCTTCTTGAACCCAAGAGAGAAAATTGAAGAGCTCCCAGTCAAGAGATTCTACCGCTACGTCTTAGACTCGGCACCATCTTTCGACGAGGATGGAAAGGTCAGCGCTCTGAGTGCCACGTTCAAGGGACTTCCTTCAGAAGCTCTTCTCAACCTTGGTATGGATGTGCCACCTGCTTGGCTAGTAGCAGCGAAGGTTTCAATTCACGATTTGGATAACGTGAAGTTGAGCTCCATCAAAACTGACGTAGAAGCCACCTACGAACTCGAGCACATCCTTATCGAAGGTCACTCACGAGAAGTATCGGGCGGTCCACCGCGTGGTGTTCAGCTATTGCTCGGCACCGAGCTTGATTCCCATTTCGACGACACGATCATCATGGCCAACGTTGGCTACTTCCAGTTCAAAGCCAGCCCTGGGTATTACAATATACACCTCAAGGAAGGAAGAAGTTCGGAAATCTTCGATATCATCAGCGTGGGCGCAAAGGGATATAATCCCGTCCCCGGTGACGAAGGTACCGAAGTTGCTCTCATGGACTTCCAGGGTACGACTCTATACCCGCGGCTGGAAAGGAAGCCTGGTATGGAGCTAGAAGACGTCCTCGAGGAAAGCAGTTCGGACGGCGGCGACGATCTCCTCTCTCGCGGTCTCAAGTTTGCCGAAGGAATCCTCGGGACAAAGCCCAAGCCCAAGTCGGTCTCGAACGAAGAGCACGCCGAGATCAACATCTTCTCCGTGGCGAGCGGTCATCTATACGAGCGCATGCTCAACATCATGATGGTCTCCGTCATGAAGAATACAAATCACACGGTCAAGTTCTGGTTTATCGAGCAGTTCCTGTCTCCGTCTTTCAAAGAATTCATACCCCACTTAGCTAAAGAGTACGGCTTCAAATACGAGATGGTTACGTACAAGTGGCCGCACTGGCTCCGCCAGCAGAAAGAGAAGCAGCGCGAAATCTGGGGGTACAAGATCCTATTCCTGGACGTCCTCTTCCCCCTATCACTCGATAAGGTCATATTCGTCGACGCGGATCAGATCGTCAGGACGGATATGATAGACCTTGTCAATCTTGACCTGCAGGGCGCGCCCTACGGCTTTACACCAATGTGCGATTCTCGGACCGAGATGGAGGGCTTCCGCTTCTGGAAGCAAGGCTACTGGAAGAATTACCTCCGCGGGAAGCCTTACCACATCTCAGCCCTCTACGTGGTCGACCTTCGCCGCTTTAGGCAGCTAGCCGCGGGCGACAGGCTCAGGCAGCACTACCATCAGCTATCGGCCGATCCGGGCTCCCTCTCTAACCTCGACCAGGACCTGCCAAACCACATGCAGTTCGTGATCCCGATTCACAGCCTGCCGCAAGAGTGGTTGTGGTGCGAGACGTGGTGCAGCGACGAGAGCCAGAAGGAAGCGCGAACTATCGATCTATGTAACAATCCGCAGACCAAAGAGCCGAAACTCGACCGAGCTAGGAGGCAAGTTCCGGAATGGACCGTGTACGACGACGAGATCGCCGCCGTAGATCGACGGAGGAAAGGATTAGTCACAGACGGCGACACCCAGAAGGTGCTTACTATTGGTAGTGACGAAAGGAACCCCAAGAGCAGGACGCTCGAGGAGAAGCCTGATGTAAAGACGAGGACGAAGGATGAATTATAAAATTTTAGATATTTGCGCACCTATAGATATTTAGACTTGATCGAGTCTTTTGACAAAACCCTGAAGTTTGATTAACCGTGGCGTGTTTCCAAATCGGATTGGACCATAAACCCTCTTTTCTAATATCTACCATCATATGTATTAAGAAAACATGAGGCGAATCTCCTAGGCTGCTTATATCCGAAGATGCCCATTTTGAAGATGACTAGTCATATTTTCAGCTAATCGTATTGGATACCTAACCGTCAGCAGATTTATTTGAATTCGCATCTCACCAGCATAACATCACGCATACGCAGCCGCTTCTTTGTGGCCATCCAGCTTGGCGCACCAAGAGGTTGAAATACATAAAAAACTCCACTGGACAGTAGTGGATTCGATTCACTAAGATGTAGTACCACAGTCCACTAAATACTTACTACCCCGGCCCCTTTCGCGTCCCCATTGTCCTAAAAACATCCACCATTTACCTACCGTCCACTAACTATCATCCATCCACTCGCCCCCATATCCATATCCCTATCCATACCCATATCCATATATCCATTCCCCAGCGTACCTATGTAATGTACCTTACGCCACCGGGCTCAAGACATGCCAGCTTTTCTCACTTTCCTCTGCAGCAGCACAGCATTTCGTCCATCGTGTCGCGCACCGCCGCCGTTAGTCATTTAGTACATACCTACATACATACCTACCTTAGGTATCTAGTGTATAACCTGGTTGTAAGGTATAAAATTAAGGGTCAGTCAGGGTAACCTTTATCGTTAACTATATATTTCTCGCCTTTACGTTAGGTTAACTAGGTACCTAACCTAACCTACCTAATCTAAGAACACATTATGGAGCTCGGGTGCTCGGTGATCTCGCCGCTGGCCCCGCATAAGCACACCCACACCGTGATATTCTTGCACGGCCGCGGCGACACCTCGCGGAACATGGCCGATGCCCTGCTGTCGCGGTGGACGAGGGATTCGCGCGGCCGCTCGCTGGTGGATGAGTTTCCCTCGGTGCGCTGGGTCTTTCCGGTACGTCCGTTATTTCGTATTTGTTCGCTCGGGGGTTTTAAATGACGTATATCCCGAGAATCTCTCCGGATTGTCTCAGGGGCTAACCCGCACCCACTCCCGCTCCCGCTCCCGCTCCCGCTCCTAACACCCCCCAGGAAGCCGAGCCCCGTCTCGCCGAAACCCTCGGCGAGGTCTGCCCGCAGTGGTTCGACGTGTCCAACATGCTGGACCTGACCGACGCCGAAGAGATGCAAGTCTTCGGCTTACGCGGCAGCGTCGCCAGTATCCGGCGGTTGGTGCGGCGCGAGGCCCGCACCGTCGGCGGCATGGACCACGTCGTGCTAGCCGGCGTTAGTCAAGGCGGCGCCACGGTGTTCCACACTCTACTACACCTCGACGACGGCGGTGGCGCCGAGAATGCCGACGGCGAGCTTATGGCGTTGCAGGAGAAAGGGGAGGAAGAGGTGCCGGCATCGGAGTCCCGGCTCTGCGGCATCATGGGGTTCTCGTGCTGGCTGCCGTTTCCGGGCGGGTCGCTGGAGGAAACCCGCGAGGTACTAGGGATGGAGGACGGGTGGCCCAAGACGGATACCGTAGTGCGGAATACGCCTGCGTTCCTAGGCCACTGCGCCGACGACTCGCTCGTCTTTGTCGAGTACGGCCGGCAGTTGAGAACTGGGCTTAAGAGTTTCGGTATGAATGTCGAGTGGCATGAGTATGAGGACGGGGGGCACTGGATTAATGCCCCGAAGGGTGTGGATGATGCGGTGGAGTTCCTCAAGGCGCAGGGGATACCGCTGGCGGAGTTGGAGGAGGAGGAATAGACTTGTCTACGGGAGAGGATAAGTTGAGCTTTGATGTCATGACAGTTGACTTGAAGGTCACTGCGTTTTGTCGCTCTTGCTCTGGGGGGTATGAGATAGAATGTCAAATAGAACTACCGTGTAATTATAATGTTTTGCTGGATATTATCACTGACGTGTCATGTTACTACGTTATACTACGTTACAATCTTGTTTCGCTAATATTCTTCATTACGTTGCGAATGGCGGTCATATCTTTTACCATCTTGACGATACTATACTCAAAGAAGAAGAAAAGAAAAAAAAAGAAAAAACCTGGCTCCAAGTTAATCTTACATTTCATAACCCAAATCGTCAACAGATCCCATTTACAAGCTATCATATTCTAATTATACCCAATCTCATCTTTATCAATGGGGTTTAAACTGATTTAACCTAGGTCTTTGAAGTAAGTTGACGATACCGCCAATTGTCTCATACACTATATCATTAGGGTCACCGACGCCAGCCGCTATCACCTTATTTGTATCGCCTCGGCGTATTGCCTCGAGACGCTACTATATACCGGTAACTCTTCGTAGTGACATAGTTAGCAAATATAAGTAATCGATTTCGTGCACTGTCTAGGAGCTTTTACCTCATATCTGATAGATGTGCCCAGTCCCTCAACTGTTTGTCTGGCGTCTTATATGTAGTTGATAGGGGAAACCCGTTCCTGGAACCGCCTTCCTGAGTATATTGTAGTCGGCAGAAGTAGGATCTGTTACTTGAACCGTTTATTTAATAGTCTCGTATTTAATAGAGGTAGGTAGTGTCTTGGCTTTAACCGTCTTGTCGTAATTGTCTTTTGAATTATCTACCTAGAGCTTTGATACTGGGCTCTGTTTGCCCATCCACTCTAAGGTAGCAGTGGCGGAGTTTTGTGGTTTCTTCTGCCTTGCCATGTCTTAAAACCCGTGCGTGTAATGCTGTAATTAGTTATATTGAATCGATTTAATATAGACTTAATGTTGGACTTTTTGGAGAACGAGGAGGATGTTGTGATGTAAGGATGTAAGGATGAAAGTGATGAGAGTATGTGGTAGGATTCTAGGATTCTCTGTTACCTAGTCGAAGGTTTTAAATGTTGAATTTGAAATATTCTGCACTTAGGTTGACCGACTTGCGCCTTCCCTTGTTTTATATTATGCGTGACTACCACTAGCGAAGTACATCATTTAGTACACTTGGGCAGATGCAACTGTTATCAGTGGGAAGGTGGGCTATTTCCTTATGTAAGGTATGCTGAGGCACTTACTCTTTCTAAGTGTCATGAGGTGGACCAAGAAGCAAGGAAACAACTTCGTTATTCCGCAAGGAACTATAAACTGCCTACGGGAGCCTACAGCTATACTGACAGTGTCCTTCATTCTGGATGTCTCATCTAAAATCCTAACGCTAGGTTAGCCGAGATATCTCAGGATTTCAGGGGATACTATACTGACTAGGTCTATCTGGATTTAACGTACTACGGCAGGTATAATAGCCATACCGGCAAGACTTGTTATACCGGTAAATGCGCATGTCCTAAAGTGCCAGCGAGATACGGTGGGGTAGACTTAAGTATAGCTCTGTTAATAAGCTGATTTTGGATTGATAGTATAGCAATTGTACCTGCTTTAATACGTTGATTCCAATTAAACCTAGTCAATATTATAGCCCTTACATGCCTGATGACATCAATAGTAAATAGGCATCATCAGTATAATAGTTCTAGTCAGTATAATAGCCTTTAAGATCTTGGGAGCTTCACGGAACGAAACTGGAACAGCGTAACGACTTAATTCTTTCATCAGAGTTCGTTTTGTACAACTATAAAAAATTCTAGAACCGGCTGGAGAAACATCATGACGGGGTAGAAATATAATAGTCCCATAAAGCATGAATCCGTAAAACCAACCCAAGTTCCTATACACCCCGAGTGCTGTAATTCCAGCAGGCCTCCCCACAATGCGCCTGCATGCATCCCCCCATATTATCGATTTGATTTTCTATATCATCCCTTAGAGCTTTCATTTCGCGTTCTTCGCGTTCTTAGCCATTGTGTTCAGCGCGCTTCCATTCTTGAACCATTCGATCTGATCCGAATTAAAAGTATGATTTAGCTTAACATCGAACGGCTTGCCGTCCTTAGGATGTACCCTCATCGTCAGAGGTTTGCCGACAGCTAGCTCTGTGCAGAAGAGATCAATCTAGATTGCATGCAAGAATTAGTTAATGGAACTACGACAAGTAGATATGGTTCATAGAAAAGGAAATAACTTACCCTATCATCAGGCTTGATCCTGTCGTAGTCGGCGGGGTCCGCGAACGTAAGAGGAAGCATGCCCTGCTTCTTCAGGTTGGTTTCGTGGATGCGAGCGAAGCTTCGAGTAATGATGGCAAGGCCACCAAGATGTCGCGGTTCCAAAGCAGCGTGCTCCCGAGAGCTTCCCTCACCATAGTTCCAATCTCCAATGACAACCCATTTGATCCCCTTAGCCTTGTAGTCGCGGGCCACAGCCGGGACAGCATCCCACTCTCCCGTGGTCGCGTTCTTGACCTTGTTCGCCTCACCGTTGGCCTCGTTGATAGCACCAATCAACATGTTGTTGGAGATGTTGTCAAGATGTCCACGGTACTTGAGCCAGGGGCCAGCCATAGAGATGTGGTCAGTGGTGGTCTTTCCCTTCGCCTTGATCAAGATGGGCATGTCCAGAGCATCTTTTCCATCCCAAGGTGGGAAGGGCTGTAGAACCTGGAGACGGTCGGAAGAAGGAGAAACTTGGACATTGACCCAAGAGCGGTCAGCAGGGGGGGCCTGGTAGGTGTTGTTTCCAGGGTCGTATCCGTTTGCGGGGAGACCGTCGCCGGTGGGAGGAGCCAGCAGGAACTCGTTACCGTCCTTGTCCTTCAGCTTGTCGGTTAGGGGGTTGAAGTGTAAGTTGCCAGCAATTGACAAAGCAACAACTAGATCGGGAGAAGTAACGAAGGAATGAGTCGCGGGATTTCCGTCGTTTCGGCCGGTAAAGTTACGGTTGTAAGAGGATAGGATCGAGTTGGCCTCGCCCTTCTTGACGTCCCGTCGATCCCATTGGCCAATACAAGGACCACAGGCGTTGGCCAGCACCATGCCGCCAAATTCCTCGAATGTCTGAAGTTGGCCATCACGGGCAATGGTGGCGCGGATCTGTTCGGAACCAGGAGTAACAAAAAAGGCAGACTGAGCCTTCAGACCATGGTTAAGAGCATCCCGGGCGATAGAAGCAGCTCGAGACATGTCCTCGTAGGAAGAGTTTGTGCAAGATCCAATGAGGCCAGCTTTGAGCTCCTCAGGCCAGCCATTGGCCTTGACAGCCTCGGAAAACTTAGAAATGGGGGTTGCTAGATCAGGTGTAAAGGGACCGTTGATATGCGGTTCGAGTTCGGAGAGATTGATTTCGATGAATTGATCATATTCGGCACCCTCGTCCTCACGTAGTTCCTTAGCATAAGAGCGAGCGAAGTCACCAATTTCAGTTCGCTTAGTAGCCTTTAGGTAGTCGTACATGCGGTCGGTAAAGGGGAAAACGGAGGTGGTGGCACCAATTTCAGCGCTTTTGTGAAAGTCAGCATTTGCCTAATTCATAGATCGAAAGGTGGAGTTAAGAGAGAAAGAAGAAAAGGGAGAAGGAAGGGGGGGAGAGATAATAAAAAACCCCAAAGAAAAACAAATTCGAAAAAATCCGAAGAAATTCAAAAGAATTCTTAGAACGCCGGAAAAAAATAAGAAAAATAAAGAAAAGCTGAAAAAACGAACCCCATGTTCGCGACGGTGCCTAAGCCTGTAGCCGATACGCTGTTGAGACCAGGCCCGTGATACTCAGCGATGAACCCAGTTCCGCCCTTTACGGTAAGTAGGCCTGCTACCTTGAGGATGATATCTATAGACTCATTAGAATGGTTAAGATAATGTAAGGAAGTTACGACTTACCTTTGGGACTAGTCCAGCCCTTTAGCTCGCCTGTGAGTTTGATCCCTAATATAGGTCAGCTTTTTGTAACTGTAGGCTTTGGGATAGACTTTACCAATATATTTCGGTGCCTTCAGCTCCCAAGGTAGGTTTGCCATGACGTCGACAGCATCAGCACCACCAACACCAATAGCAGCCATACCAAGACCACCGGCATTAGGCGTGTGAGAGTCAGTGCCGATCAGCAGACCACCGGGGAAGGCGTAGTTCTCGAGGATGATTTGGTGGATGATACCGGAGCCGGGTCTCCAGAAGCCGATGTTGTACTTGGCGCATGCTGTAGAAAGGAAGTCGTATACTTCCTTGTTGATGTTGATAGCTCGCTCGAGATCCTTCTCTCCACCAACTTGAGCCTCGATCAGGTGATCACAGTGTACCGTTGTAGGGTTCGCCACGGAAGGCATGCCGGCAGACATGAACTGGAGGATAGCCATCTGAGCAGTGGCATCCTGGCATGCGACTCGATCGGGCCGCAGTTTGAGGTATGACACTCCTCGCTCGATGTCCTGTCCGTGCGGGTCGTCAAGATGAGAGTATAGAACCTTCTCGCCGTATGTCAAAGGGCGGTTCAAGCGGCTGCGAACAATCGCCAAGTTCTCAGACATCTTCTTGTAGTTGATAAAGTTGCCTTCTTCCCAGTTGTTTTGCCTGACCTATAGTTTGAGGGAAATATTAGCCTCCATGATCACCCCTCGAGCAAGCTTTGAAGCTTTGCGATCGATGCTGGCTTACCTTCTTGTCCAAGGCCGAGTCGGCCACGGAGGCCATGCACCTACGCAGGTTCATGTTGGACATGACCCGCGATCGGGCAACATTGCCCAGGACCTGTCGAGTGGCCAACATGTTGACAACTGCGGTCCTGAGGGTAGCTGTGAGGGGTTCAGATGCAAGACACAATCTAGACCGAATTCAACTCCTGCGAAGGTGGGAGGATGAGAAAATTATCAACAGGGAGACAATAGGCCTCTTGAACCTGAAGGAAGAAGGAGGAATTGGTTCTTTAGGAGGAAAGGAAAAAAAAGATTGTGACGGAAAAGAAGAGGAAAAGGTGGAGAGTTTTTGTGGTTTGCGATTAAAGATGTTACCTTTGGCCGCCCGGTACTACGGTAGGGAAGCTGCGAAAGCCTACTGGTCACTACTGGCTAGGCTTGCTAGGGATTTAGATGTATCGGGGTACTTCGGCTAAGACGAAGAGGTACCTCCACTATTGATGGTATCACCCGGCTGAATGGACGAATCACAGCAAATCCGATTACTTTCAGGTCAAAAACTGTGACCTCACCCTGCTTCTTGTAGAATCAGCCACCACATGCGATAACGATGGAAGCATGGCCTACATTGTACATACATACATACATGTATGTATGGATGCTTGAACGTGCATTGATTACAAAGAGGTAGTTATCATGAAGCTAACCTAGGTTCTTCATCTCCTAGTTACATCATGTGCGGTCATCTCTAACTTATACTTATTATATAAGACCGTCGTCATTGTTACAAAAGTTTCAAGAAACTAACTTATCTAAGTAAATCTATCCCAACTTGAGTGGCTTTTGGAAACGAGGGGCATTTGCTCGGCAATAGGACGAAGAACTACGCTAGGATACCTAGATAAGTACATGTATTGTACAAAGCTGAAATTTTCACAGAATGCGCGGAATGCAGATAGATGAAAGCGGTTGGATGGAGACTCTTCATGTATAACGGCCTAAGAGAGGCATGTATATGTAAGGTATTGCCGGACTTGGATATGAGTTGGGTTAGCTGCAAGTTTCAACGCTGTTAGTCAATAATGTTCCTAGAATCGCTTCACAAGCTCGAATTCCTTTGCATGGTGTAATGGATGTACAACAGCCACGATATGTACCTAGATACTTAGAAACATCGTGTAATCAGATCAATGGGATTGGTCAGACTTTACACTTGAAAATCCAATTTGACGTCGTCCCTACGAATAGCACAATTGTTAGTAGTGCATATAATCTGTCAAAGTAGTTCGTCAAATTGATAGGCACATGCAAATCTGTGCGACTTTCTGGTTTTCCTGTAGCTCGAACCTCATTGGAAGCTCGACGATCTATGACCTAGTTTCTACTTAATCCTTGCTCACCTCTGAAGACCTGGAGGGTAATTGGCCCGCGAATCAGCCCCCTTTAGTTGCACAGCTTCCAAGTTAACGGTAGCCTTGCAGCAGCATCTTAAAACTCTGAGGCTTAGGACTGAGATTCAAAATTGCTGTAAACACAATTGGTTCTGCATCCTAATATAATACAGTTTTGGGCCATTTGAGAAAGCTGAATTAATTCTAAAGGAATCAAAGACATGTACCTCGTTCCTGGGCACAAGTACCTTGGAAATAACCGCAGGTACCTCTTCGTCGTAGCCCAAGTAACGCCGTAGTGTAAAAGCCCTGAATTGCTTCACGAATGCACGCAGGTCCACATTTACAGGTCTGCAGGCCAAAATCGACAGGCTGAGACAAATTTTGCTCAGTCTGGAGACCAAACAGGTGGGACCGAATTGGCCAATCGGCGATACCATTAGGATCAATGGACAAGGGACATACCCCCACGGCAACTTTGCCTCGGTGAATATTTGGCACCGAGCTGTCGACTTGACGCATCGGCATAAGGGTATTGCTAATGCCACATATCTTTGTCGCTAAGCCGAAACTTGTGTGTATAATACCGTGTAGCCGTGCACCTGTACTCCTGTACTCCAAGGTTGAATCCGTTTAAATATTTTCCCATGCCTTTTGATAGGTAGGAACTTTGTATGGCTGCAGCATGGACCTGACTAATAACCTGCCGCTGTAATGCCGCTCGCCCGGCGCTGTAAAATGGATGGGGCCGAATCAAATTCGGAGGCTCGGAACGTTAAACCATAATTGCAATTACGGGTTTGCGCCCGGACCACCTAATGCCACTTCCTAAACTGCTAAACTAGACTAAAAATATTCACCCCACCAAAATTTCTACGCCTAGGAAATCTTCAATTCAACTTACCTAATACATGTGAAATTAATTACCACTACCACAGCTGCTGGATTCTTCAAGACGTAACAGTCCTTATCGAATTTGCCATCGAAAGAATCGCTGCCTATCATGGGTGTCACCAACAAGCGTACGCTGTCCAAGACCCGTCGCAAGACGAGGGACCTCGATCAGATCAAAGCCGACCTCCTCTCGCCAAAACATCTTGCCCAATTCAAGAACTTAAAGGCGCCAGAAGATCTACCTGCCCTAGGCAAATGGTACTGCACAGAGTGCGCCAAGTGGTACGATACTGAAGACAACCTTGTTGTACACAGGAAAGGAAAGCCTCATAAGAGAAGGTACGTTTTACTTGATAGTAGCATATATCATATTAGGTATCTAGACTAACAGTGGATATAGAGTCAAGCAGCTTCGCGAGGAGCCATATACTCAGAAGGAGGCCGAGGCGGCTATTGGTCTCAGAACCGATAATCAAAGCCCCTACCGAACCGAGAGCGCCGCCGATAACGAGATTACCATGTCAACGTGAACGGTTCAATCTCGCCGCGCAAACTTCTCAAAACAGGCATCTATGGCGTTTCGGGCATACTCGCGAGTGTCATCAATAGAGCACAGGTTGGGCGTCTTATATAATGCGCCCATACGTTGCAATATTAGCTAAGGCATTTTCTGGCCAAATCAGGGCCAATAATCAAATCTCGAGGGTTTGATAAGTCATCGACTTCGCTCATTTCAAGCCACGAGCTCTCGGTTTAACGAGACCACTTGTGCGACCTCGTCCCGTTCCGCCTCTACCTCTAGACTGGGTACCGCCTCTTGAGGGAGGGGGAACACGGGATTGACGAGCATCCGGCGTCGCAAACTTCTTAGGAGTCGGCTTGGAGACTGTCGGTGGGTTCTCTACGAAGGAGGTGTCCGTAGTCCTAGAGATAATCAGTATTGGCCCAGGGCCTCGTACCAAATGTACATACATGAATGTCGTTTCTCCCTCAAATTCGCCTCGCTCTATGCTTCGAGATCGGACTGGTGCTGGTGCCGGTGATTGCTCCTCTCTAACCCTCGCCCTGCGGAATGACTCGGGGATCGGTCCCTGTAATTCCATAACTTATCAGCAGCTATTAGATTCTGTAGACGTAGAATTATCTATTACCTCGGCAAAGTCGACGCAGAAAGCATTCATGTTCAGTCCGTACATGAAGCTCGCGAAGCTCTCGCTGAAACGTGAGAGGCTTTCGTGCATTAGCTGGAAGTGCATCATGTTCGCCTCTAGGTCGGCCATAGCATCAGAAAACTCGGCGAATGCGGGTTCGAAGGCGTTCAGCGGGAAGGGTTCACCGCCTTGGACGCTGCGCTGAGCGGACTCGCGGAACGAGGAACGGGAGGAGGGGCGGAGAGGAGTTGTCGGACGCGAACGCGACGTGGAGCGCGGTCGTCGCACGCTATCGTGACCTTCGTTTGCCGACATGGTGTTTGAGTCGATTGAATATACGATGATGATGAATTAGAATAGTAAGTACTTATTCGATTGAATACGTCTAATGTATCGTGGGTGTTTGAATTAGACCAAGCGTTATTTCGTACCTTCAAAATTAAGAAAAGGTAACTGCCCCCTTCGGAAGATAGAATTCAATGCTTGGCAACGACGAATTAAGGCTGCCAGGGTGCTCAAGATATGGTGGGGTTAAGGCCTAAGGTTCAAGGTATTGGACACGTGCTAAACTTCTATTTAGATGCTGCCCCTTGGGATAAAGTGGTACCTGAACCCCAACATGACGTAAACTGTACCTAATATTTAGAAAGGAAGGGACGGAAAGAGCTGATGCACAGCGGCTAGTAGCAGCTTATCTCAAAAAGAAAAAAAGATTCGCATACATACCTAGAGGTAGGTAATAGTATAAATCTGTGCTCTTGCTACCTGAATTAGTCGGTTAGGTATAGATGTACTTAGTTCCCTCTAGCTTACATACATGTACATCTTCTGCGCACTAAGCAGAAGAAAAGCAAATGCTTTTTTCTACCCGTCTTTAATGATCGCCTCTTTCTGGATATCGCTATTCGCCATGTATCATCGGGTTTTAAGGTTGAATGCGCCTAGAGTCTGAGAGCCGAGACATATATAAAACAACCATCATAAATCAATTATTTAATATACGTATTCTGCATCCGATACAACCCTACATACATTTAGCAGCTTGGGTGGGTAGACCGGACTCGTACAGCAGCTCGTACTCGGTTTCTATACGTCAGGTTGAGCAAAGGGATACGGCAGCAGCATACAGCAATCTCTTGGGTCTTCGGGTCCTTGTCAGCAAGCCGGGGACTTTGCGACGGGGCTGATCCCGCCCCCCAGGAAATAAGACAGCCAGCCTCAATTCAAAAAAGGGTAGTTCGGCTCCGTCGGACATTTGGCATTTGTGCGACAACTTCTTGCGCTATCTTAGACCTTATGAAGACACCAGCGCCTCTTGTACCGCAACCATTTCTCTTCTCCACAGTTCCGAGACTCTACTTTATTGCTAGTAGTCTCTCAACTCATCAAACCTTCCATTTACAACAGTCTCTTTTACTTCGTCCTTCACCAAAGGTCTTACGCGCATTCTCTAGCCCCGCCCTCCTTCTAACTCGCCCGTCATCAAACTTTGCACAGCCCCGCGGATCGTTATTACTACATCCTAAGAGCCATACTTATAATCGCAATTTTCGTTTGTCATCACTCTCATATCAAGTAAAAACTCATCCAAAAAGGGGAGGATTTTCAAGACACGAGCAGAGACGCGAACGGTGCTTAAAGAGCCAAATCTCACCTGCGCTATATTTTTTACCCTTGCTCATATTTAGCACCTTCGTACTCTACGGTATAGTACCCTCTCATCTAAAAGTATCACCAACATCTGAAGGCATTGCTGGAGACCATTCCAGCGAACCCGTAAAAAACATGGAACCTCTTCCGGGTAGGCCGGGGAACTTGACCCCCGAAGAAGATGAGAAGCTGCGCAAGTTCTGGGAGATGTTCTTGCACGTATGCGGCGTTCTAGGCGAGGAAGCCTCCGGCGAGGTGGACAACGCCTCAGAGAGTCAGGGGAAGACGGGCACCGCGGGATCCGAAAAAACTAAGAAGAGTCGGATGTCCATTTTTAAGAAAAAGAAGGACAAGAGCAAGGATGGCGCAGCGCCTGCCAAGGTCCCCGCCATGGACGGCATCAAGGAAAACGACCCAGAAGATAAATGGGGTGAGAACAAGGCATACCTCGATACCTTAGCCACGCACGCCCCTGAGCAGATAAGAGCCACGATCTGGTCTATGGTCAAGCACGACCATCCCGATGCTCTTTTACTACGGTTCTTAAGGGCCAGGAAATGGGACCTCCAAAGGGCTCTTGTCATGCTGATGTCGACGATGAATTGGAGGTGTTCGGAAGCCCATGTTGACGACGAAATTATGGCCAACGGCGAAGAACTTGCTTCCATCAACGAGAAAACTGGCGATGAAAAGGCAAAAAAAGTAGCACAAGACTTTCTAGCTCAACTGCGCATGGGAAAGAGTTATTGCTACGGTACTGATAAAGCGGGAAGGCCTATTTGCATTGTTAGGGCTCGCCTACACAAAGCAGGCGAGCAGTCTGAGGAAGGCCTGGAACGTTTTACTGTTTATTTGATCGAGACGACGCGGTTTATGCTTCACCCTCCTATTGATACTGCTGTTAGTGGTATATCCCAGGCATCCCGAATATCCTAGAAACTAACATTATTAGTGTGTCGTTTTCGACTTGACTGGCTTTTCCCTAGCTAACATGGTGAGTTGAAGGGGAATACTAAAATTTGAGACGAGGCAAGCTAACGCCTATTAGGATTACACTCCGGTGAAGTTTATGATAAAATGCTTTGAAGCTAATTACCCCGAGAGTCTCGGTGTTGTTCTCGTTCATAAGGCCCCGTGGGTCTTTCAAGGTTTGCCAACTCCCACATTATAGTTATGAATGCATACCCTAACCCAATACATAGGTATCTGGAAGATTCTTCGGGGGTGGCTCGATCCCGTAGTTGCAGGCAAGGTCCATTTCACAAATACAGTCAAGGATTTAGAGGAGTTTGTTGCTAAGGAGAGACTGCCCGACGAACTAGAAGGCACATCTGGCTATACCTACAAATACGTAGAGCCAGTGCCCGGTGAGAACGCCAAGATGAAGGATTTAGAGACAAAAGAAAAGCTTCTGCAGGAGCGGGAGGCTCTCTACGAAGACTACGAAAGCAAGACGATCGAATGGATTAATGAAACAGATGCTACGAAGAGGGCGGCTATCTATTCGGAGCGGAACACGATTGCTAAGAGCCTAAGGGAACAATATTGGCACTTAGATCCCTACATCAGGTCAAGGTCTTTCTTCGACAGGATAGGTGTTATCAAGCCCGACGGAAGCCTTGACTATTACCCTTCGAAGATCACAAATGGGACGACGGCCACGTTGGTAGCGGTAGAAACATCAGCTGATGATGTCGATTAAAACTAATGTACACGTAGAGGAATGGAGTATATCAACAAGGGCACGGGAATGGGTAATTAGCATAGACTAGGCATCAATATTACCGAAAGCAATGACGGGGGATGTGTAATTTCTTCTTCTTTTTTGGGTGAACTTTTTGAGTTGAAGGTCTATCAACTAGACGAGTAGTCGTTTAGCCATACATTAACATATATAGCTACTTCGGGGAAAGCCTCTTGAAACACCCTCACATCTTCGCTTTGATCTCCTCGCAAAGCGCCTTTAGCGCGTCCATGTCTGTGGCCTGCTGGGGCCAGCCTACTCCGAGTCCTTGCTCCTCATTCGGCTTGGGGATCTAAGAGACGTGAGATGTGTTAGTGGAGTGTAGAGATAGATTACTCATGGGCATTTCTTACCATGTGAAAGTGGACCTAGAATGAGGATGTTCACGGTTAGTCCGCTGCTACAAGTTTCATCTCACGCCTATCTCCTCAAACTGTTTTCATCTACCCCCTTCTTCGCGAGAAGGGCAAGAAGACTAGGCAAGATACTAGGGATTAGAAAACTCACATGATCAACAACCTGGTGGGCGATGCGGCCGTTGTTCTGCAGGACGTTATAGTTGGTGGCGCCGGTTGCCGCGGCGAGCTTCTTGACCACGGGCAGGATCTCGCTCAGCTGGTCGTCGGGGATGTCAGTGAGCTTGGCGCCGTGGAACTTGGGGATGACGAGCTGGGTGTTGTTAGTCTTATATACATCGTCTTCTTTATTCGTTGGGTAGTTGTAGGGTGGATATGATGAAGGGTGGCATCTTACAGCATGGCCCTTGCTCAGAGGGTTGATGTCGAGGAACGCAAAGGTCCTGTCGCTCTCGAAGAGCTTGAAAGAGGGGATTTCTCCTACAATCTGTTGTTAATACTTTGCTTCATTTCAGAAAGATTTGAAGATATAACTGAGAAGATGTTGGTGGTAGTTATATGAATTCAAGACATCATCAACACCAAGATGAAATTTTGAATACCTACCCTTGATGATCTTGCAGAAGAGGCAGCCGGCCATGTTAACTAACAGGTGACTTGGACTTATTATATGAATATGTACGGAGACGTGGACCTTGATGGCTCGCTAGGTTCGATGTTCCAGATATAAGGTCTCGTCGGATCTGATAAATTGCAGACAAGCTCACAGGCCGAGAGATATCAATCACACCAGATCCGACGTCACATAGAGGGGCACAACAGCTAACCCCACCTTGTTCTACAAAGCACGACTTCCATGTACTATGTATGTACGCGTCGGGCTATTTTCGGTAATCGGAGTCAATTGATGCTATTGTGACATGCAACATTACGTTCTTTATTTCTCAGCTACGAGTATACAATTCTCGTATAGAAAGAAATTTTTATTTTTATTTCGACAATTGTAACAATCGAAAACAACCAGGCATTATTTGCATGAGACCTTATAAGTAGTACTGTTCGTTAAAAGCAAACCGAAAAATTAAAATCGAATAAATACTTATATATTAATCGCGCATGCAAGCGCGCAAAAACAAACTTTAAATCAGATATCATAAGACATGTATTCAAATGTGAAATTGGGGAATTGTAAGCGCGAAAAAAGCACAAAAAAATAGACTGGCAAAACAAAATTGAATCTGGGAACTCCAGAATATTGTTTCCAAAGATTAGTGAAAGGAGCATTGTGGGTTGCACAAGGTTGAGTCAGGTAAAAGGCATGAGTCAAGTACTTTTATGCAATCCCGCTCCTAAAGTTTTGGGTTGTTATTTTACTTTATAAGGCTTATAATTGCCGGAGAATACCCGGACCAATCAGAGTGCAGCACAGTACTAAGTACATGTTGTCATCCAAAAACACGGTGCATTTATAAGTCAACGTTTCGCTACAACTTGGTGAGCAATTATATTCCTCATAAGGCTTCGTGACTACTGCTACTGTTACAATAGATTCTTTATTGAATTTACTACCATATACTTACCTAGATCCCTATATATTTTAAAATCGAATAGTAACTCTTCGGTCTTTGGAAGACTACCTACCAAACTCCTCCATTTCAGCACCACATCTCTACTACTTTGAACCTCCAGTAGATCCTATAAGTACTCCATATATAGTTTTACTTAATCACGTGCCTACTTGCTCTCTTTAATATTTTATAGCATCGCCTAACGGGTAGTGAAGTTGTTGAGGACTTATACTCGGCGGCAGGTATCAAAAGGGGCTACGAGGCTTAGAGCCAACAACTTTACGGTAAATTTCCAGATAGTAATTCATGTAAAGTCTATAGAAAATCTTCTTATCGGAAGTTTTATTATGATTCTTCATAAATATTACACTGCACGACAATAGGACAACTTGTCAATTTTTTGAGAAGACGTCACGAAGTCGCCGTGGACCGATTATTGCTGAACCAACAATAGGCCGACTTTTATTGAGTACCGACCCTCTGACGTCCTTCCTCTTAACTCTCGTACCACCGTCAGCACTTCCCCCAGGTGAACGGGAGTCTCTGGAAGGATAGGAATTTCTTGTTCGGTGAGGAGTTTCGCGGTCATAATTATTTTCGCCTGTTTCATACTAACCTGATTGTTTCTGCTGGAGTATCCTGGAATTTCAAGACTGCATTTTTGTCAAAGACCCGCCCTATACTCATACGCCAGTACTCGCCTTGTCTGCTCATTTTACAGAATATCACATGGAGTACCGGATGGGTTAATCCGGCATATCCAAACCCAAGTCCGTCCTTCTCAGTGTAGGATGCTACTAGAATGGCAAAGAGCTTCTCCCGCTCGTCCACCCTACGCTCAAATCTACCCCAACCAATGACTTCTTCAGAACTACCATCAGAAAGAAGTATGCCACTCCATCGAAGCTCTTCGATATTCTTAGGGGTTTCAATCCCAGTAACTAGCAATAGCGGCTTGTTCTATGAGATGCGGTAGTAATAACTCGGTGACTTCCAGTTCGACTTTCTTAGCCTGCAATGTTATCCTCCCACATACACTATTGGCATCAAAGCGGACACTGGATCGGAAACTCGAGAGGTAGAACAGCTCTGAGTCTGGACTCTTGGAAACCTCAAATCCGAGCAGCTTAGGCAATCCTCTGTCTGGTGATTTACCCTTACTAATTATCGGATTATCTAACGCTTGGTAATTCTCATAATCAAGTTTGCTGATAGAAATCTCCGACTTAAGGTCAGGCTTCCTGGGTGGCCATTCTACTTTACCCAGTATTGACTGCCATGACCACGTAGGCGTTATCATAACTCCCTTAGGACGCTTGCGTGTTGCCTTTTGCCAGATGAGACCGTAGGCAAGATCATTAACCCAGAGCCCAGATATATATTGGAGTATCTCACACCCGTCTTCCAGTTCAATATCGATAATAGTGGCTTCATTTGACGCATATTCAAGGCTTAGAGCCCGTTGTATCTCTAGGGCGATTCCTGATATAGCCCACACACTGCAACATCTAGCGTTAGCAGCTCACCATGAATATCCTCGTTTCGGTAACCTTAAGCAATTATGCTGGGCACGAAAGGGGAGGGGGGGAAATAACTCGAAAGTTCCTTACTGGTCATTGGGGCTTGTCACATGGCGCCCGGAAAACAGCGAGGCGATATTATACCATTCCCGCAACGTATTATTGTTGCTAAATTTGTATATATGCTTCCCTTGCGGCACGGGGTCTCCATTCTCGTTCAGGGGGTGAGAAGACAGACGTTTGAGGAAAACTTGTCTTGGGGTGTAATAGACGATACGCCTACTGAGCAACCACTCTTGGAACACCCACTTTCGAGAAAAACTCACTCTTCTGGACCCCGTCTGAAAACATCCTCTCGGCCGTTGGCATCTTCAATATATAGAAAGCGCCGCTTGGTGTTCTATCTTCGCGTCGTCTATAGGGCAACATTGCAATATTGTTAAATGAAGGAGCAAGCCGGTGTTCTAAGAGCCCAGAATGTGTGTCGCAAGCGGCTATGGTAAATATCGAGTTTTGGTAATACTGAGCCATTTTGTCCTTCTCTTTTAGAAAGTCCTGTCCGTCTTGGATAATACATATAGAGTCGATCCATACGTATATGATGCCCAACTTTCGTGCTACTACAATCGTGTCCTGAAACACCCGAGGTAAGCTGCTAGTTTCGATACCATGCTCTAGATCTGTTCTAAAATCGTAGTTTTCTCGGGTCGTCTGTGTTTTGTTTGTCTCTTCAGTCCATCTATGACTTAACGTGATGTAGCTCTCCTTGCGTGACTCTCCTTCAGAGAATACTACAAGGCATCACGGACATCTATGCAGCGTGTTGGGAGCGGCGAATCTTCTAGATCGATACGCTGAGTATTAGATAGATTCATGTGGCAACTTTCATGACCTTTGTAAAGACATGTATTTAGCCACTTTTGAATGGCCTGAAAAAAACTGTTTAGAGCTAGGATCTTCACCGATGAAGCGTCCAATAACATCCCGTGATCTCTCTAATGCGTTGCCCGGTGTATTGCTAACGTACAATTATTGCGATAGGTTCTTCTTGCCTCGGATAATATAAGAATATAATGAACTATACATTCCTAATACACACCTGGATCAGCTGCAACCAAATAGGATTCCATACAAGGCCGTCCATATGAAGACGATCCCATATTTGTTCCAGCCGTTTACCTCGCAGTAGAGGTTGACGGTCCCCTGCGGCTTGCCTTCGCAGCCTTCCACGAATTCGATATTAACGAGTCCGACGATGAGTCAGTCGACGAGGGCCACGAAACTCAGAATCAGAGTGAGATATACAGTTCAGCCCATCAGGCTTAGCATAGTAACGATGCTGTTGGTGAAGGCCAACTCCTGAATGACCAAGACATACCGCAGGTTCGAGTGGATAGGGCAGAAAGTAATGCAATAGCAAACTCGTCCAATTCCAACTCATAGCCCGCAGGGCAAACGAGATATTCCGCTAAAAACAGCGCATCACAAGAATTTGGAGTTGTTGATACAGAATAACTAGAGGATGAGCCTGATCTGGTTATAAATGCTCATCGGTGTGTAGTAGATCGCAGAAAACCAATATTCGCTAGCTCGAATGTAGTTTTGATCCTACCACCTATATGCAGCGTAATAATTCTAGCGGCTATCCCATGGGCACTCGAGTCATTTTATAAAGAAGATCAGCGGATAAATGGTAAGTATTTTCCCTTATCTTCACAACTATAAACCAGGTTAAATATACAGGTAGCTTTCGAGGTTTAGCTGGCCATAGCCTCGAACTAGCCTGGGAGCCATGTTACATCAAAAATATATACATATACCCTCAGTTTATGTAATGGCTAGACAAATCAAAAATATTTACGATCTACTCAAGCTAGGTCAGGTCAGATCCTAGTCAGGTCAAGCTATTGTCTGATATCGTACGCGCTGGGGTTTGATAAGGGATTTTCTAGACGTAGGAGGCCTATATGCTTCCTCTCTTTAAGTACGTGTTCCTGGTCCAGTTAGTATATTTGTTGGACCATAAACTACTGAATATTACCAATGGATCTCGTTAATTCTTCCTCCGATTCCGGCAAAAGATCTTTCTTGATATATTATCGAAATCATGTGCTCTGCCCCCTTTTAGAGAACAAATTGCTTTTGTTAGCTACGAGGCAACCAAGTAAACGTTCTTTCCTACGGACTAGATACCTTCGCGGTTACCGTCTTTGGCGAATAGGATCGTTCTTGCAATGGTACCTATATTACGGAACTCGGTACCGGCCTTACAACGTACTTTCGGTCCGGAGTGGACCTTCGGGCGCCGGGGACACCGGCTCTACAAATGTACATTTGGCCTCAAAAAAGGAGAAGAAAAAACACCAAAATTAAACGCGCCTTTAGTTATAATTGATTATCTTAATGATATTAATTAGCTACGAAACATGGATTGAAGCTACTTCAAAGGACGTGATGGCCTTGATCACCACCAGTCGATCCGAAATTGGTCGTTCCTTCAAGACATGAAGACTGTTGCGACGCTGCCGAAGCAAGATGACCTTACTCTCAAAAGTCGCTTGGAGAGTTTTATACCATTTCCGAGTTTAGGAGATTTTATTTTGTTGGACCACTGCTATCTGGGTAGTCGATCCGAAGCAAAATGGTCGTCTTACCCTTAAAGAATCTGACAATGTTATCGGGGTTGTATCTATCAAGTATATGCAGTTATAAAATAAACTGATAAGATAGCGCTGAAGATCAGTTCCTTCTAGCGTGTCATCTTCCCTACAGGCTACCTCAAGCAACCGCGCTATTGCTAAACCCCTGCTAGCAACTGCCTACCGGGTGCAGACGTATGTACCTTAGGTACCTAGTTTGCGACTTCCGGCCGCAAAGCACACGACTCAACTTTGTCCTTCTCCAACTCGCCTCCATATTTTTTTTCAATGGCGATTCGAGTTGGCGTTAGACAACTGCTTTAAGCCTTACAGGACGCATCCTGTACGCTTCTCGCCATTTTCTCCTTCCCATAAGCGTGTTGTTTTGCTGAGTACAATTAATCAGCTAGGGCCTCTGTGAGAAGTGGTAAGACCGGAACTCCCAACGTCACTACGGTTAGCTCGGTTCGACCACACACCGCGATAATGCCTACCATCCAGGGCTTCAGCACTCTAAGAGCGCGCTCATATGTGTTCCGTCTACCGTTATTCACGCGCGCCATGATTGCTGTTATGGTGGCGTTCTGGATTGTCTCCATCCAATCTACGTGGGATGTGCGACAATGGGGCGCCTTAATTCCCAACGAATTGACTCTGTCGACTAGTCAGTTCCCTTTGCTCTTATAATGTATGCTTTCCTTTATATACTAATGCGACTTCAATATAGTGTACCGAGTGAATACCTTCCCGTTGATACACCTTAACTTCTTCCACGCCCTCTTCAACATCCTATCCTTAACGCCGCTCCTAGAGAGGTTCGAGAACGAGTTTGGAACCTTGACCTCTCTCGCACTATTTTTTGGCCGTGAGTGTGCTTGTTCATATCGTGTTGCTAGTTCTTACTAGGGTGTAACTTGAGTTAACACGTACTGCAGCTTTAACAACGATCCCGGCTTTGGTCTATATCTTTTGGGAGAAGTTCATTGTAAAAGGAAATACTGCCGTTATGGGAGCTAGGTATATATCTAGCCCACTCTTTGTCGTTAAGATTAATGCTGATACATGGGCGTGACAGCATTTGGGTGTTTTTACTGTTAGGCATCGAGGCTATTCGAACATACAAGACCAACCCGTATCTTGTGATAGGAACGCATCATGTTCCGACATGGACCACGCCTCTAGTGATGGTATTGGTAGTCGAGGCATTGATCCCCAACACTAGTTTCTTTGGTCATCTGTGCGGCGTGGGCACGGGTTATTTGTGTAGGTGAACCTTGGGCATCTTCATCTTGGTATAATCTCACTAATGGTATCCTCTTTCTAGTCGGCCTGGGCTACCTCAAGTTCCTCGCACCTCCTGAGAAGGCTTTGCGATGGATCGAAGCTCGCCTAAACCTGCTAGGACGATTGCCGCACTACGTCAGCGTAGACCAAAAGACGTACGGTAGGTTCGGCGTCTTACCAACCAGCAATTCAACCACGCAGATGACGCCATTAGGCTTGATGGGCTCTACGCAGCGATTAGGTCCCTAGTGTGGGTTCCAAAGGTGTCCGAGAAGGATGGGAAGGGCTTTAGTAAATGCCACCCTGTATATAGCACGTGGTAATTGGGCATTCTGACATTGCATGACACTGGCGTTTCTGGGAGGCAAAACATTGTTGGCATCGCAAGGCCGTATACTCATCCGCCCCATAGCACTTGTTTGCAGGATAAGGAGGTTGGCTGTCTATACTGCTATAAACTTTTCTGAATGCTTTGAGAGTAATATTTGTGAGTTGATGTGACTTCTTGTCTTGATGTCTTTAGTTTAGTTATATTCATTCTTTTTCGTCTTGTAACTTCCTAGCTCCAAATATGTTCAGTTAATAAATAACCTTTTTTTATCCTTGTTCATAATTTACTGAAGGACCATTTCGGACGTTGAAGGAATCCTACCTGGAATCATCCGGTCTAGGTAAATAACACTTTATGATATATCATTGCACCTGTAAAATAATATGCAACTAATAGGTAGGTAAATAGGCCGTAAGGCTGATTATGTCATTTTATGGTACTTCGGCTTAATTAAGGACTGGACCCCTGAAAGTCAAGTCACGGTGGGACTCGTGTTACACGCGATCTTGGGGTACCTTCCTATACTTCCTAATTGAATTATGGCTACAGTTTCAATGTAGCTTTAAGCTTTAAGCTGTTACACATCAACTCCCAACTTTTCCTCAGCGCATAGTCCATTTTAGGAGACTAGAGAAGCCATGCCGCGTCTACTCTGTAAGTCAGCTTCACTTGATAGAGCTATCATACTGAAACTAAAGCAATTGGCTAACTGAATGTGAAAAATAGCTGCGGCAATGGCTCTGCGCCGCGATCCGCGGTTGCTGAAGCTCCCGCCGTACCTGTCCCTCCTATGCATTGTCGTCGGCGTTGTATGGCTACTCGTGTTACCTCTCGACGAATACTCGCGCCGTACTTATATCAGCGAAAACGCCTTGTTACCTGGCCAGGTACATACCTACTTTGGCGGCAGCGACCAGAACGTGTTCCGCGCTTACAAGCACGAGATCAACGCCCTAGAGAACAGCACCAATTCCCAAGTCAACGATGAGCTCGAGACTATATTTAAGGGCCTTGGCCTTAAGGTCGGGCGACAGAATTATACATACCATTCTTCGGGGAACACGTATGTTGGAGAGAACGTGTACGCTATACTACAGGCACCCCGTGGGGACGCTACAGAAGCCATAGTACTTGTTGCTGCCTGGAAGAACGTCGAAGAGGAGTTCAACCGCAATGGTCTCGCACTGGGTTTGGCCCTGACACGGTACTTCAAGCGCTGGTCGCTGTGGTCCAAGGATATCATCTTAGTGGTGCCGCCCGATAGCCGGGCTGGCATGCAGGCCTGGGTAGATGCGTACCACGACGCTCACGACCCATCCCAAGTGGCCCCATTGCCGATCAAGTCTGGCGCGCTACAGGGCGCCATCGCGCTGGACTACGCGCAAGAAGGGCGCTTCGAGTCTATCGCCATCGCGTACGACGGCGTCAACGGGCAGCTGCCAAACCTGGACTTGATCAACTCGGTCGTTAACATCGCGAGCGGACAAATGGGCATGGGGAGCGCACTACAGGGGATATTAAAGCACTCGCAGAAATACGACGATAATCTAGCTACGGTGCTCCGAGGTATGCTCAACCAGGCGTTGGGACATGCCACGGGGCCTCATAGCAGTTTTATTCCGTACCACGTCGATGCAGTTACGCTGAGGCCGGTGGGCAATGGCTGGCATGACGAGATGGGGCTTGGACGACTGGTTGAAGGGTTGTTCCGAAGTCTAAATAATCTGCTAGAGAAGCTGCATCAGAGTTTCTTCTTTTACTTACTTATTCATAAGCACCGCTTCGTCAGTATTGGCACGTATCTACCTAGTGCGATGCTGGTCGCTGCGAATTTCACTATTATGGCTATTGCTTTATGGGTTAAGAGCGGGTACAGGGAGGTTAATGTGCCGAAGGAAGAGCAGGAGAAGAAGCCGGAGATAGGAGAGACTAAAGAGAGTGAAGGGGTAAAGGAGGTAAAGGAGGTTGCGAAGTCGACTTCGGTGCCGGTTGAGCGAGAAATACTTCTCCCACTTACTCTTGTGGCGGGATGTCAGTTTCTAGGGGTTATTCCACTATTTGCCTTCAACCAGACGCCTTCTAGTGTAAGTCTCCTTTCTATCCTCCTCCCTCGATTTTTACTTCTCCTATCTATACTCAACACCATCCTTATTCTAATAACTAACACATAAAACAGCTCCTCACTCCAATCTTCATCCTCTTCGCGATCATCAATGCCGGCCTCCCACATCTCGCCTCTTATTTCTTAACAAATGGCATCCGCAAACCGCCTACGGCCCAGCAGTACCTACTCATCCGATCGTTCTCCCTATTACTATTAGGAATGTTCCTCTCGTCCCTCGCAACTCTCAACTTCTCACTCGCCTTTATCATCGGCGTCCTATCTAGCCCGTTGTCGTTTTCCCGCGCGTGGCCCTCTTCCTCTCCTTCCCCCTCCGCATCTTCTTCTCCATCTACAAATACAGAGAAGGGTGTAAACGCAGCGGTATTCAGATACGTCCACTCAGCCCTCCTCCACGCCCTAGCCCCTCCCGTCGTCCTACTCATAAGCAGCGCGTTGGCCGGTGTAAGTATTCAGAGCGTGCTTGAGGAAGCGGCGTTCGGTTGGCATGTCTGGGGTATGTATACCCAGCTTGTCGTGTGGTGCGTTTGGTGGCCGGCGTGGCTAGTGGGCCAGATCATAGTACTTGGGCAGCCGAAGGAGGCCGGGGATAGGAGTACGGGGAACGAAAAGGAGAAGAAAAATGCTTGATTTTATTGCAAGGGATTGTTGGCTACATGGGTGGTTTTGCTGTGATTATTGACCTGGCATAATGTGTAAGGATTTGACCTGTCCCCTATTGAGATAGGTAGAGAACATTGTATTCAGAGTCGGGCGGAATTCAGCAAGGCGTCACGATACCGGAGGTTCTGGACCGGGCATTGCTAGAGAAAAATATAGACAGCTAGGTACACCGATATCATAGCCATTGCATTTGAAATATTGCGGATACGTATTACCATTCAAGTAATACCTATGAATTAGGTACCTAGGGGCGGGAGTCCGAGGTTATCTTGCAATATCTTTAATACGGCGGATAGGTAGACTTAATAATGATGTCTTCTAATTACGGGGACATATAGCTAGCTGCGTCTAGTTAGTCGGGACAATCCAAAGACGGAGTAGAATAGGGACATCAAGGAACATAGTAGTATCCTCAAAGATTACTATGCTGTCATGCACAGTATAGACGGTTAATAAGTATCGTAAATCATCACTTATCACATTTGATAGACACCCCTATTCATATCTTCGTAAACTCGGACGTTATGTAGCAATACGTCCAGTCCTTTCGCCGGGACCGCAGGTCATCTATTAGTTATCTATCATACATGGCTCGTAGGCCGTCCCGTATGCAAGAGAAGGCGTTGTGCTCACATTCCTTCTCTCGAAGTCCTTGCCTCTTTTTTTCTTTCGTGGGTAATCTTCTTGCTTTAGACAGATAGATAGACAAATCAAGGGGCCCAGATATCCTGCCCTGTAGCTTCGATCCAGTTACCCAGCTTATTGACGTTCTCGCCCCACTCGCCCAGGCGCTGGCTCATGCTGGCGATCTGCGCCATGCTGAGCACACGCGGTTGCACCCAGGTGAAGTTGACCAGCTCGTCGACCTCGTCGATGGTGCCACGTACTAAGCCCAGGCTGAGGGCCTTCATGACCAAGTGCTCGATCTCGTCCTTGCGGACCTTGGTGTCGGCGGATATGGTGTCGAAGCTCATAGCGCGCTGGTGCGGGGGCCGGCGGAATACGCTTTCGGTTAAGGCCGCGAGGTAGATCTTCTGGCGAATATTCTCGAGGTGTTCTTTTAGGAGCGGGTCGGAGGATATGTGGCCTGACAAGACGTCGTATGCAGCTAGGTCGCCGCGGTTGAAAGCTAGTAGTAACTCCTGCAGCCAGGCAACATCACCAGTTAGGGCGGCGAGGATAGGGTGTTGCAGCAGCTCGCCGAAGTTGTAGATGGAGTCAGAGACTAGGGCGGCGATGCCCAGGTCGTAGGCTCGAGCGCGGCGCTCGTCGGGGGAGAGGGAGGACAGGTCGATGCAGGCGAGGTAGAGGAGGGCGTTGCGGTAGTAGGATGCGAAGTCGGCCTTAGCTTGGTAGTAGTCGGCGTTGACCTGGTAGAAGGCAGCGTGGACCTTGGTCTCTACGCTGTCAAAGGAGTCAAGGATGCGTTCAGCCTTGTCCAGATCCCGGCGCGAGGCCTCGAGGTCACGCAGGTTCAGCTCCACACGGGCGACAGCGGCGAGGGCATAAACGAAAGCGTCTTGGGAGTCCTCGTGGTCGACCTTCTTGGCGAGGTCGGAGAGGAAGGCGAGACGTTCTTGGTCATCTATATACTACAGTTAGTCGGATGTAATGTATAATACATAATACATGGAATTATGAAATTTGGAACGAGATATGAGGTAATTCACCTTTGCATTGGGTAGCGGCCTTCAAGCCCAGGTCGACGAGCTTCAGTTGGTTGATCTTATCAGCAAACTTTGATATGAAGACCTTGTAGAACTTGAGGCGCTGGGGTTCGCTCTTAGGGTTGGCGAAGAACTCGATCAGGGCGTCGGTAAGTTGGTGCCATAACTTGCGCTCCCAGAAGTTCTCGAACTGGATGATGAGGTATTGGAGCTCGTCCGGGGTCTCGTCCCGCTGGTCGGCCAGGAAATCGGCGATGGTGTCGACGTTCATGATATTTCTCTAGGCCGTGTTTTATATGTAGACTCTGCGGGAATTATGTATAGGTGAGAATGGGTTGAAATTGGTGGTGTTGGTTTTGCTTGGTTATGATGTTAATGTTGTATAAGTGGAAGTTCGAAGCTACCTTGTTCTGAAGCTTCAATCAATACGCGGCTGGTGTGCAGCCTGTCCGGGAAGGAGGTACCTTTGTATTATCCATGTATTTTGTACCTAGGTACCTAGACTTACTATGGTTACAGGCCAAAGTTTAACGAGTGGGTCAGGTACCTGTGGCTGTGTCCGGGACAAGCAGGTACATCGAAAGACTTAGATCAAATATTACCATTTTTTAACCAAATCAATAGATTTTTTAATAAAAAAATATATCAAAATAATCCTTAAATAGCCTAAAATCTTAATATTTTATCGCATTAAATTTATCAAGCCAAATGCAAATTTTATATAACTATATTTATATAAGGTCGCGCTATATTGTAATAAGTGCAGCACGGGCCGCAATACCTGGCCCACTCGTTAAACATACCCATATAACCATAGTAGCAGATCCAGTGTTATCAGATATCCAGTCTTGGCTTATTTAATCTGTGGCTCAACTCTCTCAGCTAGGTAGGTACCTAACCTACCAGCCAATCTCTCCAGGCGCATTAGCTCTGACTAAACTCGACGTATTAATGAATGTGGCTTGACACCTTGAACGTTTATGTAGAGCTTCGATCCCCACTAAGAACAAGTGAAGTCCAGTATTCCAAAAGCTTCAAACATCACCAGCTCTCTTTTAGCAATTGGAAAGGCTGCGTCATTCTTGCACCCCCGGTATCGAGCAAGGATGGCTTCCTTTCCGACCGCCGTGCGGTCCAGTCGAAAGCTGGCCTTGAATTTAAACCACAATATAAACCAGGCCCGACGCATTTCCGATATAACAATCACCCGCACCGGCAAACCCATCATCCGCGTACAAGGTGGCAGGTCAGTCGCCCCGATTCCTCGTCTGCTAATGACTACCATACTAACCTAATTCTATAGGTCATCTATCGGAGGTAAACAGCCAACACAATACCTACCGCGACTCTTCCGATCCTAACGGTTTATATAGGTCATACCGCGACAGTATTTGGCGCAACGGGACAGCTCGGAAGATATATCGTCAACCGATTAGGTACGGGAAATACGAAAATACGAGGAGTGGGCGATTCCTGTCGTGTCTAATGTCATATCATAGCCCGTCAAGGATGTCAGGTCGTCATCCCCTTCCGAGAAGAGATGGCCAGGCGCCACCTTAAGGTTACCGGTGATCTGGGCCGCGTCGTCTTCATCGAGTACGACCTATACAACACCGAATCGATCGAAGCGAGCGTCAGGCACTCCGATATCGTATATAACCTCGTTGGCCGGAATTACCCTACCAAGAACTATAGCCTAGAGGACGTCCACGTTGAGGGCACCGAGCGCATCGCCGAGGCCGTTGCCAAATACGACGTCGACCGCTACGTCCACGTTTCGTCTTATAACGCCGATCCCAACTCGCCCTCTGACTTCTTCGCCACCAAGGGAAGGGGTGAGCAGGTTGCCCGAAGCATCTTCCCGGAGACTACCATCGTCCGGCCGGCGCCCGTATTCGGGTTTGAGGATAACCTCCTCCACCGGTTAGCCAGCATCACCAACCTATTCACGTCAAACAACATGCAAGAGAGATACTGGCCTGTTCACGTATGTCTATCATTGACGAGCTAAAATGCTAAGCGAATCGCTAATTTTAATAGTCGATTGATGTGGGCCAAGCTCTGGAAGCTATGCTATATGACGATAACACGGCAGGACAGACCTACGAGCTTTACGGACCCAAGAACTACTCGACTGCTGAAATTGCCGAATTAGTCGACCGAGAAATCTACAAGAAGCGAAGGCATATCAACGTGCCCAAAGCCATCTTAAGGCCCGTAGCCAATCTGCTCAATAAAGCATTATGGTGGCCAGTGCTCTCGGCAGAGGATGTGGATAGGGAGTTCATCGACCAGAAGATCGACCCTACAGCTAAGACTTTTGCCGACCTAGGCATCACGCCAGGCGATATTAGCAACTTTACATACCACTACTTGGTAAGTATCGCAGCCATTCCAGACGAGTATATAGTATATTAACCATTTGAACAGCAAGGATATCGTAGCTCGGCGTACTATGATCTCCCACCGGCGACGGAGAAGGAGAAGCGGGAAGACAGGAAGTACGTGCACGTGTTAGACGAACAATAAAGGATAACTTACGGGGCATTTCTGTGCAAATATGGGAAGAGACACTCGTATTGCGCTGTACATATATACTAGACCTAGTAGTTCTCCTTGATTTAAAAATTACGAATAGTACTTACTATAAGTGCTTCCTAGTTTGCAGGGTAATATTATGTTATAACGCCAGGAGTGATTTGCTGTATGTAGTCTTGAGTTTGCGACTGAGATTTGCTCCTAAATATTTTTAAACTTTTTTGGCGCTCGGCGAAAACTCAACTTCTTGTTCCTAAGCCAACACCTACCGAGAATAAAATCAAATCAGGTCTTCCTTATTAACCTGGATTTTTTTCTTTCTTTTTTATTTATTTTTCCTTTGAAATCAATTCATAAATGTCGACGCAACATGGCCGAAAGTGACGACGAACAAATGTAAGTGAGCCAGTTTGAGCTGCGAGATGATATTTTCGACTGCTACGCATAGTTATCCCGTCTCCATAGTATACCTATAGCTTTTAACCTCCACACTATATTCCGTACCCTCCCTATATTTATCAGTTAATGACATACTAAATCGGTCTATAGAACCCTCTCATCCCACGCTCTCGAAGCGCTGCAGGAGTTCTACGGAGAGCGCGATGCACACGTCGATAAGTTTGAGAAACTAAAGGCTGTGGCTGAGGACGAACGTGCTATCTCGCAGCCGCTTTCTATGGATGCGTTTACTGAGGACTGGAATAAGTCGCAGTTTTGGGTATGTCCTTATACGCATTTCGATTTTTTTTTATTCTTTGCTCCGAGACCCTTTGGATCGGTCTGGGGGGTATAGTTTTTAAGAGAGGATTGCTGGCTAGGAAGATGAGGGGAGACGAGATAGAAGCAAATGGATAATGGAGGGCTAACGATATGTTGCAGTACTCGGATGAAACGGCTATTCTGTATGCGAAGCAGCTTCTAGATGGCATACGCGAGGACGAGGTTGTTGCTGTGGTGTCGGTGCCCAGTGTGTTTATTGCGCTGAAGAATCTGTTGGTGAGTTTCTAATATGTCTACCCCAAACTTCTATTATATTATATTTTCCTATCCAGTCAGTTAGTAGCTAGGAGAAGGGGAACACGAGGGCTTTCTTATTTCACAATATAGATATATATTCCTTTCCCCTTGCTCTCCAAGCCTATATATGGTAGAGTCGCCGAAGTTAACTTAGAACACTAACCTCAATATACCCCCCTCTCAGAACGCAGCAGACGCCAACACCCCCAAACCAAAGAAAGTCATCCTCCTCGAGTACGACCAGCGGTTCTCCGTCTTCCCAGAGTTCATATTCTACGACTTCCTGCACCCTATCAAGCTTCCCGCGGAACTAAAAGGCGGCGTCGATCGCATCATATGCGACCCCCCTTTTCTCAGCGAGGACTGCCAGACCAAAAGTTTGTGTTCCCCCTTACTTACCTCTTCTCTCTCTCTCTCTCTCCCTCTCTCTCTCCCTATATATATACATATACAAGATCCTCTTTCTTGCCTCTTCTCCCCCTACTCCCAACTAACACACACACGCCACAGTGGCTCTAACCATCCGCTGGATGTCCCGGTCAATCCCGCGGCTCATAATCACCACGGGCGAGCGCATGGAGACGCTAGTGACGAAGCTATACCGGTCCCTCGGCGCGCAGACCACGACGTACGAGCCGGTGCATACGCGCGGCCTTAGTAACGAGTTCTACTGCTATGCTAACTTTGAGTGTGACGCTTGGAGCTTTAAGGGCGAGAAGGGGGCGAAGTGAAGACAGGCATGAGAGATTGATTGATACTTAAAAATGTAGTTAGTTTAACCAACTACTTTTGTCTATTCACCAATGTTCCCTCTCATCCTTATATTTTTCTTGGAGAAGCGCGTAAATACTACCTAGTTTGAGCGACATGCGTACTTCACAACTAAGCTTCTCTGACAATATAGCTATATGATAATCATATCGTTCACAAATACCATCACTTTCGGGTTCCCTCGGTGACCCGAGTGTCTCGCTCACAACGTCATGTTTTGTAGAAAGTCTAGGGTAAGAGCTTGGGGGTAAAGAGATGGAAAAGATGAGATATAGACTAAGTCCGAATATAAACCCAAGGGAAACACCAGGGCCACCATAGAGTGAGAGAACCGTCGGGCGAAACTATTCAATAGACACAATTCAACTTTTACGATATTGCCTCCATTTCGCTGTTTTCATTTAAGTGCCTAACCTAGTCAATAAAACGGCAATATACTCGCTATCACTCAACAAACAATCAACAGCCCAAAGGCCAAAAACATGAAATAGAGGTGGTCATAGTACCTATCGCTCTATGCGCTGTTTCTCTATCTTATTCAAACACAACAAACACAACAAACACAATGCCGAAAGAAGAGAGAAAAATAAAACGTAAGCTCATCGCGCCCCAAACCGTGTAAATGCGTCATCAAAAACACCGCCGTCCAATTCCATTTCGGTATATTGATTGGTTTGCCACCAACGAGAAACCACCACCACCCCCGCCTCCTTTACGCCAGCGACCGGATGATGTAGAATAGCAGATAAGCCTGGCTGCCCAGGACGTCGGATTTCTTGGCCAGCTCGACTTTGTGGTCGTTAAACGAGAACCACTGGGACGCATGTTAGTATTGCCTGTCGAGTTTTGTAGTGCTTTGGGAAACTTACTTGATCTCCAACTCGAGAATACGTTACGTAGTGACCTGTCTAGGTCAGCTTGATGAAACTTATACAGGTATCAGAATACAACTCACCCGTATCGATCTCTCCGACATGCTCGACGACGCTCAATAGGTCATATGTACATGATCGCCTTAGTTCCTGACTATCACGAGAATCTGACGTTCGACTACGTGTGGTATATGGAAGCATGTTTAGTTGTAACGGAAACTGTACTTTCGTGCTGATCTTCGATGCAACACGATCACGGCTCCCCTGTTTAAACTCGAACCTCTATATATTTCAATGTTAGCGTTTCTACTAAAAACTTAAGATGGCTGATACTGACCTTGAGCTGTATAGACAGTACATTCGGTAGCAGCTTTATGCTGTGATCTCTCCGCGCTTGTTGCGATGAATTGCAGTTCCTACACCGATACTCGCACTTGTCGGATTTAATGTACTCCTCGTCAAGACATTCTTGCAATGTTAGTGACGCAGCCGTCTTGGGGGCCTTCTTGCCCCTCTTCTGTGACAGGTTCTCCAGACCCAAACTTAGGTCAAGGAAAGACTCTATTGCGTTGGTAACACCGCCGCAATGTTGGCAAGTCGTCTGGCTTTGGAGCTTGCCATAGAAAGTCTGGTGGATGATGCAATTGCAACTATGTTCGCTACCAGTTTCAGGCTTCTTGCCATCTCCGTTCCTCTCGTGTAACTCTTCGGCCAAGAACTGAAAGAATTCATGCGCGTCTTGTTCCTTCGTAGTGACTAGGTTCTCAAACGCCTTCTTTTCGGATATCCAAAAACCGGACAATATGTTGGCCGCCGTATAACCGTTAGTGTTTTCGAGGGCGTAGAAGTCTTGGAACATATCGTCCATGGCGCAGCTAAGGCAGTGAGGTACTTGGCAATCGCTGCTCTGGTGACCGTCGCTCAAGTAGAAGTTCCTCAGTAGGGGATTGTGAAGAAAACTCTGCAAGACAACGTTTTGGTAACATGTCGCACCGGCATTGTAGATTCCTCGGAGTCCGTCTGCCCTACATGATGCGATGGTGGTATTGGAGGATATGTATCTGGGATCATCCTTTAAAGGATCTTTCACAGCATCCGAAAACATATCTTCATGTTTTCTCTTACGACCTGAATATGTTAGACCATTGCTTATGACAAGGATCGAAGGGCGTGCCAACGTACTTGAAAATGAACCAGTCCCTATCTTTCTTACCCTAAGGTCGTCTAGGGTTGGGTCCCATACAAAGTCTTCGCAGAACTGACAGTATAATGAGCCACTTCTCGAGTCGACATCTGTTGCCAGTCAGCCGAGATTCGATATATCATATGTTCACCCAAGACTTACAAAACCGATGGCTCTTTTTGTTCGCATGTTTCGTACGCTCTTCTTCGGTAACAATGACAGAACATTGCAAGCAGAGGTAGTTCGAGGTTAAAGACGTAGTTATCAGCCCATCTGGACCCTTAGAAGTCTGCGGTACCAGGGGGTTGCCGTCGAAGATGACTCTCAGCAGCATCTTATAGTATTGGATTGAGTTGTTTAGGACGTCTGGGTTGTTGGATAGTAGTATTTGAACATGCTCTAGAAAAGCTTCAGTATATATCACAGCAGGACATCATATCCCATAAGCTTGGAAGCAAATAACTAACCACAGCCAAACAAAGGCGTCCCCGGGGTGGGCGAGTTGATCTTGACATTTTTAGGGGACGCCGGAGTAGTAGGTCGCGCAGCCATGGTTCCTCCTATGGTTGTAATAGACTTATAACAGGTATACGAAAGGAGTTCTGTAGTGAATTGGCGAATATGTGCGTAATAACAGCCGCGCAGGGAGGAGGATTCGGTCGAGTGCAATTAAGAGGCGGGCGGCGTCGGAAATGAGAAGGGCAAAATTGCGATAACGAAAGGCTCGAACGACCGAACGATTTAACGACCGTCGCCCCGAATTAAGGAGTGTAATACACTATAGCGAGGCTCGTGTAAAAGGATGAGTATGGCTCGATCGTGGGGGGTGAATGTGCCTTTTGCAAGAGATGGGAAATGCAGCTCAGCTACTGGCGATGCGCTCGCTTCGACTTCTAAGATTCCCTCTTACTTCAGCCTCCCCAGTATTAGTTAGCTCTAGTTATATATTAATTAGGTACGCAAACAACCCTTTAGAAACTTACAAAGCTTTCGAAGCTTTCGAAGCTACGATACGAAGTTAGCTTAGCTTAGCTTGTAGCTATTAGACAATTTGTTGCCAAAAGCTTGCACGATACCAAAACCTACCTCATGTACAGAAAATAATTATTAACTAGACGCCGTGCAGCGTCATTCAACAGGCGCAAGATAGGTACAGATTACAGTTGAAGTAACATGCTAGAAATTCTTATCGGCACCTGATTTACACTTTTATCTTGCTTATCCGGGCGCGCTAACGGGAAGATCAGGGGTCATAACAGCTATGCTAGCCATGGTTACTAAGTTAGGTACTTACCTGAGGTAGACAAGCGCTGAAGCAGAACAAATAGGTAAATGGGGGATTAGCCCTTCCCGTTATGTCGCTATCAGTAACATCGATGCTAACCTAAAATTAAAGTCTGTACCTGAGTGAAAGTGATGACCTACATAAGGCAACCTTATATCGTTGGGACCTCGGCATTTCAATTATCTCCAAGTACATCTACCCTGCTACCTTATCAGGTACCTCGTGCAGCTCATGGCATAATTGCGCCTTATTCTGTCCTCATCGCTGATATCATAATCTACCACTAATCCGTACTATCAGTCAATAGATAATACAAGATCAATCTCTATAATTTACCCTCTCAACTTGGTGCATTCGTCCTTTTACGTGGCTGGCTTATTACAAGCTATCCTTTGAGTCTTGACTATCTATAATTTGGCTTAACAGTGGTATGAAAGCATTCCGAATACCTTCTAAAACCACCATGGCCTCTCAACTTGTTCACATACCGGAGATTGAGCGGTTGAGTCCCGCTTGTATCCGTATTCTCGGCGGTAATCCGAGCAAATTCGCTCTTCAGGGCACCAATACGTATCTAATCGGAACCGGCCCCAAGAGGTTATTAATTGATACGGGTGAGGGCAAACCCTCGTGGATTGCGGCCTTAAAGCGGACTCTCGAAGAGGAGAAAGCCACCATCCAAAGTGCTCTTCTCACTCATTGGCATCACGACCACACGGGAGGAATCGGCCAGCTATTAGAGCACTCGCCACAAACAGCCATCTACAAAAACCAGCCTACAGAAGGTCAACTGAATATTTCGGAAGGTCAGAAATTTGAGGTCGAAGGAGCTACCTTGACAGCTGTTCATACTCCGGGCCACGCTGTAGATCACATGGTCTTCGTCTTGCAGGAAGAAGACGCGCTATTCACAGGTGACAATGTTTTAGGTCAGGGCACATCCGTCTTCGAAGATCTCGGAACCTACCTCAAGAGTCTAGCGAAGATGGAAAAATTAGTAGGAGGCCGCGCATATCCAGCACACGGCCCGGTCCTGCCGCAGGCGAGTGCTACCATCGCTGAATATATATCTCACAGGCACCAGAGAGAGCAGCAGGTACTACAAACCTTGGGTTCCGCGAAAGACCGCCATCTCTGGACTCCGATGGACCTAGTAAAAGTTATATACCGCGACGTGCCGGAAGCTCTCCACGTTCCCGCCGCAAATGGTGTAGTCCAGATCCTGCGGAAGCTCCGGGATGAAGACAGGGTCATATTGGAGGATGGGGATGCGTGGCGTCTTAAGGACCGGTCGAGTTTATGAAGTTATCAGCCCACGCTTCGTACGGGACATGTCGTGACATCGACTACATTGGTGTGAGCTGCGGGGACCGTTATTGAAATGCCGGTGGTAGACTCAAGTTTCAACAGATATGAGTGGACATAAAGTCCGGTTCTGATAGAGGGGCATTTCGTGCTCATACGCTTACTACCCAGCATAGCCACGGTGATACGTACACACAGCTGCGTACACAGCATCAAGTACTTGCTCTACGTATTGTACATCAGGCAGGCGTTTTGTGTCTGCCTAAAGTTTATCTTGTATCGCATCGCTGGTTCATAGATCTGGCACGAGCACTATTATGGGGTAGTACCAGCATGTCGGGAACCGTCAACGAGATCCCAGGCGATCTGTCGTCATTATTCGGGGTTTACGGCAAGATACATGCCGTAGAGGCCGAGGCGGTTTTTATTTATTTATTTAATTGACATGTAAAAGCAGGGTCTTGTAAGACGTAGAATGCAAGGAGGTTTTTTTATTGAATTATACAATTTTGAAAGCCGATCCTGACTCGTTTGAATAGCGTTAAGTTGTTACGCTACGGCTTTCGGAAAGCCGGCAGCCAAGAACTGTTATGGCATCGATATAAGCAAGTCTTCTCGGAGTCGATTAGTTGGGGCTAGGAGTAAATTTCCAGAGACGCTCAAGAATCGCTTCCTTCGCTTTGATGATTCGAAGCTGAAGCCCGTTAGGAACATACCTATATACCTACCTGTGTATGTACATCGTTATTACTACGTACGTATTCTATTCGGCCTCATCCATCAGGCTCCGTAGTAAGGGACGGGACCTGCGGAGTTTACCAAATTGAAGCTATGCGGAATAGTAGTCACCCTTCCTATACGCTGTAAATAAGAGAGAGCATTGGGCCACGGATGTATGTAATACATAAAAGCATGGGTACCAACAGCGATCCAGCCTTACGGTCAGGCGGTGTAATGGAAAATGGCCATGATTTGATGGGTTCCCCATCCTGTGTAATCACTGTAATGACCCATTTTCGCCCTAGACAAGATGGATCCATCCCTTGTTCGGACTCGGAGTCCCGATTTGTACCGTGACTCGAGTCTCCTTTCGCACCCGAAATTCCTATTTGGGATGCGTGATATTCGGCGTCGACTTTACACTTGTGTTCCGAAGAGCGAAAGACGGGGAAGTATGTAGTAATGAGTTATTGGGAGTTCACGATGCCGCTAGCGCCAGCCACATCGATCGTTATTTCTCGGTATTTTTAGGCTGTGTTGTCTTTCGTCACCCAAGGCCTTGGCAAAGTATAATCGATCGATCTTATTGAACCGCTGTCCTAGCGAGATCCATTGGCCAAGTAGTCGACGTTGGTGTTGTGATTAGTGAACTGGCGGGTTTCTACATACATGCACTACATACATAGGTCATGTCATGTTCTACCAAAAAGTATCAGAACCTGGTTGTGGATAGTCTCGTTGGCATGTGGGATTGCTGCAGGTCGAAGACATACTACATGGTACGTAGTATGGTAGTATAGTAGTCGAATATTCGCTCGTACTCGGTATCGGTCTAGAAATAGCTTCAATGACAAACCCCCATCGAAATTAGTTTCCTAATATCTTTGTGACTACACCATCGCTTAATGCTACCCTCCATCTTCCCTCGGAGGCTTAGCTAATGGAGATTCCCATTTCACTACTTACCCCAGACTAGGTATGTCTGTCATAGATATCATCCGAGGGGTATCGGACTCGTCGCATTAGTACGTACGACTTGTCATATGCGCTCTTCACCTTTAGACTCAAGGATTTGCGATGTAAACGGTCGTCAATTGGTGTGTGACAACTCTCGTGCATGATGGTGTCGGTCCCTAGTCAAGCGATAGACCGACGTTGCTAGTGATACTGTTAGACGGCGAAACACCTTCTCGGAGTTAAACGGGTCGAAATTGTATCGATATTCGGACTCGGCTCTCTCCCAGGGATTTATTAACCACTACACATGAATTCGCGCACGGAATATGGTAAGCCTTAGCTGATCGCAAGGTTATGCCAGCGTCGTGTCATGCTGTTGTAACGGCTGGTCGATGACGCTTATGGAAGAGCTTAGAGCACCGGCATAGCTATAGCTACAAACAACATTTGAAGATGCTACCTATAATCCGTAAGCGCTATCAGAGGTGTTATACATTAACGCCGGCTTTTTTAGTATCCCTGCGCCCAAGTACCTATGTACTGTGTTACTCCACTAGTGACGAACTAGGATCCCTGTTAGCGCGGCTCCTCAAGAACGCGAAAGGCTGAGAAGTCATCCACGAACCTGCGCGGCCAGCCTGAAAAGGTAAGCGAGTCCACACATGATCAGATTAAAAAGTATTTCTAAGCTCAGATATACATGCCTTACATAGGTTCCTCTGGCACAAATATTCTGACAGACATCACCAACCCTATAAGTTTTTTTTAAAACACGAAATATTTACTATGATAGGTTTAGAGAGAAGTCCAGGAAGTATTTAAAACTGTTTACTTTATACAAAACTAATGCGGATTGCTAGGCGTAGTTATACCTTAAAAGATATGCGACACGGAGGAATACATCTAGATCTAGAGGAATATGGGAGCCTACTTTATGTCCGATTGCGGATGGCGGGGTCGTCGGATAGTCGCTCTTTCATGTCAGAAAAAAACTTATTGATCCTTTCATAATTCGGGTCAGACCATAGGTCAGAAATTATTATTCACCATTGGTTGAGAAGCTTCTAGTAAAGGAAGTCATGTCGCATGGCTATGTAAGTGCGAAAATACCTAACCCTGTCGAAATCGTGAGGTATCGACGCTCTGCATATATATGTACATAGGTACATACCTAGCGGAAAGTGGGTACCTTCCAAATGGCCGATGCTGTCGTTTGGTATGATGTAGGTATGCATGTATATTTTTATGTATTCCTTCGACCAGCAAGTACATACATGGATTACATTACATTGATGAGACTAGACATGGGTATTAGTTAAGGACGACTCATTCCTGCCCCCAAGATATCCACAGTACGATTCTGCGAGCTTCCTCAAGCCCTTGACAGCCTCAATCAATCAGTCAATATCCCATACCGCCCGTTCTTGGGTTCTTTTCGGATACTTCGGATGGACCATCGTGCTATTTTTTAACGCTATCGCTCGATGGCTCATCAGAAACACATGGCGCGAACAAATGACAAGAAGAATACGTTCGGGTGGGCCCGGCCTTTTTTTGTCAATGACCAACATTGAACGGAAAGTGTATGTACATTCAGACTACACGCGGTAAGAGGTATTCATGAGAGAGCTATCACTGCTATTTCTACTAGCCCATGTACGTAAGTAGTACTTACCCGTAGTGTAGGTATGCCTGTATGTATAACCCACCTACCCGGCTACCGTACATTCAACCTCATGGGCACAAAGGGCGCCGACACCGTTTTCCGTCTTGGTACAAAATAAATATATTCTGGAGGATGTGCACCTTCCACTTCCTCCCACCAAGATGCTGTTTATGAAAAGCCTTCCTTCCTTCCCCTCCTCCATATGACTCGTTTATCCTCCCATACATGAGGTAGCATACTTCCGGACACTACCGAGCACTACTTCGCCCGGTCTTTAAATGATTATATACCTGGTATTCCTGATCTAGCTTTCTACATATAAGCTATAGGTACTTACCGTGAACAAAACAGAAAGCCGCTGAGGTTAGCCTTACTGCCTACTTCCACCCGCCCTCGCAGCTTTCATAAAAGTGACTACGTCAGTGAAGCGCAATTTCTAACCGTGCTAGGGTACGAAGTACAGTTCGTTCAAGGGTTAACCCGACTAAGGACAAGAGCTCGGCCGGGGGTATGTAAATACATATATGTCTCCCGGTTGACCCGCTCAATTTTACCGTTCAACATATTCCAAACAACTTAAACCGATATGAGGTCGACAGCTCAGTTTGCGCTCAAGGCGCTCGCGCTCGTCGCCATAGTAGGAGCTATTCCTACGATTCTTGCCCACGGTCACGGCGACGAAGGCGCGATAGATATGGATATGAGTAAAGAGGATCCAAAACCAGATCCAGAATCGTACCCGCCCACGTATTTTTCGCATCCAGAGCACGTAGTCGAAATATATACGCATATCGCACTAATGGTCGTCGGTTGGGTAATCATGCTGCCACTAGGTATGACTATCTCAGCAATTTCAGGACAGGTTCATAATGATTCTAACTGCTCCTTTTAGCTGTCATGTTCTCGATTGCGCGATCCCGGTATACGCTCCCCGTCCAGTTTCTCTTCCTCATCACGAACGCGCTCGGCATCGTACTAGGTATTACCTACAACGCGAACACGCCCGATCTATATCCCAACAATGCGCACCACAAGCTTGGCTGGTTAGTCACTTGGGTAGTCAGCGCGCAAGTATTTATTAGCCTTGTCGGTCGCGTCGCAGGTGTAGTGGGCAGGAAAGGAACAGAAGGAGTCGGCAGGGAGGAAGAGCAGGCGTTCATTCCGGTTTCGACGGAGGCTATGGCTGAGCACCAACGCATTAACGATGCGCTATACTCTCACCCATACCGCCACTCTAACGATAGTGGGCAAGGCACCGAGCCGAGTACCGAGTCTTTGAGAAGTAACTCGTTGTCGACTGTAGTGGGTCAGGAATCCCCTATTGAGTTGAGCGACCGACGAATCCACTATGACGATCTCGAAGATGTTCAATTTAAGCCCGCGGAAGTGTTAGGTTCAAAGAAGACCAACTCGATCATCGCCAGATTTGCCGGCAAGATTTCCACCAGAGCATGGAAAGTTTTGATGTTTGCCTACAACTTCGTCGATCGTACTATTCTCATTCTGGGTTACATTACTCTGTGCACTGGTGTTATCACATTCGGACGATTCTTTGTAAGTTGACCTGAGCGAATTTATTAGGGTCACGCCTTCGTAAGCTAACCGGTCAATTTAGGAGGGTCACGGTATTTTCAGCGGCTTAGCTCATTGGATCAAGGGTGGCATCTTTTTCTGGTACGGCATTTTGACTCTCGGAAGGTGGTCGGGAAGTTTCGGTGAGCTGGGTTGGGTAAGTTGGAGCGAACACCGTCCCCAATTAACCGATCAACATGATTGCTTACAAAAAAAATACACAGGCATGGAATGTCCGTCCGAAACAAAGCTCGCAGAAATGGAGGCCCACTGCGGAATTCGTCGAGGGTGCCCTTATCTTCACTTACGGTTCAACCAACATCTTCCTGGAGCATCTTGGCAATGCCGGTAAGGAGTTCAGCCCTCAGGATTTAGAGCACATCTCCATTACGGTTCTCTTCATCGGAGGTGGCCTGGTAAGTCATTATCGTGTTAGCCGGCATGCGTGATGAAACTAACACGGTTATGCAGCTTGCTATGCTCATTGAGTCGACGCGGATTCGGGAACTCCTGAATACTACGGTGTACGATGCAGCTCTCTCGCATCCGAGCCACGCGTACAGTGATGAGGAACGTGAAGCTTTACAGGCACCAAGGGAGTACGAATTTTCCATTAATCCCATTCCGGCACTCGTGATCTTACTTCTCGGTATCATGATGAGCTCGCACACGCAGCACAACATGGTTTCTAGCATGGTTCACAAGCAGTGGGGCAACCTTTTAACTGGCGCTTCTTTTGCTCGAGGATTTACATACGTGCTCGTATATCTCAAGCCTCCGCGCTCGATCCTACCATCTCGACCTCCGACTGAACTTATTACCGCGTTTGGACTCATTGCGGGGGGTACTATCTTCATGGCGAGCGTAGGTCGTATCTCGGTTACTGTACCGGGTTTCATGAGCTAACAAGAGCAATAGGCCAACGACACAGTTGAGGGAATGATCCACTACGACCTAGACGCCATGTTCTTTTACACCGTTACTATGGGATTAGTCGGTCTGATCATGGCCTGGGAAGTTATCCTTCTAGCCCTTAAGGGTTGGGCCGTCCGAAAGGAGTCCAGCCGATCCCCGAAATCTTGGGACCTAGCTTCCCGCGTTTAGGCGGTCTGGCTGAAAACCTTGAAGGAAATTCAACAAGGAAAATTATGATAAACATGCATAAGGAAGCGACCTAAATAATCAACCCCCAGTACCATTAATAACTGGAGCTGTTAACTATTGCGGTCAAATTCTTGAATTACGGCGCATTGGGGGTGGGGTGGTCGATCGCGATATACCCAAAGATGCTCCTCTTTTGTTTTCATTTCATATATATCTATTTGCATTCTAGACTTTCATTACTACCGATGATACCCCTAGGGAAGACAGAGTACGATTATTTATACGGAGGAATTTGGTGGGATCGGTATTGAAAGGAACTAGAAGGAAGCCTAAGAACCAAGCTAGGCTGCCAGCGGTGAGGCGGTCTTGGGATGACGGGCAGGGTGGAATGAATGGTTAGATTAGGCCAGGCAAGTCTTCAATGGCCGAATCGATAATGAGGTTGATTTCATGAAAGTAAGAGGGGGTGTGAGTGTATATGTGTGATCTCGTCTGGTTGGCGATTGCCTGCTGGTCTGTACATGACAATTCTAGTTATGAATACTCGATGGCAACATTATAAATGGTCAAAATCTGTCAATGAGAGCTTCCCAATAATTGTTAACTTCAAGCTTGCAACTTAATGTTTGAGGAATGTAGCAAGAGGTTATGAAGAGGCTAGGTTTTGTAAGTGTCTTTAGTTGGCTGCTATCCTTTGATTTCATGTGTTTTGGGGTATATTGACTGGCTATAGAGACTCGGTGCATACTACCCGTATCATACATATATAACTTCCCACTCCCCCTAAATACTTAGACTATATAGTGTAGCTAACGTGTATCATACTATACGATACTGCTCAAAGGCTAGGGAAAGTCGCACCAGTCTTCGTTATCATGATTAGTTATAGACTTTTATTTCGTTAGTTATACTAATTAGCCAGTTATTCAGCGATATAAAACTCTCGGGTTATATTAATATCGCATTTAAACAGTTGTCGCATTTAATAGATATTTATAACTAGGAATTTTAAACATTTCGCAGCCGGTTACGAGTAATAATAACTAGCTCTTTAGCAAGCCCGTCTCGTCCCATCTCCTAGTTTCACATAAAGAAAACCTTCTCACTAAGCCCATGGCTTAAGCTTATAGATAGAATATAACATATTATAAAGTGTTGATTTGCGCTATTTGGTATTTTTTAAGGTATGCTAGTTACTGACTCTTAAACTAAGATCTAGAGACTTTCAACGGTTTTAGATCAAATCGAAAAGGCTGCCAAATGGTACTAGCTTCACGAGTTGATAGGTTTACCGTCAAAATTATTAACCCAAGTCTCATCAGAATCCCACTGACAGAAGACGGCTATATGTCCAAGACCTTGGTTCATCAATGTCGACTTCGGAGTTACCGGATTTGAAAGATAGTGGCATATTGATACAAATTTAATAGCCTTCGGTTGCTCGCTATCCAAGTATAAAAGTCTTCCAAAGCCATGAAAGGTTTCTAGAGTAACGCGAACTTTTCCAGTTGAGTACCATTTACATTGTCGACTTATGGCGTGGGCAACGTATAGGTATATTAAGCGTTATTTCGGGAGTATGAGTCTTGTCTCGTGTTTCGGGCCTGTCATTCCGCTAACAGACTTATTCACTGAAGAGCCAAATATCCAATGCGTTGGTATTCCAACATTCTGTTCGAACAGCGCCTTCCCTCGTTTCCTGACTCATAAACTGTCAAATAGACGGCTATATCAAGCGATGGTATGTATATCCGCAATTCTAATGTATCGCTTCTGACTCATATTTCTCTTTTTATATAGTCATTTCCTTGGAATTCGTATTGGGAGTCGCTATATGCTCCGGATGTCGAATGCTCCGTAGGAAGACAATGGATTCGAGCTTGACTAAAAACTTGGTTGGGCCTATAAGAGTTTATAAATGCTGATATTCATATGTTCTACCTCATATATGAAACGTCTATAATGATTTTCTCTGAGTCACACACACTATACCATTTAAAAAAAAATTAGGTGCAAGCATCCAGGCATTTGCGCTAGGCATCCAACAGAATGACACCAGATGTATGTAAGTTGAAGGCGCAAAGAGTTCTTGATGAGTCGTACGAGAAAAATAACCTTGGCGATGAACTGACGGCAAGGAAAGAAAGATGAGATAACTTGCTCTCTATTGCTCGCCTTCATTGGCCGTTACCAATTTAGGCTTAGGATCCTAACCTTAGGTAGGCCAATAAGGCCAATAAGGCGCTAAAAGTATGTGTCGCAAAGATGCAAGTTACATCATCTGCTGCCCATCCTGCCGCCCCACCAAGCACATGTACCATGCAGCATGTACGTATGTACGCAGGCAGTCGCAGACCAGCAAGGCATAGGGACATAACTAGCATATATCGTACAGAGAAAGGACGATTTAACAAATATTTAAACTATTGCTAACGTCCCACCAAATCCGAGTAACGTACTCTAACTCTAATCTCCCCATCTAATTATTCCATATTCAAATCCAAAATCAATCTTCTTTTCGCAACACCCTACTTCTTCTACCTTCCACAATGACGACTTTCAAGAGTACCCCGCTATACGGAGGAGCTCTCATCTGCGACCTCCCAGCTAGCTTCGCCGACGTGAGGTACGTTTGCAGATACTCTCTTATATCCCCGAGATATATTCTAATACTAACCGTCTGATTATCCGTATATTAGTCTTATAAGACAAGTTCCCGACCACCAAGAAGCATATATCGACAAAGATGGCTTCACCAGCATCATCTTCGATATCAACGAGCGCGTTGGCGGCCCGGGCAGCGGCCCAGAGATAGACGGTCGCGCCTTGACCACGCACCTTGAGGAACTTGTTGGAGAAGACCTCGAGAACGTCAAGGTCTGGAATACCACACCCACTGTGTTCTCCCGCCTAGAGTACGTATCATACCAAAACCAGTCTTGCGCATTCATTTTTTCCTTCCTTCCGACACCCCACAATCCATTCGAAGACTAACGCGCGCCATCGCACTCCGAACAGCGACGAGATCCCCGCTTATACGCTGATCGCAACACACACGACGCAAAAGCCCGATAAGCACACGGACGATAAGCCCCAGCGGCCGGTCAGCAAGACGGACTTCACGGCTATCATCTTGACGCTGGTACGGCTAGAGCGCGAGAAGACGGACCTACTTATCACTATCAACGTACCGCATATCCGCGGCGAGTACGACGAGGATGACGTCGACCTTCAGCTCGGCAAGCAGGGCAAGCTCATCGGCGACGCCGTCGATTACGCCGCTAAGATCTGGGAGACTTTCAAAGTTAAGGACTGGGGTCTCTTCAACGAGGTCTAAGCGGCGAAAAAAAAGTTGGGAAATAATGGGATTTGTGATGGGATATACTACATTACCAACGGGAGTGTAGAAATACCTAGCGTTGTCATGCGACTAACCGGGTTTAAATTAGAAAGAGTAGGAATCACAAGAAGGGAAGAGCATGACGAGACTTTGCTAGGGGAAATTTCAATGGATGCCATTTCCTTTGTTTGTCCATGTCCCGCAGCCTCTCTGGGCTTCGGCTTTGATACGAATCACGAACGAGTACTTATGGATAGGGAAGGACTAGCATGCATATTCGGCGGTAGGAATGTTAAAGAAATGGATATGGATATGACATATGAACCATTGCTTTAGGTAGATAGGGAGGGGTTTTAGTCTCGCGTTCGGTACCTACCTAGGGAGTTATGTAGCCTAGATAGTATCCCAATTACCCTACGACTAGGGTTAGATAGATGCGATGTTGCTTTAAAGAAGACGGACTAAGGGCTGTCTTGGCTGTGACCGTTACTATTTATCTACCTACCTCCTATGTAGGGTGCTAATCTATACCTTACTATGAGTGTCGAGGTTCGTATGATCAAAAGATTCTCGAGATTTCCCTATTATATGTGTTTAGATAGACTCTCAAATTCTCATTCTTATTGAGCCATCCAAAACAAACAGTCGATCCAACCGCTAGCCAACCTTACAGGTACCCTTACCCTTACCCTTACTACGATACGGGGCATGTATCCCACCTCGTCTATCCTAAACGATCGACCGATAGATAGATACATTCTGCCATGCCAGAACCCGTCCGCGTACAACCCTCAAGCGTATACCCGTCTGCCGCGCACCCCCAGTCTGTAACGTGTCACTTCGGCGCTACGCTACGCGAAGATGTCATAAGTGCCCCGAGCCTTGCCTTCCTCCAGCTCCTGTTGTTTGTCTTCTTCTTCTTCGTCGTCGTCATCGTCGATCGTTAGGACCTCGACTGCACCCTGCAGCTCCTTTACTGCTCGTCCGCCCTCCTTCTGCTTTTCTTCTTTCTGCAGCTCCTTCCATCGCATCGATATAAGCGCCATCCGCTCTTTGAACGATAGCCCGGGGTTTGTCTGGCTCAGGACGCGCGTCTCTTTCGTCATGAACTCCTGCCATGCGCTCTTCTTCTTGGGTATCGTCGTCGCGGCGGCGGTACTGTCTTTCCCGCTCCCGATCCCACCTGCATCGATGCTATTACCCGGAGTACTCGTCGCGCCGGCACCAGTTTTGACGGCGGCACCAGAGCCACGCGGCACAGGCTTAATCTGCACCAGCCGTCCACGACATCCACCGCACCGCTGGCGCTCCGTATCCACGCTCTTCGAGTGTCTCTTAACCTCGATGCCACAGTCCCCGCAGCGCCAGACGTACTTGTACTCAATCTCGTAGCTATGCTTCGTAGTAACCCGGATACCGCGGTCGCCGAAGATGGCTCCGCACCGCGCGCCCCAAGCCTTGAACTCGGGGCCGTGGGCTGCTGCTTTCTTTTTCTTCTCGCCCATACCACGTTCGGCGTTAGGGTCAGTGTTGGGGCCGCCGAGTATGAACACGGCCAAGTGGCAGAATTCGTGCGCGACCGTATTCAAGAGGTCCGCCTCGTTGCCGAGGACCTTGGACGCCAGCTCGATGGACGCGTTGTGCTGACGCATGGTGGCGCCCTGACTACTAGTGCCGTCGGCGTGCCGTGTCGCCGTAGACACCGTTCTGCATTTCCAGTGCGCGCGTCCGGCCGTCGTGAGCAGGGAGTTAGACCACGTGATCTGCAAGCCTCCCGTCTCCTGCGTGAGCTGTGACAGCTGGCCCTTCGTCACGCGCTCATCCAATTCGCTGAGAAAGGTTTGTGCGAGGTTCTCCTTGCAGGCATCGAAGGCACGCCGCGCGTCTCGGAGCTGCTTTGCTGGGCTCGTGCCGGGCTTGCGTTTAGCCGTTTTCGGCGCACCCTGCTTCTTCGCCTTGGTCGCCTCCTCGGGCATACCGGCCTTGGGCTTCTCCGGCGAGTGCTCATCGATCCAGGCGAAGTTCACCTCTGGGTCCCAGAACTCCTTATGCTCGGGCTTCCAGGGCGATGCGGGGATCCTAGCTGTCTTGAGGGGAGACGCAGGCAGCGTCTTCTGCGTCCTATTGGGCGTCGTAGGCTCCAATACAGGTTTCTTAGCTGGTTTAGTCGAGGACTCGTCAGAATCGGAGTCCTCGTTGAAGCTAGCGGGACGGTTAGTATTGATCAATATTGTTTGCGCTATAGCAGTAATATTAACTACCTCTTTTGGCGTGGCTTACATGTGAAGTTTCTGAAAGTCGTCTTCTAGGTTTCCTGGTTGGGATGGTTTGAAGTAGTCAAGAATATTTTTCTTGGGCTCGCGTTGTTTGGGTGAATGTTTGCTTGGGTTGACGATGGTTGCTTGGGGTTGTTTGTTGCTGGGTGCCGCCTTTTTGCCTGGGTCCCTGAACAACGTTCTCTGAGGCTTCGCCCATTGAGTAGTGGGACTCGTTGAGCGCCGCGTGGGTGGTGTCAAGGAATGTTCTGAATCTGAGTTCCACGTATCTGATTCGGATTCGGATATTGAGACGAACTCAGAAATTTCCTCTTCACTTGTCTCTATGATTTCCTGTATTATATCTGATTCTTCTTCAGACTCATCCGAAGGTGTTGATTTCTTGGTTAGCTTCCGAGAAACCTGTTCGTTTTCCTCATGTCCATCTTTCCGTCTACTCTTTTGATTAGGTATTTCCTTTTCTTTTGGCAATAGAACCGGCTTGGTGCTGGACGAGATCGTACGATACACTGGTTGCCGAGCCGTGGCTGGCAATGGGTTTGGTGCATCTCCAGAGGATACATCTGATTTGGTGTTTGCTCTTTGGATAGGAGCACGAGAGCTTCTTGATTTTGACGTCCGGCTATCTTTTCCCTTGGCAGTTGCGATGTCATCCCAAGGTTTTAAGAGGGATCCGTCCACAATCTGACCCTGGCCTAGCTTCCGTCGTCGAAGAGGTGTCGATTTCACTGCTGCATTTGACTTTGCCGTCGTCTGTGTACTTTTTCTGTCTGTCTCCGGCTTTCCTAGTACTTTATGATACCGACCGACGACCACGTCTACCTCTGGGAATTCATCCTCGTTACTATCCCTTAATTTACCTTCTAACATATTTGCAGTGCGGCCTTGCCTAATGATATCATGCCGCGGCATCACTAGTAATTACGAATATATGGTTTAGGCTTATGTTGGTTACTCCATAGTAGAAACGTTTTTCTTTCTCATGTAGAATCAATAAGGTTTAGGGTTAAGTTTGATAGGTTATGATAGGTTGTGGTTGCCAGGCAACGCGGGGTGCTGGTCTAGGCTGGCTCTTTACTGTTAGTCTGTTCCCACTGATACAGTAGGTGCAGATAGGTCCACTGTATGTACGTACTGTCTCCAATATTTCAGGCATACAACATTGAACCTTCATATGTGCAGCGGTGAGAACTCAATTCATGATCCAGTTAATTCACTATAAATTAATTCGTCGTCTAAACTTTCCTCCTCTCATTGCTCTGTATATTAGTGGCTAATGGAACTCATTTACGATTATGATTGGAAATGTAAAATGAAATATTCCATACAGCGCGGTGTAATTGACTGGTTTCAGCCATACTTTGGGTAATCTGTTAATTGGCTTCCAAATAAATAAATTTTCCATCATTTAAGCAGCTCTTATTAGTCAATACTCGTAAAGTCGAAGCAAGCATTGCTGGGTAACTCATAGCTTTGTAAGCTTACTTCGCTGCTTAGGTAGAGACTCAATTGACTTTAACACACACTCGCAGACGGATCTAAGTCGACTACCTAAATAACTCCGAAGCTGGTCGAGCTGCCTACCTATGTACATAGTCTATGTAGTTACCTTCCTTGCACCTTGGCTCACCTTGGACGCGGATCTGGGTCCTCTAAAAATAATGAATTTTGGCGGCTTCAAGTATCGAGAGGCGTAGCCAATTAGGATGCTGGCGTTGGTGCCCTCTGCCCCTGAAATTTGAAAAAGGAATCCTATGTACCATCCATCGCCCGATCTCGACATTGACCCACGCCTAACGAGTAGCTTAGAATAGATTTGTACGTTCGAGAAGCGTATGGATTAAGTTTAATTTTGCTACTAGTCTGCTACCTACTACATGTCTATGTATGTACCAACATAAATCCTATTTCTTCTCAGGGGGTTCCTTGACTTCGAGCTCGAGAGAACATTTTCTGGTTCGCTCGGCTGATTGAAAATCTTCCACCCAATTCGCTAGTTTATTCCTACAATTACCACACTGTTCATAACACTGTTTATATGTATTTTTGTATTAGCGCATGATCCGTATCTCTATGTACGTAGCACATGCTTATTCATGCCGATCTACAGATTTTCCTCTGCAAGCACTTCTAATCTATCGAAGCGAAAAAAGGATAGTCTTCAAGTCTTTCGGTATTAGTATCTAGGGCTTTGTGCCGCACGCCTATCAGCTTCAGCTTGTCCAGTAAGAACTATTCTTCTCAGCCATTGCCAACTAGACGCGTGGATAGTTCCTCATCATGCATACCTATCTTCTTGCAGAAATAATAAATTATACTACGTGTAGGTATTACACCGTACGCACACGTATGTAATTTGAGCATTCCGTCATCGATAGCCGGAAGAGGGAATAACGGCCGGTACCTGCATATAGCGTAGTTGGTCATTTGTAAGCATTGGGTGGTGCAGGTAGTGGAGGTGCTCCTTCGGACTCTGTGGCGCACCCCTTTTACTGCGAAGCCGTTTCGGTTGAGTGCTCCTTTCTCCATACCCGATTCTTCCTAGCAGCCCTAGGTTAGCGGCGAAATGGTTAGAGCGTCAGAGTCGCGTCAGGCTCTTTAATTGAATACTGCCGAAGAGCATCATCACCACCAAGGTTTGTGCTGGCACGTGTCCTGCATACTACATTAGTATGTAATGGTATACTGCTACCGATGCAAATTCCCAACTTGGATCGTATTCAAGAGAGGGATAGGTGACTACATATGTAGTTAGACAGAAGAGCCAGTGGCAAAAGTTGGTGGGTTACACCGTCGGCATGTATGTATGTAATACGAAGAGAATTACGAAGAGAATTCAGAATACGATGTTTGTTCGAGAATTGATAGTAATAATTGATAACACCGGGCTGCCTCTACATATTGAGAATGAGTTGCTTATAGATATCGAGGTAGAATTGCGCTTTTATTTGTTAGAAGCCGTATGCTGTACCCAATATACGAAGTAGTGGCACATTGCTTATATGACATCAGATCTTTCACTATATTATTTTTAACTGCGTATTATAGATAACAAACAAGGAAAATTTCGTGATAACGAACGAGGGTATAAATTAACTTATCCTCGAGACCTGTTTTTGTCGACGGCATTGCCGGCGATAGGTGAGCTGTAATCGTGTTGCTATTATGTAGTGTAGAATACCTACATGTATTGAAATGCATAAGGTAAAAAGGAGAGGTGGGACGATACCTATTCTGATGGAGGGATGGTACGGCATTAGCTGCTCGTGTCGGAAACACTGTGTAGACTTTGCTAGCCGATTGAAAATAGAAGACTAACGGCCGGCTCGGTACACTAGAGCGGGCAGCATACTTAAGAGACCTTATGAAATATGTACCTAAAGGATGGTAGAGCGTAAACTTTAACATGCATCCATAAAAAGAACACCAGATGACAAGATGACAAGATGACAATTGAAACTCTGATTTTAATGTGATGGCTACATACATATACTAGACATACACACAAGATTCTGTCAAGATGGCAGCCCAAACCAAAAAGTAAAAAGATTCAAGTCTGGCTTTAAGTGGTTTTGTACATGGACCTGTATGTACTTGTAGGTTACAGTTTCCTTAACACTGTACCTCTTTACCTCTTTACATACACGTAGCACCAGGTACGAAGTACAGGTCGGAATAAGCCCACTCCTATGTACTGTATGTAATAACCCCCCTGTCATGGCTGGTCTAGTCCACCAATAAGGGGCTAAAATCCTGCTAATGATGAATCAAGGACGGCTTGTTTTGGCAACTGCCAACTCCACCAGTCCTTTGCCCTCTCACGTCCTTCTCTAACAAATTGCAACCTAACCTATCAATGTAATCAATAGCACGATACCTTGCTTTAGAAGGAAACTCGACTGCATTTACGTGCCCCACACCCTCGCCTCCAGATAGTAACTTCATACACAGCCACGTCCAATCCCAACCTCCACTCGCCTTTCCATTGCGGGTAGGAAAATGCCCCGTTTCAATCTCGATCTGGTCTAGAATATGCACTGTGATAGGAATAGCTGACCCAGAACTTCTCGTGAAGCACGCTGGTAACGCTGGCAAGCTGGTAAAGGCTGGCTACCGGATGCACCGGTAGGCGAAGAAATAACTATTCTAGTACGTTGGTACCTTGCTGCCCAGCAGCCCTAACCCATTAACACTGTGTATTATGTAACGAACACATGTACCATAGGTACATAGGTACCAATTCACGACCTTAGCAACATGACCTTGAACATCCCGTCTGCACTAATTAAGTGTACGTACCTATTGTACTGTTGCACACCCTGGCTAAGGGGCGATACTAGGCGATACTATGCACGGGTACCGCTGAGTGGGCTGGGCTAAGCTTTGCCCGATCCCCCCTGGCTCTTTTCTCCTTTCTGACATTTTTCTTGATTCTCGATCCCAAGTTCCATGTCCCAAAATCCCCTTTCCCCCCATTGCCCTTGACAAAACTTGTTTTACACTCGCTTTCATCCTTTGACTTCTAATTCTTATCTTCTCATACTCTCTTTCTTCTTCCTTTCAATCTTTTTGTACCATCTTGCCGCTACAACTCTGCGTAGAAAACGTCAGGGGGCAGCGCGAGGATCTACAGGAATAGGAAAGAGAAAGATAATAGAGATTCCGCTTTACGCACAGAACCTAGAGGGAGCAGCGTCCTTTCGTTACTGTCAGGTACTACTTGGTCATTCCTTCTTTTGTCTTTCGCTCCCGCCGTCCGTTGATTCAACGCACGCTCGTTTAACGGCCCGCGAGAAACGGAAACTCTAAAGGACACCAAGAGTATATTGCTCTCGTCTATAACTGCCAATCGTTTATCATACAGCCAACTCAGCGTACGAGTTGCAAGTGCATCGGAAATCACCAACCACTCAGCAAAGGGAGATAATTGTGAGGTGGAATTTATCGGATTCGCCAATCAAACGCGCCTTTGTCACGCCTCGATTTATCCTTAGGCATCCATCAGGGGCTTATCGCGCTAATTAATGCACTAGCCTGTGCTACTATTAGTGCCGACCTACCGCGTAGCCAGGAACCTTGGAAGTCAACATTCACTTTTCCAATTCCAAGTTTTGACACCTGCGCCATCCCGCGTCAGGGGCTCACCGCAGTAAATACACTCGTCTTTCCTCGCGAGTCAACAAATAATCGCAGCCACTACTCACTACCAAATTTGTCACAAAGACAACTCCTGCTTGTGGCCGGCCACATTGACTCGATACAACAAATTAATAATTTTAATCTCGACAACTTGCGATCGCTTGACTTTATTCAAGCCTCTACCCTTACATTTAGAACATCCCTGATGAGTCCTTAGTCTGTAAGTAATCCAGCAGGAATTATTAGATAATATTTGTGGAAAGTATTTACAACTGCTTTTCATGGTGCTGATATCTTATTACTTCAGACCGCATCTTTCGCATAGTCTTGATTTCCCAAGATGTCGGGCTACCAAGGAGGTGGCGGCGGCGGCGGCAGCGGTGGCCGTCACGACTACGACGACGGATACGGTCAAAACCACGATTCGTACTACCAAGACGACCAGCATGGTCAATACTATGACAATGGCTATGATGCCCACGGGGGTCAGCAGCAACAGCAGCCACACCATGGAAGTGGAAATGGAAATGCAAACGGAAACGGGAATGATGGCTACTACGACGAATCGTGAGTTTTTATGGCATACCATCTGCAATTTGAGATGATTACTGATAGTTCATAGTGGTTACTATAACGCCGACGCAAACAATCCTTATGCCGCAGAGGGCGGTTACTACGATAACCACGATAATTACCAAGGAGAGTACTACGACGATGGCCATGGCGGATACTACGACAACTATGGTCAAGGTGGTCATAATGGCAATGGGGGACGTCGCGGCGATTCTGAAGAAGATTCCGAGACCTTCAGCGACTTCACTATGAGGTCAGACATGGCTCGTGCCGCAGAGATGGACTATTATGGTCGTGGCGACGAGAGATACAGTGGTTACGAGCAAGGCAAAGGATACCGGCCCCCTTCTTCTCAGGTCTCGTACGGTGGCAACCGCTCGTCCGGTGCCTCCACGCCCAACTATGGAATGGACTATGGCAACGTCCCCGGTAGTCAAAGATCCCGGGAGCCGTATCCCGCATGGACGTCTGATGCGCAGATACCTTTATCTAAGGAAGAAGTCGAAGACATTTTCCTTGATCTTACCAACAAATTCGGATTCCAGCGCGACAGTATGCGGAATATGTATGATCACCTTATGGTTCTACTCGACTCGAGGGCATCTCGAATGACGCCTAACCAAGCCCTTCTGTCGCTCCACGCAGACTATATCGGTGGTGAGAACGCCAATTACCGGAAGTGGTATTTCGCTGCTCACTTGGATCTGGATGATGCTGTCGGTTTTGCGAATATGGGCAAGAAGTCCAAAAAGAAGAAGTCCAAGGGCAAGGCCGGCGACCCAAATGAAGAACAGGCTCTCGAGGACTTGGAAGGTGATGATAGCTTGGAAGCAGCCGAATACAGATGGAAGACCCGTATGAACCGCATGTCTCAGCATGACCGAGTCCGCCAGATCGCTCTATTCCTACTTTGTTGGGGTGAGGCAAACCAAGTGCGTTTTATGGCCGAGTGTCTCTGCTTCATTTTCAAATGTGCAGATGACTACCTCAATTCGCCCGCCTGCCAAAATCTCGTCGAACCCGTTGAAGAGGGTACCTATTTGAAAAACGTGATCACACCGCTGTACCAGTACTGCAGAGATCAAGGCTACGAGATCTCTGACGGAGTCTACGTTCGTCGCGAGCGTGACCATCACCAGATTATTGGTTACGATGATTGCAACCAGCTTTTCTGGTATCCCGAAGGTATTGAGCGTATTGTTCTCGAGGACAAGAGCAAATTAGTCGACGTCCCTCCGGCAGAACGTTATGTGAAGCTAAAGGAAGTCAACTGGAAGAAATGCTTCTTCAAGACCTACAAGGAGACACGTTCTTGGTTGCACACGATTGTCAACTTCAATCGTATCTGGATAATACATTTGACTATGTTCTGGTTTTATACTGCAAAAAACGTTCCGACACTTCTGGTTGGTCAGGCATATGAACAGCAAGTCAACCAACAACCTCCCGCCTCGGCGCAATGGTCTGTTGTTGGTGTTGGTGGTGCTATTGCAACCTTGATCCAAATTATTTCCACTTGTGCCGAGTGGGCGTACGTCCCGCGACGATGGGCAGGCGCTCAGCATCTCACGAAGAAGCTTCTATTCCTAATCGTGGTATTTGCCATCAATATTGGTCCTAGCGTTTATATCTTTGGTTTCCCAGATATGCAGGAGACGCAACCCGCTCTGATTCTGGGTATAGTTCAGTTCTTCATCGCGCTTATTACCTTTTTATTCTTCGCCATTATGCCTCTTGGCGGTCTTTTCGGCAGTTACCTCACGAGAAACTCTCGCCAGTACGTTGCAAGCCAGACGTTTACTGCTAGCTGGCCGCATCTCAAGGGCAACGACAGAGCTTTATCCTATTTTCTCTGGGCGGCTGTTTTCGGCATCAAGTTTGGAGAATCGTATATCTACTTGACTCTGTCTCTTCGCGACCCGGTTCGTTATCTTCAAATTATGGATGTTTCGAGTTGCGTGGGAGACTACACCCTCGGGCCAATACTATGCAAATACCAGCCAATAGTAATCATGGTTTTGATGATTGTCACCGATTTGATTCTCTTCTTCCTTGATACTTACATGTGGTACGTTTTGTTGAACGCCGTCATCTCTATTGCGAGATCATTCTATTTGGGATCTTCTATCTTGACTCCTTGGAGGAATGTGTTCTCGCGGCTTCCCAAGCGAGTCTACTCCAAGATCTTGGCTACTACAGATATGGAGATCAAGTACAAGCCGAAGGTTCTCATCTCGCAGATCTGGAATGCCATAGTCATTTCCATGTACCGAGAACATTTGCTCGCCATCGATCACGTCCAGAAGCTACTCTACCACCAAGTTCCTTCCGAGCAAGAAGGCAAGCGCACTCTACGTGCACCAACGTTCTTTGTATCCCAGGAAGATCACTCGTTTAAGACGGAATTCTTCCCCACCTACAGCGAAGCAGAGCGTCGTATCTCTTTCTTCGCTCAGTCGCTGTCTATGCCAATTCCGGAACCTGTGCCTGTGGACAATATGCCTACCTTCACTGTTTTGATTCCTCATTACGGCGAGAAGATTCTCCTGACCCTCCGCGAGATCATCCGTGAAGATGAGCCGTACTCCCGTGTTACGCAGCTTGAATATCTCAAGCAACTTCACCATCATGAATGGGATTGCTTTGTCAAAGATACGAAGATTCTTGCCGACGAGACGTCCCAATTTAACGGGGACGATGAAAAGGGAGAGAAGGATACCGCGAAGAGCAAGATCGATGACCTGCCATTTTATTGTATCGGTTTCAAGTCTTCCGCTCCTGAGTACACTCTACGAACACGAATCTGGGCATCTCTTCGTTCGCAAACGCTCTACCGTACTATTTCGGGTTTTATGAATTACAGTCGTGCTATCAAATTGTTATACCGTGTTGAGAATCCGGAAGTCGTTCAAATGTTCGGTGGTAACTCAGAGAAGCTGGAGCGCGAGTTGGAAAGAATGGCTCGGCGGAAGTTTAAAATCTGTGTCTCGATGCAGCGTTACGCCAAATTCAAGAAAGAGGAGATGGAGAACGCCGAATTCTTACTTAGAGCCTACCCTGATCTGCAAATTGCTTATCTTGACGAGGAGCCTCCAGCGGTTGAAGGTGAAGAGCCGCGAATCTACTCTGCCCTCGTCGATGGACACTCTGAAATCATGGAGAATGGCATGCGACGGCCTAAGTTCCGCATTCAGCTCTCTGGTAACCCTGTGCTAGGTGACGGCAAATCCGACAATCAGAACCACTCGATCATTTTCTACCGTGGCGAATATATTCAGCTCATTGATGCCAATCAGGACAACTATCTAGAAGAATGCCTGAAAATCCGTTCGGTATTAGCTGAATTTGAGGAAATGAAGTCTGACAATATCTCGCCCTACACACCCGGTGTTAAGACCGAGATCGCAGCCCCTGTCGCCATTCTCGGTGCCCGTGAGTACATTTTCTCGGAGAATATTGGTGTTCTTGGCGATATTGCCGCCGGTAAGGAACAAACATTCGGTACGCTCTTTGCCAGAACCTTGTCTCAGATCGGTGGCAAACTTCATTACGGTCATCCTGATTTCCTCAATGGTATCTTCATGTGCACGCGTGGTGGTGTCTCCAAAGCTCAGAAAGGTCTTCATCTGAACGAGGATATCTACGCTGGTATGAATGCAATGCTCCGCGGTGGTCGTATCAAGCACTGCGAGTACTACCAGTGTGGTAAGGGTCGTGATTTGGGTTTCGGTTCCATTCTTAACTTCACTACGAAGATCGGTACTGGTATGGGTGAACAACTACTCTCTCGCGAATACTACTATCTTGGTACTCAGCTCCCTCTGGACCGATTCCTGTCTTTCTACTATGCCCACGCCGGTTTCCACTTGAACAATATCTTCATCATGTTGTCTTTGGAGATGTTCATGATCGTCCTGATCAACATTGGCGCGCTTCGACACGAGACGAACGCTTGTGAGTACAACCGGAATGTCCCTATTACGGATCCCTTGTTCCCCACAGGATGTCAGAACACAGATGCCCTCATGGACTGGATTTACCGCTGCGTCATCTCTATTTTCGTCGTGTTTTTCTTGAACTTCATACCTTTAGTCGTCCAAGAGTTCACGGAACGTGGTATCCTACGTGCTGCAACTCGTCTGGCCAAGCAGTTTTGCTCTCTCTCCCCCTTCTTCGAAGTGTTCGTCTGTCAGATCTACGCCAATGCTGTAACGCAAGATTTGTCTTTCGGTGGTGCTCGATACATCGGAACTGGTCGTGGTTTCGCTACTGCCCGTATCCCCTTCGGTGTCCTCTATTCACGTTTCGCCGCTCCTTCTATCTACTTCGGTGCGCGTTTGGTTTTGATGTTACTATTTGCAACCTTGACGGTTTGGCAGGCGGCGCTGGTATATTTCTGGATCTCGCTCATTGCACTGGTTATCTCACCCTTCCTTTACAACCCTCACCAATTTTCGTGGAACGACTTCTTCATCGACTACCGTGACTATCTCCGCTGGCTGTCTCGTGGCAACTCTCTCAGTCACTCTTCCTCGTGGATTTCTTTCTGCCGTCTCTCTCGTACGAGAATGACTGGTTACAAGCGCAAGGTCCTGGGTACTCCGTCCGGTAAATTGTCAGCTGATGTTCCTCGTGCTGCAATGAGCAATGTCTTCTTCGGCGAGATCTTTGCTCCCCTCGTTCTCGTCGCATTGACGGGCATTCCATACCTTTTCATCAACGCACAGACCGGCGTCCATGCCCATCAAGACAAAGTTGTCCCAACTGCATCGCTCTTCCGTGTCGCTATTGTTGCCCTTGCCCCTATTGGCATCAATGCCGGTGTACTCGGTGCCATGTTCGGCATGGCTTGCTGTATGGGACCACTGCTGAGCATGTGCTGCAAGAGATTTGGTAGCGTGTTAGCTGGTATTGCTCATGCTTTGGCTGCCATCTTTCTTCTCGTGTTTTTTGAAGTCATGTTCTTCCTTGAGGGTTTTGATTTCACGAGGACGCTCCTAGGAATGATCACCGTCGCAGCCATTCAGCGATTTATTTTGAAGCTCATTATCACATTTGCACTCACTCGTGAATTCAAGACGGACCAGTCCAACATTGCGTTCTGGACGGGCAAATGGTACTCTATGGGCTGGCACTCGGTTTCCCAGCCGGCACGTGAATTCCTCTGCAAGATTACGGAATTAACCATGTTCGCCTCCGACTTCGTCCTTGGTCACTTTATTCTATTTTTGATGTTCCCAGTCATCTTGATCCCGAAGGTTGATATGTTACATTCGATGATGCTCTTCTGGCTTCGACCGAGGTATGTTGTTCTACTATCTTTGTTTTTGTTCTAAGCTAACGATATGGTATCTAGTCGTCAAATTCGGCCGCCTATCTACTCAATGAAACAGTCGAAGCTCAGGAGGAGACGTGTTATTCGCTACGCTATTCTATACTTTACTCTGCTTGTTGTCTTTGTTGGTCTAATCGTTGGACCAGCCGTTGCGGGCAAGCAGATTGGGTCTACTTTGAATGACACTCTAAATACTATTGGCATTCCAATAGCTCAACCGGCTGGTCAGGATCATAACGACACTAGGAACCACACGCAAACAGGTACGGGCAGTCCGGGGTACTCGGGACCCGGTCTAGCATCGATGACAAAGACGGCGGACGCCGCTGGTTCAGCGGAAACAGACAAGTCTGACAGCAGCGACGATTCTCGGAAGTTCCGATTTGTCTAAAAGGGACGCTAGAAGGGATACTTGTACCGTAGGAAAAAGATGGTCCTAGTCCCTCAACCAGTACGAAATTAAGTTGGGTGCTGGTGTGATATTCCAAGTTGTTTTTGGTGCTGTGTATTGACTAGGTAAAGAAAGCGGCATGGCATATGGTATTTTCATTCTTCCTAAAGTCGTGGCATCAATATTTGCAGGGTTTTTCTTCCTTTTTTTTTTTTTTTCTGTCTCCGGAATGGAAATGAGATGGTGTTCTATACATAATGATAAAGGCTCCGATTGCATTTATTACTACGATGACGTTTTCATACGTGAAGTGTTTTTTATGTGACATTGATGATGTCGATGTTGATGGCGGGGAAGTAAAATGGAATATCCCACGCGACAGCCAAATATCATAGTCCAATATTATAATTAATATTACGGAATACTAGGTATCGAGTGATGAGGTATAATTGTTGGGTATCTATTCCGTACTTCGTTTGGCTATTAAGGCCTTGAACAACCCTCCTTTTTTTGATTTGGTTAGTTGAAGAAAGACGGGATTCCAGAATAGGGAATGGTCAAGTCTATCAATCGAGCCTTGTTCGTACCCGAGGAGATAAAGTAGTGCGACAGATGCTACATATACGGAATACTATAGTAGGTAGTATGTACGGCTGTTACGCAAACTTGGCAGCTTGGCAACTGCAAAGATACCCTGAGTGCATAAGAAAGTGCATACTAAAGGTGTATAATTGAAGTTAATGTCTCAACTTTAAAAGAAGAGAAGTTGCCACCAACTTATTAATAATAATAATAATAATAAACAGAACGTGATTGTTTTCTTGCAAGTCCTGATCTTCCTTCAATCCCACCACCACGTTTCCTACTCTTTAATTCTTTATAAGATATAAAAAATAAAACATAAAAATAAAACATAAAAAATAAATAATTTGCATATACGCATTTCCCCAGTTTCACCCCCACAGTCATCAAAAGTTGCCCGGGACACCTCGGAATGATTTTGTAGAGACGATCCCCCTCTCCTCGGATGTCAAGGATTTGGACTAGTCCCTTGGCTCTCGACTCGAGATCGACATAAACCACACCGCTTAGGCACCGAATGGCAAAATAGAGGCTGACCGGTTCATGCCGAGCTAAGGCCAAGCAAAGACTAGCGATGTCTTCGGGGCCTGTAATTTATTCGCTTGACCCGGCCGTTTGCAACAAATGCGGCTATTTATCTCCCGCCGTCCGACTTCAAACCCGCTTTGCCGCCACCGTCGCCGCCGCCATGCCTTACCTTGGCTACGTTTGGCAGGCAAGCGGTAATTGTTATCGCGCCCGTGTTTCAACGGCCCATGACGGCTCACGATACCATGTAACCATAAGGGGACGTCCTAATCGTACCAATGTCAGAAATGTCAGAATGACTCGAGATGTGGGCCAGTCCTGTGGGTATCAATGACGAAATGCGGATGAAGATCTTCAGGTCTGCCCCCATAATAAAAGGCACAAATTTTGCCATCTGCTACAAATCACAGCCTAGCCTGACCGGTCACATTTCACTTCTCACGCGTTCCCCACGTAATGCCATGCATTGCGTCCGCCCGCGCTGTCCGTTGTTGCTGAGTTGCTGAGTTGCTGATTGTTGGTGCTGCAAACTTCTCGTGGAGTGGACACCAATCTAAGGGTCTTTTCAGACGTTATGATGACATTTCCTCGGCCCTTGCTCGGTGGCACCCACCCACGAACTCAACCTCCACTGCCTCCCAGCAGGTTGCTGCGATAGAGGCGTGAGGACCCTTTTTTTCTCTTGATACGGACCCTTTTTTCTTGTGATCATCTGGATATACCTGGTTATACCTGGTTATACTGGGATATACTGGGATATACGTATGCGAGGTAAGAGTCGTGTAAAGCAGATCGTGTAGCTCAACATAAAACATATAAGATAACCGGTGGACCATGTTCTCCTTATCCCCCAACAGCCTAGAACTCGTTCTATTTCCCTATCCTCCAGCTTTTCCCCCTTCTCCTCATTCTTACCCCTTCTCACTCCAGGTTCCCCTGATCTTGTAATCTAGATTTTCCCCCTGGAAGAGTCCTACGTAGATAGTTACGGTAGTCTACGGTAGTCTACGGCAATGGGGCACAAGGACAACGCCGATGGCGCGCCCACATACTGGGGCAAGTCTGGCAAGACATTGCAAAGAATGATCACAGCCGTAGCGACGACGGATTTCTTGTTGTTCGGTTACGACCAGGGCGTCATGTCCGGTATCATCTCGGCTCCCGCCTTCACCTCTGACTTCCCGGAGGTGTATGGGGACAGCACGTACGAGGGTTTCGTCGTGTCCATTTACGCTGTCGGCTGCTTTTTGGGTGCCTGTTTCATTCTCTCGTTCGGTGACCACCTCGGCCGTCGCAATTCTATCTTCACCGGAGCCACTATCATGATTATTGGTGTCATCATTCAAATCACTGCCATGCCTAACGGATTAGGAGGAGGCGCGACAGCACAGTTCATAATCGGGCGATGTATCACGGGTATAGGCAACGGTATCAATACATCGACAGTGCCAACCTATCAAGCAGAGTAAGTCATTACTTAATTCTTATATCCTTATATCCTTATACCCTTATTGAAGCGCATAGGACCTAGTTCCCGCTAACCTCTGTCTCTTCGCGTTTTTAGATGTAGTCATTCGCACAACCGTGGAAAGCTCATCTGCATTGAAGGCGGCAACGTTGCGATCGGAACCTTGATTGCTTACTGGATCGACTATGGGTGCACCTATGGGCCTCACGCCTTCGTTTGGCGCTTCCCCATCGCTTTCCAGTGTGTCTTTGCTTTGGTCGTAATTGTTCTTATGACCCAGCTACCGGAATCGCCCAGATGGCTATTGACGAAGGATCGAAACGAAGAAGCAACCACGGTTCTAGCAGCTCTCCACGGTGAGCGCCGGGACGACCCTGCTGTCCAGACACAGGTTGCCGTCATCGTCGACGCTATTCGTGCTTCTGGCCATGGTGGCGGCGTTACTGCTATGTCAGATCTTGTCACTGGTGGCCCAACCCAGCACTTCCGCCGTCTCCTTCTCGGTGCCTCTTCGCAGATGATGCAGCAGCTGTCCGGTTGCAACGCAGTCATCTACTACTTCCCCATCCTGTTCCAGACCTCGATCGGCACTTCGCACAACCTAGCCCTGCTTCTCGGAGGTATCAACATGGTCGTCTATTCCATCTTTGCCACTACCTCGTGGTTCGCCGTCGAACGGATCGGTCGCCGAAAGCTCTACCTTATCGGTACCGTTGGCCAGTGCTTGTCCATGGTTCTCACTTTTGGTGCTCTGATTCCTGGAACGGAAGAAGCGGCTAAGGGAGCTGCTGTTGGTCTTTTCGTAAGTTTGAACTATCTTGCCCACTAATGCCGTTTTGGTTATAGATAAATAGATAACTAACGCTTTAAAATAGACTTATATCGCATTCTTTGGTGCTACATGGCTTCCGCTACCGTGGCTGTACCCGGCCGAGATTAACCCGCTTAAGACGCGTGCTAAGGCCAACGCAACTTCGACTGTGTCCAACTGGCTGTGGAACTTCTTCATCGTGATGATCACGCCGGTACTACTAAGCAACACAGGGAAGAGCGGTTGGGGTACCTACCTATTCTTCGCGATACTCAACGCTATCTTTTTCCCTATCATCTACTTCTTATACCCGGAGACAGCTGGGCGTACCCTCGAGGAGATCGACGTTATCTTCGCTAAGGGTTACGCAGAGAAGATGAGTTATGTTAAGGCTGCGCAAGAGCTGCCCCGTCTTACGGAGCAAGAAGTCGCGCAGAAGGCCCGCGAGTACGGGTACTGTTTATCCGACGAGGAGGCCACCGTCAGCATGCACGAGAAGGCCGAAGGTGTCTTGTCGACGCCGCCTTCTGATTAATGCTGTCATGTGGCGATGTAGCGCAATAATTCACGATTGGATGATCGTGCAACGGATCGCGATGACATGTTTTCCTATTTCAACAATGCTCGCCTTTGATTAAGGTCATGACAGTTATGATGTTTGGTTGTGGTGTTCAATATTGACGCCCGACACTGCTACATTCGGTACAATTATGACGAGTCGGTTCATAAACCGAGGCCATGCGTGTTATATACTATAGGTTGGAACAATGGAAGTACCATTAGCGATACCATATGATCAGGAAGTCCACGATGGGCTTCTTTTCATGTCTGAATTTTTTTCGGTCTTTATGAGGATACTAATCGTTTTCTCTGTTCCTTGTCTTTTTTTCTCTTTTATATTCCCATGGGGTCGTCGAGATATACCCTCGGGTCAGACATGACCCGAAACTGGATGTTGAATAGACTGGTTAGAATCAGTTTATAGATCTATTAGATTAGATCATTGTATCTAGCTGCGTTAGAGATGTGGCGAAGTAAGGATGGGCGAGGTCCCTCATAGGCAGACATTCCATAGACAGGCATTCTATAGACTATGAATACCAATTGGAATCGCAAAAAAAAGCTAGTCTGCCCTGATTAAGCATCTTCTTGGTGACTGTGTTGTCGACGAGCTGAAATAGATGAATGGTCACAGGTAAGAAATCTCGGGGATTGTAGCCAGGTTCGTAAGTCGATGTAATGCGGCGTAGCATAACGGCACTGATTCGCTGGTTATGACCTTTTTCACATTTCGCTCAACCTATCAGCTCTTCGGCGATTGAAGATGGGTGAGATGGTAGAATGGGTGAGATGGTCTTATGGCGACTTCATATGTGTGTGCTACTGTACATAGTATGAGGTATGTAAGATGACGGGTTACCAACGCGATATGGGAGGCCTATTTACGCGATATGCGTCCTCCCTGGCGATGATGGCCTCGTGGGCGATGTAATAAATAAGCTTGTTTTTAACCTCGCTTGAGGCTCACCCTTCGCTGCTGATTGTTGCCTTTTTTCTGCTTGGTTTGTGTTGAGATCGCCGTGCTGGTTAGTTGGCGATCCCCCTCGTGTGTGTACAGGATAGGACAGGACAGGATAGGATAGGATATACGTGGTTACGCCGATTTGAGTAGAGTTAGTTGTACGTACGACACGGCATATCGAACACACATCGCTACCATCCATGGCTACTTTAATGGGCGGTGGTGCCTGGCTGCGGCTCATCACATTGCCGCTTGTGCTGGAGCTACTGCTATTGTTGTTATTGCTATTTGCGAATGCGGTCGAAGCGAAGAAGACTACTATTACCCCGGCGCCGTCGCGTCTAACTGCCGTGCCTGTATGGGCTGCCGGACGTCTCTGGGGAGGATTGGTCTCGGTGGCGGGGGAGTATTGTTTCTGGTGTATGTTATTGTCTCTTGGTCTCGTTTACTTACCCCTAACTTGCTTGCTTGTTTGCTTGCTTGTTCCAACGCGCTACCTGAGTTCCTCGTGTTTATTGGAAACGAAAAGGGGGGTGGGTGGATGGAGGAGAGAGAGAGAGAAGGGGGGGGGGCAGTGACTAATAAACCAACGTATAGAACGACGTCGAAACCGTGTACACAATATTCTGCCCGGCGGAGCGCCCCGGCTGCATCGTCGCCTCCAGCAACGATATGCCGGTTACATTTACGGAGGGGCCAGGAACGCTGCGTACGGCTTACACGATATCCGGGACGCTGTAAGTTTATTCCATTGATTTCCCTCCCATCCCCCCTCCCCCTTTTTTCCCATCTTCCCTCTCCCATCCAAGCCAACTAAACCACCGCCACCACCCCAGCTCCATAACCGAAGCCTGCATCCTAGCCTCCCACCACAGCCGCCACCTGCAAGCGGGAGCACCCGGGTCGCGCAGCCTCTCGGCCCGATGTCGAATACCACGGTAGCGCCGTACAACGCTGTCCGGCGCGGACGTGAGCTGGGGCGTGCTGACGCTGGGCGATGCGCCGCTTACGACTGACTACCTCGGTGGGCCTCGGTGGGGACGCACGTATACTTATTATACTACGTCCACCACCACCACCACCACCACCATCGGTGCAGCAGATAGTAGTGTGAGCACCACTATATCCTCGGAAAGTAATACACCTACTGCGGCTACGACTGGTACTAGGACTGGGGATGGGAATGCGGGAGGAGCAGGAGGAGGAGGAGGTAATGCGGCGGCGACGGGGAAGGGTAGGCCGAAGAAGTCGGGTGCGAGGATGGGCGTAGGAGTGGAAGGGGTGTGGAAAGGGGGAGTGGTGTTGATGGGTTTAGTGGCTGTTTTGTTATGGTGAGGTGATGTGATGTGACAAAGTGATATACGTATATGAATGTGTAAATGAATTAATGGAATGGGTCTTGCTTGTTATGAATATTTCAACTAATCATCATAGAATAAATAATGCGAATGATACTTACCTTATTTGAGATTCCGTGCTGGACTTATTATATATATAGTGTGTAGACAGAAATCTATATACAAGCTAAGAGCCATATGGAGAAGAGAGTAAGGATATAATATGTAAGTAACAGTGATGAACATAACCTACATACGGTACCCTAGGTATCACACACGAAGTAAACAGGATAACGTTTCCGTGTCAAATTACCAACTGCCTGTAGATTAGCTGCATATCAGCCCACTCATATAATTCCATAAATCTAATAAGCCCTCCCAAATAGCAATAAAAAATACGACTTTGAATTGGTCTACAGAGAATAGAATGCTGCGCAAATCGTACACACCCACCTCCTTTTCCCTTTGGCCACACGGATCCTACCGACTCAGCCAACCTTTCTCATCCATGCGTACGTATATGCCTAACCTAACTCATTAATTCATAATTAACACGCCCGTCTAAGCCACGAGACCATCCTCCTCGTCGCAAGGCGAATACTGTCCTCCCATTCCCCAGTACTGCTCGGCCATGAACGTCGCCGCCTCGGCCTTCTTCCACATGTCGTTGAACGCAGTGAAGAGAATAAGGTTGCTAGCATTAGAAGCGTAAGCCTTCTTGATGGACGAGAGCGCCGTCGACTGCTGATCCATGCCAGGAACAGCCTCGCCGTTCGCTTCTCCCTGCCAAGGCCAACCCGTCTCCGTCACCACGATACGTTTGCTCGAATCGGACAGCTTACTACGAATGTTACTAATGGTGGAAGTAACAAACGAGCCTGCTCCGTCGGGACCCGTGTTGGGGTCGAAGAAGGGGTGGACGTTGACGGCGCAGTAGTCAGACTCGTCGCAGAGCTCGGGATGGGCGAGAATAGCGACGAACGTATCCACAATGACGACAGGTCCTTCGTACCCAGCGCTTCTCAATAGGGAACGCGTTTGGCTCAATGCGCTGATAGACTGGTCCACAGTTGCGCCACCATCGTTGACTAGTTCGTTACCTACCGAGACGGTGTCGACGATATCCCAGTCGTTCTGAACGCCGGTAGCCATGGTAGATACGCCATCTTCGATTGAGTTGATGTCGAAAATGCCTAAGAATAACTTATTTCCATACTTCTTGGCAGCTGCATATGCTGTTGCCACCTGATCGCAATCAACGCCGTACAAGCGAATGACACCATAGTCCTTAGCTATCAGCGCAAAGTCCGCATCAACCTCATCCGCCGTCTTGCATTCTCCGTTACCTTTGTAAGGAGAGTAAGCAACGCCGTGAAGAGCGCCGCTGCTTGAAGATGGAGAAGCTGCTGAAGAGGACGCCGATTTTGAACTGGTCGGGTACGAATCGGCGGATGAAACATGTTGAGAAGACGAAGTCTGCTGGGTAGTAGGAGAGGCTGCTTGGTACGAAGACGGTTCAGATTCTACCACTGGCGCAGCCTTAGTCGACAGAGGAGAAATCTCGGTCGTCGGCGTCGTAGGAGTTGATGCTTCATACATCTCTACCGACGCGGGAACATAAACAACCGTCTCGGTGGTAGTGCGGATTGGGTTGTTATTCTGATCTACATAGACCACGACTTCAGGGACTTCGGTAGTCGTACTGTATTTGGAATCAGTAACCGTGATTTTCTCCCTCTTCGCAATAGGGGCTCTGTTTGCCCTATGTCGGTGGAGATGTTGATGTTGATGTCCTGATAAACACGTGAGCTCTTGTCCCTGAAGGGAGATAGTAGATTATAGCTGTGACTTACTCGGCTGCCCAGCCGACAGGCCGAGGAGGGAAAGAAGACTAAGAGAAAGTAGGGTAGATCTCATGATGTCGATATGTTAACACGATGCTGGGTATTTCTAGAATGAGCGTAATCGCGAAATTGCGGGAAAAAAAACAAATAATGAGCGGCCTATGTTGTTAGCGAGGCAACGATTTACTTGAAGGAGCGACGATAATAGAGACAAAAGGGGACATGAATGCGGCAGATGACACTCAGTCGGTGTCTATTAGTTACAAGGACTGCGAGGGAAACAAAAGCAGACAAAGGAGTGTAGTGAGAGCTTGTGCTGGCAGGTAAAGAGAACAATTAAGGGACTAGGTATATTGAGGTTCTAGATTCGAGGAACGAGGTGCCCGTCCAAGAAAATAATATCAACATAATTGATCCTATGTGATGTGGCGGAAGTTGCCCCGGCATCGAAGAATCGAACAAGGAAAGGGGGTAAACAAGATGTGGTGAAGGAATGATGGCGTTTTGTAAAGGGGGTGGATCATTGTTGAATACAATAACAAGGGAGAAAGAAAGCCCTTACTATCTTTTATTCCCGAGTTTAGACAGAGCTCATTATCGATGTTGCCTTACTTCCGAAATATGAATACGATAGACAGGTCAATAGGTCAATAGGTCAATAGGTAAGAAGGAGTGATTCGCAGTTTGACCAGCTAATATCGCATATCCTGATTCTGATTTATCGATAACCTCAAAGGAAGGTGATTGTAAAAGAGTGTATTTTAGGTACCTAGGGTATCGTAAGGAATGATGGCGGTCGTAAACGAATTATATGAGATCTGGCAGTGTTAGTTTAGGTAGTGTTATGTAAAAGTCTCCAGGGCAACGATATCGTGGACCAAGTTTTCTTCTTCTTTCAATCTAGAAACGTCATCACAACGCGCGGCAAGAACGCTAGAGAAATGAGACCCACGCTTCCCTTCGGTCGAGAACCACATGCATGATATAGACGTCAATGTTTCACATTTTCATCTAATAGTTCGTTTGGAAGGCACAAGGCACGATCATTGGTACGGTACCTAGGAGGTAGGTATAAAAGGACAAAGACATCCCCCCCCCATCGACTATTCAGCCCCCGGCCCCTTTCCCCTTTCCGATAGGATAAAAATAGATAGTCCATCACAACGCCACAGTGGGACGTAACAACACTCGTATGGTAGAATTAGTAATTAGTATATGGTTCTAGTGTATGGTCTGATCCATCTGATCCCGGCAGTTTGCCTTTCCATCCTGAATATACATTCGTAGGCCCTTCAATTATTAATCGAAACGGATTCGAGCGCTTATCCATCTCAACCCAAGGTCATGCCCAGGTCGTAGTATAATAGCCATTACGCCTATAACTACCTCATCTCGCGTCATATCGTGAAGCAACGTGAAGCAGTCGTGAATAAGATCACGAGAAACTGAATGTCTCCTAAGCAGCTAGTGACGACACCTGCCGGCTGGGTTTCCGGGTCATAATCTTAGTAATAGCGTGTCGAATCGTCGTTCCAGCCTTTTCGATTTCCTTCTTAGACAAGCCCGATGTGATACAAACCTTCAAGGCGGGCTTAATATCTATGTCGTTGGTACCGATACTGCCAATCAGCGGGAAGCTCTTCAGTCGCGTAATTAGTACACCGTTGGCGAGTGCCTGTATATTCCTGTAAGTGGATAAACTTCGCTTGTGGTGTTCCTGGAAAACTTACCTCATCCGTAATCTCAAGGAACAGCCGCTCTTGATCTTCGTTACTCAGTCGTCTCGATGAGACGACCTCGGGCTTGAACACTAGCAGCATGATCGGGTTCTCGGGGTCGCTTGTGCATCGGACCCATTCGCTACGGGGATCGAGTTGTGCCTTCATAGCCTGAATGTTGTCTCGGCATGCCTGTAGGATATCGGGGTTGCATTGTAGGACATTCAACGTCTCACTAGCCGTGACAGCAGCCATAGCAGGTAGAGCAGCCGAATAAGTGTACGATGCGGCATTGATACGCTGGTGTCGTACCACGTCCTTTGAACCAGCGCAGAATCCGCCAGCAGCACAGAGAGGTCCAGCCATAGAGCCAATAATCATATCAACAGCCTCCGAGTCGACGTTCTGCGCCTCGGTAAGTCCTCGTCCGTTACGGCCAAGTACGCCAAACGACCAAGTCTCGTCTAGAGCGATGCGGAACTTATATTTCTCCTTCAATTCAACCTAAAATGTCCAAAAATTGTCAGCACGCTATAGGACAGAATTAAGTTGGCATCGGAAAGGGTTGGCTTACGAGCTTAGGAAGGTTAGAACAATCGCCAACCATCTCGAAAAGTCCCTCGGTAACAATAAATCGCCTAGTCAAGATCTTCTTCTTTGCTTGCTCTTCGGCCACTTTCTTCATAACCTGTTCCAAGTCTTCCATATCGTTATGCTCGTACCATCTAATGTTGCTTCGGGAAGCCTCTAGTCCTTTGCGAATCGAGTAGTTGACCATCCTATCAGCTACGATGACATCACCTCGCTTGCAGAAGGTCGGAATAACACTGGAGATGGTAGAGAAAGCGTGAGAGTAGATAATACAGCTCTGGGTACCGAGGAACATGGCGATATCGTGCTCAGTTTGCATGTGGACATCCTGGTTGCCGTAAAACTGTGGGGGACCGCAAGGGCCAACTCCGTAGGTGCGCAGTGTCTGGATCGCCTTCTCTTTAATCGGCTCGCTCGCGTTGAAGTTGTAGAAGTTGTAAGAGGCCAAGTTTACGACAGTCTTTCCGCTGGACAGCTTCACCTTCGGACCCGTCGGTCTATGTTGATACTGTTAGTAATGACCTTTGACAGACCAAGGGACCAATTCTTACCCAACAATGACAGGTAGCCTCTCAGCTTCTGCTTCCTCAAGTTGCGTCTGAGGAGCGACGAGCGGTTCGGGCTCCCAATCTCTAACGAGCTCATCGATCTCGTCATCGCGGAGCTTCACGTAGTTGGGATCGTGGGTAGGATAAGAGGGCGACAGAAGGTATCGAACGAAGAATATTACGAGCACAAGTTCTATCGCAGATCGAACGGGATCATTCTGGTAGCTTGACTGGATGTATCGAACCAAAACGGCACTTCCAGGGACTTTTTGGAAGGCGTAGGATATTTCGTGAAGCGAAGCCTGCAAGTAGACTTGCGCCTCGTGCAAGTCCATTTTTAGCAATTTAGTATGGTGACGACTATTGAAGGGAATTCATTGAAGAGTTTAATATTTTAGAGTTAACAACAGTTTGGCGTTGAATTTGTAGGTGAGTATTTCAAGAATTCGGGGCGTGAGACGGGGATAATATTATCATAGGGGAAAGGTCGGTAACGATCTCAAATTGGAAAAGGGTCCAACTGTTGTTTCTCAATCACAATTAGGTACCTAAGGTACCTTAATCCTCCTCAAACACGCTTCCGCGAATCCGGCACTACATAGGGACACGGATCCGTAGCGGCGCGTCCAATTGAGGCCGCCTATTGGAAGCGGAAGCCCCACCTGCCATTAAGGCTCGCATTAAAGTACCTAGGTACCTAATTTGTTACCCCCTTCATGTTTTAGTTGCATGCATGTAACTAACGGGTACATGTACCTTTTAAGCACTTCTTACGTAGACTTCAATCTCGCTACCTACAACAGCTTCCTGTTAACAGCGTCTTATCACATCAATGTTGAGGCGACATCCGTAGAACAGCAATTCGTTAAATTCATTTGTTACGCTTCGAGCGCCTTGATAAACGCCGGACTCTCGTTACCTTCGACTACTTTGGAAATCGGCGTTAGATACGATTGGCTATTACCAGATTCCTCTCCAAGTTGCCGAATGTATAATTCGGCTATTTTGATCCACATGGCCTTCTCTGTCCTGCTTGCTCCCGAACCCTGCCAGACCCAAATAGTAGATCCAGTATCCAACAGGAAGACATCATTGCTATCTAGATCAGAGCTGTCTATTGCAGTACCTTCTTTCACTATGTCGAATCTCAGCTGGCCGGAAGCATCTGACAGACGGAACAGCTTGCGAGGGCGGTGATTGGCAGCATCTTGACTCTTAGACGAGATAATAGGTCGCGGTGCCTGAAATGGTCCTTCGACATCTTCTCCGCCTAGCATGGTAACGATAGTTCGCGATCTCGACTCTGCTTGCGCTATCACTTCGACATCAATGTGTTTCGCGATAGTCATATCGTGAACGACTTGGGCGGCCTTAGCCTTCTCCATTGGGCTACAGTTCTTACCCTGCCAGACCCAGATTTTGTCGTTGCACTCCAACACGAAGACGTCGTTTTCGTCAAGGCTCTGCCAGGTAGGCTCAACTTCGTAGATCAGGATCGAGTCAGCGCGTTTGGCAGTTGGGTGCTTGAAGATCCTGAGCAACGTGAGCGTCTCCTTCGGTTCCTCATCGGTCTCGACGTGCGTGAAACCAGAGCGAACACCGCCAGATAGGATTCGGATGCGAGAGAATAGGGCCACGAAGTCGTCGGAAGGCTCTTTCTGGAGCTCACGATGCTGTATGGCCACGCCGTGTAGAAACTCATCGAGTTCGACTGTCTTGTAGGCAGCGGTGCCCGCCTCATCTTGCGTTGTCTTACTTCCGAGCCAGAAGAAGACATCATGGGCTAGCTTTTCCTGACCATTCTTGCTTCCCACCTTGTATGAGTGTAAAACGATGTAGCTGTCTCCCTCGTGAAAGTCCCCGTACTGTTCCCTTGGCCATGGGACCACCTCGAAATCCTCAATTCGCCAGATATAAAGGCCGGGGGCATTTCCGACTTCTTGCCATGCCGGCTCGGTGGCTGCTGAGTTGTACTTGACTTTGTGATCAAGCTCTGTTCCGATGTTCTCGACATTACTGTCTCTCCAATCGTACTCTTTCATATGTACTAATCCTTCGTGCGGTGCCATCTTGTCGATACGATGATGCTAGCTATGGAAGTGTATGGGTATTTAGTTGCACAGAGTAAAAGTAGATGCAAAGAGATAAATAAATGTTAACACGATATACGAATACAAATAGTAAATATTCTAGAGGATGTTGTTGACGTAATGAAGCTGAGCTGGCAATGGGTTGTCTATTGTCTACTTTGAAACAGAATAAGGCGGGGAGCTGAAATAGCTTTATCCTTATTTGTAGTGATACATACCTACATACATAGGTCCATTATGCATCTGTTATGCACTCGGTATGTTGCTTCCCGCCTCTCATAATATCGCATCTAGGTATCACGATTATTGCGGATTGGCTGTGGAATTTAGTAGATTATAGACTACTAAATTTAGAGGTAGACGATTTGTGGAGACCAAACATTTCTAGTTACAGTAATATCAGAAACTTTTCGCCATCCAAAACCTCCGTCTCAAATTTGTCACAGCTACAACAAAACAACTCCCGGACCACAAATTTGCACCGTTACCAACTTCCACTCTCAACCGAATAATCGGCGAAGCGGGAGCAAAAAAAGAAACATGTCGGATAAAAACACCACATCCCAAGAGTTTACCTCCTATTACCTGCAGCAAAGCACCAAGGAGTTCGCAGAGGACCTAGACAAGGTCCGCAACGCCGACGACTTTAAAGGCGATGCGGTAGCCATGCTCGTCAAGTCCCTACAGCAAGGCACGTCTCTATTCTCGGCTGCCGACCAAGAGAGAATACTGAAGGCGCGAAAATCTGGGGAAGACAAATGAATGCGAAGGAGATATTCGGTTTTGAGGAACGAGATTATTTAGGAGGAACACACTATTAACCTAGATGGTGCTTATTTAAATCTAATCGAGTCATGATTGTGTAAAAAGTTGACAGGTCCCTTTTCTACGGAGGGGTGATACGTACCTATGTATATAGTAGGTAATTCACTCGATTAGCAGCAATTAGCAGCAATTAGTAGCAATTCAGCAACCTGCCTTTGCGCCCGTACATGTCGAAAAATACGAAGACTAAAAAGGATGTCAAGAATAAACAAAAATGATCAATTGTAGAAAAAGATCGACACGAGCAGGATTCGAACCTGCGCGTCCTAAGACATGAGATAGACTGGATCACATATTGTAATTCAAGTCTCACCCGTTAGACCACTCCGGCATCGTGCCTTGATTTGTTGTTGAATTGTGGCCCGTTATAGCGCTATAAGTAGGTTTGCTTGCTGCTAATGCGTTAGCCCGGAAAACTTTGCTAGGCCAATCCCAGCCAATCAAGACGTTCTAACCTGATGTACATACATACATAGCCGTAGAGTAAGTGTGATCGAATTCAATTGTTCTTATTAGTCGAGTGTTTGAATTGATTTGCTATAATATGACAACTACTCGGGTACGATGCAAGAATTGTTCTTAATCTAACTTGGCTCTGTAGGAATGGCTAGCTGGAGACGGGATCTGAGACATTAATTAATGATTACTTGAGAACTCGGGTTTCATGGAAACGGGTGAAAACCTGCGATTAGGCTTAGTTATATCTAGTAAGAAGCAATCTTATATGGTGAACTCAAAGATACTTGCATAAATCAACACCAGCTTCAGCTTCTACTACTAAGTATAGAAAGTATTCATAATAATACCTTACCCTAGCCACGAGGCCAATACCCGGCATTGACAAGTTTCTACATACCTAACCTATGCATTACTACTAGAATTCACCAAGAACGACATGGTAACAACAGAAAAAATTACCCCTATAGATATTTATTCGTTCGGGGCCGAAACCATGTCCCTAACTAGGAATTATTGTCGTGTAGTAAGTAATAACGGGAAAGCTAAGAATACTCGCATATATCCAAGAAACTCCGACCATGATTTCGTAAAGAGGGGAGCCAGGAGCATGTCTACTCTACCGACCCCAAAGAAAATTGTCTCGTAAGCGTCATTCATTGCGCTATGAACCCAAAACGTTGTGCGCGATCGAGGCACCACTAACCGACCCCTCCACCCCCCCTCTCTCTACTGCTGATATGAAGACGGATAGGAAGCCCGGTCCTGAGCATCGTCGTGAGATAGTAATAGTAACTATATAGTATAGTGACACTATTATCGTAATAAAACCGAGCCCCTCTGAACTTTTGAATCCCGTATGCGCAATATCATAGCTTAGCTTAGCACACCCCCCCCCCCCCCCCTAGCGTCGAATATCAAGGCTAGCACGAGCAGACTCGATAGACGGGCGCACAGAACTGCTCGAGCTTCTTCGCCTCCTTGCGCGCTGCTCGCTCGGATCCGTGGGATTTAACCCGGTAGATCTTGCAAAAAGGTTGAGAACGTCTGTCAAGGTAACGACACCAATCAGGCGGCCAGACCCCGGTAGGGTGGAAGCTGGAGGAACCGAAGGGAAATTACCGCCGGTAAGAGACGTCTGCGAAGAAGATGGAGTCGGGACGAACACGGTGGGGCCTAGCGACGGGGTTCCTGGTGCGGAAGGAGACGGAGACGCAGACTCCACGATCCACATCCTATGTGAACGGGTAGCGACTAGCTTGGCCACTGTGTGTGCAAGCGTCGAGTAAGGGGTAACATAGAAAACAGGGAATGAATCCTTCCCTTTCTCGACACCTTTCTCGGTCAGGATGACCGATATAAAATGCCTGCATGAATTCTGTAGTAATGGGAGGCTAGTCGCGTTGGTAAGAAGTTTGACATCGGCCGTGGAAATATTGCCGACGACGTTTAGAGCATTGTCAACGACGGCTACACTTGACAGGCCTTCCTGGTTCATAAGATTGAGAGCCTCTGTCAACGGACTATCTGCGCTATGTGGTTGTTAGAAAATAGTTTAGGGTTAGAACTTAGGACTGGTAATGCACGTACTTGACAGCTAGTATTTGCTGAGAGCCGACGCCAACTTCGCGCAAGAGCTTAGGGTACAGATCGTCGATGACGCGGAAGTTAATGCCCTCGTGCCAGAAGAATTCTAAAAGATTCAACTGGCTTAGGATACCGATCACTTCAGCATTGTGATTGCGGACGAGCACCCGGTGTAGACCGCTGCCAAAGATCTCGATCGCCTTGGCCAGATCTTCATCTCCCTGCAGAGTGATGAGAGACTCTTTCCGACAAATCGGCTGGATGTCGCGGAGCGGTATGTTGTCTCTAGCCTGTGCTCTTCTTGCTATGGAATCGTACAATTCTACCAAGTCGTCGCCTGGATGCGCTAATCCGACCACGACCAGGATGTAAGCGTTTAAGTCGTTGTAATCGAATGTGGAGAAGGGAATGGTGCTGGTAGCATTCTCTCGTATGATAACGACGTTGCTTGAGGTATTCTTGAGGAGCGCCTGAATACATACAAGTAGTTAGAGATAAGCTGGATAAATCGATATTGGTGGATCAAGGTTGACTGTACCATTGTGGCATCCTGCACGCTGGTATCCAGTTCTACCCAAGAAACGTCATCTTTCGACACGAGCTCCCCGACTGCAACATCGCGCCAGTCTCTCCCGGCGAAGCGAGGATTCTGCTGCTTCGGAGCTGGCGGGTGGTTGAGTAATTCCTGAAGAGCGGCCTGGGTGAAAGATGGATGTCGCTGATTTCGCGGGGACGGCGGCAAGCCCCTCAAATTCTCTGCGAGACTTGAACGATGACTATGGCCTAGGACATGACCAGATTTTTGCAGGCTCGAAGAGGAACCGGTTCGTTGAGGGGGTGGCGGTGAGATACTCGTTTCCTTAGAATCTTTACGTCCCCTAAAATAGAATGCATTAGGATCCATAGTGAAGTGGTATTATATTAGAGCTGTTGACCGCAGCAGGGTATATTCCTAGGAATATGATGCGGTTATTCGCTTTGTCGCGAAGTCGAGGAGAGTCGGGATGGGATGTCTTGTAGCTTCGAAGCTGTAGCTACAGCAATGTACATATAGTCTAGGTACCTGTCTAGACTCTAAGTAGGTAGCTACCTCTTAGTCTTGGCTTCGTCTATCCTACTTGCTCATATCTTAGACCATCGCTTTTACGGATTTGTTATGGTGCTAATGGTTCTATACGTGTGTGTGTGTATGTGTATGTGTATGTGTGTATAGGTAAGGTTTGTATGCGTACATTTGACATCATTGAGGATATTAGGTAGGTACCTTACATTATATACACTTCTTATGTAATTGATGAGACGAGACCATAAGGTCGTACCTAGGTCCTACCCCAAGGAAGATACAGATACCAATTGTGGATAGCGTAGGTAGGTAGGTAACTACCCCGTGGAATGGCAACCCCTCCTTCACCTTTCTACACCGTCACTCGTCTGTCATTAGCGTCAATCTGCAGCTATTTTATTAATCTTGACAAACCTTAAGTCTTAACTAAAATAAAAACGCCACTGTCGGAGGGGTCGAGTAGGCAAGTGGACCGGTATAAAATACCTAGGTAGGTAGTCTACTGCAGTTCCACAAGGGAACCACAAGCTTGCAATGTTCTAGACGTACATACTATTTTATTTCAACTAATAAGATATAAGAGTGATTAAGAGGTTGTAGGTAATACGTGGCATCGCAAATGGGTAGCGCATTTTCGGAATATAGAAAACTGCAACCAATCGACTGACGATAAACTGTGCTATGCGATACACAGGCCTTAAACATGCCAGACAAACATTCCAGATACTAGTGAGTCTTTATGGCGATGACTCAATGGAATCCATTTATATTCTACCCCATACCTGATTTAAGCAAATTTGGTGAATCGAGATCTTTTAGTTACCTAGATTCCACACAGAGGCAGAAGAGGCAGGGCATTCGGGTCTAAATTAAAAGAGTGATTCAATAATCTTATCAGTAAGTACCCACTAGCAACTATCGATAGGTAGTTGCACGTTCTATCTAATTGAATGATAAGTCTTATCATACATGTAAGAAGGTTGGTTGTGTGCCTGACCTAAACCCAATTCAGCTAAATCACACCAAGTCAAGCAATCAAAAACAGCCAAAAGCTGCTCTTTGAAGTTAGCACAGCTAGACGAAAGCATTTATGCACGGACCATATAGTGCACTCTAGCAGGTCTAGGAATTTATTTTATTTCTTGGTGTTCAAGCAGCGTGCATTGGGGAAAAGAAAAAAAAAAGGTCCATAGCGAAACCTCCCCTCTTTCGCGACCCCTCGCTACTATTGATGCCAAATAAAAAAAACACGACAACGACAACGACAACATCAACATAGACAAACTCTTTTCTACTGCCGAACTATTTAGATCTACTATCAAGACCGCTTGTACGAATCTTGCCGAACCTCACCCCACCCTACCTCGAGTATACAAGAATTTGTTCTATGAACTTCGTTACTACTGTATCTTCGGCGCCCTCTACCTAATCTACGCTCAGAGCCCGTAGTAGGTCACCGCGTCTTAGCCCTGCGGGGCACAACATCTCAAAGCGATACAGCTTTGACAAACTTTGATTTTTACCTCCTATAAAACACCGCGCCTTCTTCTTCTTCTCTCTTCTTCTCTTAGGTAGAATCGTTCGCAAATCGCAAATCGCAAATCCGCAAACCTACCTCGATTATCACAAATCATGTCGGTGCTTCCGGCAGAGACTCATGCAGAGCTAACGCAGCTCCTGCAAGCTCTGCAATCCTCGGACAACACTATACGATCTCAGGCCGAGGGGCATTTGCAAAATACCTGGACCAACACCCGCCCTGAAATTCTGTTGATGGGCCTGGCTGAGCAGATAGCAGCCTCACCTGAAGCATCTGTAAGCAGACTCTTTGATTGTCTTCCACTTGTTACGTTTGAAAGACCAACTAACATAACAATCTATTTGTATAGCTGCGCTCCTTTGCTGCCGTCATATTTCGTCGAATAGCATCAAAGACACGCAAGAACGACAAAGGCGACAATTCTGAGGTATTTATATCATTACCTTTCGAGCAAGCTTCCGTTATCCGCCAGAAGCTCCTTGAAGCCTTAGCCAACGAGAGAGACCGCCTGGTACGGAATAAAATAAGTGACGCTGTTGCCGACGTCGCAAGACAATACTCAGAATCCAGTTAGTCTATTACCGACCTTCTCTTTTTTTTCTTCTTACTTAACGCTCACGATGCGTTCGCGACCACTTTCTGTTCCACCTGCTGTGTTCCCTCTATTCCTAGGAGCAGGAATTGTTAGGCGCTGTAGCGCTAATATTAGACCATTCGCGAGAACGACCGCTAACTTACATGTCCCAGCCGAGCAATGGCCCGAGATTCTAGCCGTTCTCTTCAACCTGAGCGTGGCGACTGACGCAGGTCAACGCGAGACCGCATTCCGTGTCTTTGCGACTACACCAGGTATTATCGAGAAACAGCATGATAATGCAGTATTGGATGCCTTCAACAGAGGATTCAAGGATGATTCTGTTGCAGTCCGCTTGGCTGCTATGGATGCCTTCGCATCCTTCTTCAGAAACCTCCCCAAGAAGGATCAAAACAAAGTATTTTCGTTACTACCCGACGTACTCAACATCCTACCACCTATCAAGGATTCGCATGACTCAGAAGACCTTAGCAAAGCCCTCGTTGCCCTAATCGATTTAGCTGAGACCTCGCCCAAGATGTTTAGGCCCTTATTTCACAACCTCGTCATGTTCAGCGTCGGCGTTATACAGGACAAGGAGTTAAATGATCTCAGCCGACAGAATGCGCTCGAACTTATGGCTACTTTTGCCGATTACGCCCCGTCCATGTGCCGCAAGGATCCCTCTTATACGACCGACATGATCACCCAGTGTTTAAGTCTAATGACAGATATCGGCGAAGACGATGACGATGCTGCCGAATGGTTAGCATCAGACGACTTTGATCAGGAAGAGAGCGATTTGAACCATGTCGCAGGAGAGCAGTGCATGGACCGGCTGGCCAACAAACTCGGAGGCGAAACTATTCTAGCCCCAACGTTCCACTGGCTTCCCAGAATGATGACTTCTATGGCCTGGAAGGATCGTCACGCGGCTCTGATGGCCATCTCGGCTATATCGGAAGGCTGCCGTGACCTTATGGTTAAGGAACTCAGCCATGTTCTTGAGTTGGTTGTTCCTGCGCTGAAGGACCCCCATCCGCGAGTTCGTTGGGCCGGGTGCCAGGCTCTTGGTCAGATGAGCACAGACTTCGCGCCCACGATGCAGAAAGAGTACTATGATACTGTCTTGAAAGCTATCATCCCTGTGCTTGACTCCCCGGAAGGTCGGGTTAAAGCGCATGCCGCTGCCGCATTGGTTAACTTTTGTGAAGAGGCGGAAAAGAGCATCCTTGAACCCTACCTTGACCAATTATTATCCTCACTATTCCAACTTCTCCAGAATGAGAAGCGCTATGTCCAGGAACAAGCACTCTCAACAATTGCCACCATCGCCGATGCCGCCGAAGCTGCCTTTTCCAAGTACTATGACACATTGATGCCTTTGCTCGTTAATGTCCTGCGGCAGGAAACCGAAAAGGAGTACCGGCTACTTCGTGCCAAGGCTATGGAATGTGCCACTTTGATAGCATTGGCCGTCGGAAAGGAACGCCTCGGAAACGATGCTATGGTCTTGGTTGAACTCCTTGCTAATGTTCAAGAACATATCACCGATCCTGACGACCCACAGTCGCAATATCTCATGCACTGCTGGGGACGCATGTGCAGAGTTATGGGCGCCGATTTCTTACGCTTCTTGCCAAATGTCATGCCTCCTTTAGTTGAATTGGCCAGCGCCAAGGCTGACATCCAGCTATTGGATACGGACGACGAGATTGAACAGATTCAGCAAGAAGACGGATGGGAGCTCGTGCCGCTCAAGGGCAAGATGATTGGAATCAGAACTAGTACTATGGATGACAAGCATATGGCCATCGAGCTGCTCGTGGTTTACGCGCAGACCCTCGAGGGTCATTTTGCTCCGTATGTCGCTGACACGATGGAGAAAATCGCGCTTCCGGGTCTCGCATTTTTCTTCCACGATCCCGTTCGATTCATTTCAGCGAAGCTTGTTCCTCAGCTGCTTAGCTCGTACAAGAAGGCATATGGCCCCGAGTCGAATGAACTTCGGGGTCTATGGGCCGGAACCGTTGACAAGCTGCTCGAGGTGCTTACTGCTGAACCGGCTATTGATGCTCTGGCTGAGATGTACCAATGCTTTTACGAGTCGGTCGAAGTAGTCGGCAAGGATTGCCTCAACTTACAACACATGGGCAAGTTTATTGACGGAGTTCACTCGGCTATCGAAGACTATAGGGACCGTGTTTCTAAACGCGAAGAAGATAAGGAAGGAGCTGCTGCTGAGGATGCCGAGGATGAAGCCGAAGAGATCATGATTGCAATCGAGGACGATCAGACCTTGCTGTCTGATATGAACAAGGCGTTCCATTCCATCTTCAAGAATCATGGTTCCGTTTTCCTCCAGCCATGGGAACGTCTCATGGCCACGTACGAGAGCTTCCTTACCTCGGCGGATCCTACGCAGCGCCAGTGGGGTCTATGTATCATGGATGACGTCCTAGAATATTGTGGACCAGAGAGTGTTCGTTATGCTCAAGCTATTAGCACTGCTCTCCTGGAAGGCTGTAAAGACCCCTCGGCTGCTATCCGACAAGCTGCTGCGTAAGTTAAATCCTGCATCTTGAGTTATGGTGCGACCGATGTGATATCGCATTGATAACTACGGGTCTCTTAAAGCCCCTTTTCGATAATCGCTAACATCTCTTTAGGTATGGCATTGGTGTGGCCGCTCATCGTGGTGGGGCTCCTTGGTCTCAGTTCCTGGCAACATCGATACCCTACTTATTTCAAGCAACTCAGATACCGGATGCGCGCGGTGAAGAGGCTGTTTACGCCACTGGTGCGTCACCCTGTTGAATTCATCATGTATTTCGGAAGTCGCTAATGTGTGCACAGAGAATGCTTGCGCGGCTATCGCAAAGATTTTACACTTTAACAAACAGAGTCTACAGGATCCCCAAGCTATCGCAGCACAATGGTATGTATCTGGCACGATCACAAATCAAACACAGCTACTAACCAGTTTGCTATATAGGGTCAATACTTTGCCAGTAACAAACGACGAAGAAGCAGCGCCGTATGCCTACGGCTATCTCGTGGAGTTAATCGAACAGTAAGCCCAAACCCTTAATAGTACACGCGATCTCCATCCCCATACCGTTTCACAAGTGGACAAGCTACTATTTATCTTATATATATACAGTATGTTTAATGGGTCAGAATACTAACCGTTCATGTAGACAAAACCCTGCGGTAACTAGCCAGGTTGACAAGGTGTTTGTCTACGTAGGACAGGCCCTTGAAGCTGAAATGCTCCACGGACCGTTGGGCGCACGCGTGGCCCGAGCAATTCAAATCCTACTTCAGTCGGCAAATGTCGACCCGACGCCACTATTGCAACAAAACTTCTCGCCCGAAGGCCAACAAATCATCAGACGTCACTTCTCCTAGTTGTGACAAATCAACGCCCTTGGGTTGCTATGATGACTTTGCTGAGGGCTGCGCGATATCGGATTCGCGCAGGGTTGCTCATAGGAATTGGCTGCAATAGATAGCAGCATAAAGAATGAGAGAATACTAAACCTCAATCATGACACTACTCACCATCATCGATCGAATCCACTCACCTACTTCTAATGACGGGGCAGCCCCCTTACCCCTCATCGGGGTCGAAGACTTGGGAGAGCGGATAATTCAGGGATAGAGTTATACGCCCTGGCGCGACAACTGATGTCGCGGTTGCGGGTGAATAAGACGGAGAATGCGGTTCTCCTAGGCGAATAGGCACGACTATAGCAGAAGAATCTGTATCGAGATTCGGTACCTAGCAATCAATATAGAATCAAGAAAGATTACCAATGTAGAGGGCGTCTTGGTGTTTGTTGAATACGTGACACATTTAGTTTGATAGTCCAGGGCAGCTCGTTTAAATATTGAACGGTTATGGAAGTTATTTCAAAGTGGCATTTAAAGCAACAGTGTTGTAGTTGAGTAGGTACGATAAGCCGTTGAATTGGTTTAGACAAAAGCTAAAGAGCTGATATTAGAGTGAAACGTTCTCGCTCCGTTTGTAGCTCTGATTTTGTAGTGGTATAGGGGAAGGTTGATTTGACTATAGGTTATACGCTAATGAATGAGCTTGATATCACTTATATGCTTTTGTAGCTCTACTTATAATAGTCTACATAATCTACAGGCTTGAGGGAATGGAGTATTCTAAGTCGAGGCACTTTTATACTCCTTACTATCTCCATCGCTATTCAAGTCAAGACACCACATCCCGTCAAGAAGTACCAAAGTTACAAGATAAGTCACGAAGAATAAGATATCACAAGCAGTCTAATAGATAGAGAGCATTTATATATCGTACATAATCCTACTACACATTCAATTTAGTTACTTTAGTATAAATAAATTTCCGTTTGTGATGATAAGTACCGCAACTTGATGTTATTATACACTACGCATTAATATATTGCGCAACCGAACCCATAATACTATTTACCCACTTATAAACAACCAATGATTTCAGTACTCCTAACCAGAGAAGTGGTATCTTTTGACTCCTTGAAAGCGGATTCCATCATCCTCTCCTTAATAACGCCGTAGAACTTGTGCTAAACAGGCTCGAAGAATGTAGCTATTGCAGAATCACATTTGATTGGAAGGCTCGTCGCCAGGCTTGTTCCCAGGATTCGTAGTGGGATCCTATCCCACGGTCGTTTCGGCAACCTTATCGATTTCCTCATCGCGACTGCTCCAACCATCGTAAACTCGCATCAACTTCTCGGTTTCCTTGTTCATAGAACCGACCCAGTTAGCTAAGGCATCGCGGGCCTGGCTGATTATCTCCTGGCTTTCCTCCTCGGCGGCAAGTTTTGCGGTCTCCTGTCGCTTCTTCTCTTCGGCCTGGCGTAGTTCATCTCTTGCCTTTCGCTTTGCGCGACGGTCCTCGACTTCACGGGCGCGGTCAGCAAGATAGCGGACGCTATGTCCGAGGCCAGCACTCTCGCTAGATAGACCGCGGTGCGGGCGGTCTAGAGGAGGTTGGGTGAAGAATAACACGTGACCAGCTTCGTCGCGTTGGAATTGCTCGCGAACTTCCTCGGGAATCTTGTCATTCAATGCGTCATCCAAGCGGTAAACTTCGACCGGACGGGGCGGGTTATAGACGTTAGCTTGCCCGTGTGGAGCGGGACTAGGCGCGGCGGCCATGGGAGCTCGCGGGGGCGTTGGCGCAATACGATGCGACGTATCGTAGGCGGGCATTGGCGAGTTGATTGGGTGAGGAGGCGGGTGGTGAGACTGATGGGGTACGGGGACTGGAGTAGTGCTGTATTGAGGCGGGTATCCGTTGTAAGCAGCAGGCTGGTGAGGAGGCTGATGCGGTTGGAAGTGTGGTACGGGAGTCATCTGTGGTGTGGTATGACCATGGCTGCCGTGTGGAGGACCCTGGACACCCTGAACCGGAAAGCCGGGATGGGGGACGCCAGCATGGTTGCCGTATTGTGGCACAGGGACCGGGGTTGGACTGGGACGCGGTGCGAAGGGATTAGGCGAAGCATAAGCGCCGACATGTCCAGGCGTCGGCGTAGCTGGAGCCGGGATAGTAGAAAAGTGATGAGTATTACCCATGGCGATATCACCCTGAACGTCGATAGGACGCGCTGCCATCATTGAAGGACGACGGACTGAATCCATCATAGGGAGAGGCGGAGGTGGAGATGGTGTTGGTTCCGGAGGGGGAGATTCCTGTAAAGAAAGAATGTATGAGCAAGGTGAGAAATTAGATTAATTTTAAGTGACGCGCTCAGTGAGACATTAGGAAAAAAAGAGAGAGAGAGAGAGAGAGAGAGAGAAGAGGATTACATTGCTATCCACCCGTGAACTTTTATCTTTGCAAAATGTTAAGGCAAAAGGGTAAGAAAAGCTTGCAATGCAATCGATAAGACAGAAAGAGTAAGATAGGAATGTCAGTAGAGGGGCACATTAAATCCATTTACTCTTTTGTTTTGTTTTTGTTTTTTTGGTCCCTTCTTATTCCCTTTATCCCCCTTTACATGTTTGCTGCTCAACTGGCATCTAGGGGGGGGAGGGGGTATGAAGGTTACGAAATATGATTGCGATAGCAACGTTTAGGTGCGCGGGGCAAAAAAAAATTAAAAATAAGGAGATAGGAGACAGGAGACTACTTACATTCGGCTCTCTTTCGCGACAATGCACGGCCCCAATGAGGGGCGGCGCATTAGGTGCTCCCCAGGTTGGCTTGGGTAAGGGATCCGTTGGCTTCGCATCATCTTGAAGAAGATGCTTAATGGGACTGATCACCTTCTTAAGCTTGCGAGGCGCCTCAAACAGATCCATCTCGTAGTCCTTCTCACGGACCTCGTCAGGTAAGCAGCTCGCCCACGTTTTGATCTTGTTGAGTTTATGCTTCTCCTCGTTATATCGCGCCTCGCAAACATAGACGTCTTTGTTCTTAGGGAACCCCCGCGGCCTACCTCTGTTGTAGCGAGTCACAAACATGACAAAGCACCGATCTACTACTTCGTCGATGCGATGGTCCCGATACTGGCCCGTCTTGACCACTTCGTTTTCGAGGAAATGCTTCTCGAACCGATGGACCGTCTGCTCTGGGCGGTAGTACCAGCACGCATTCACCCACTTCTGTCCCGACTTATCCTCCCAAGTTCGGTAGATCTGCGCCACGATGGGCTTGGTTAGATCGTTCGGGTTGGTAATATGAACCCAGTCACCTAAGTTCAGTCAATACTCCTCATCACACGTGATAGAAGAAGCGACAATTCATAAAACTTACCAACTCTCCAGATCTCCCCTTTATGGAAAATTTCTGGTAGGGGTCGCCTACCATCCTCGTCTTCGAATTCGCTATCGGGCTTGGCCTTCTCCTGTTCAGCAAGCAAATGGGTTTGCCGCTGCAACTCGACCGCATCCTTATACAGTTGGCTGTCTTCTTCGTTATACAGCTTTGCGTTCTCGAACATCAAATCGAGGTCTCTCAGCACCTGATCCACGTTCTGATACTTCTTCCTCTTGGCTTTACGCTTGATCAGATCCATAGCTATGGGGTTCTTTATGGCGGCGAAGTAATCTGGAGTCGTCTGCTTGTCCGGAAGCCTCTCGAACGGGACGATTAGCAGATCTCCATCGGGATGCTTTGGCTTTCGGAGACCTTTTAACAGTGTGTGGATGCGGGCTTCCAGCGGAGTAAAAACCTTAGGAGGACGGCCTCGTCTCTTGTGTGAATCGTCATCCCTCGTGTCGGCTTTTCGTCCCGAAGTCGAGTGACGACCACCCCGTCGCCCACGTCGTCGACCACCCTCATCGTCCGAATCGTCGTCATCGTCGTCTTCTTCGTCTTCTTCATCTTCCTCTTCCACTTCTTCCTCATCTGGATCCGGAGGAGGGGAATCCTCCGCCTCGGGAATCTCTCCTAGGTCTGGGAGTACGGCATCCTCGGGCTTGATAGTTCCCTCACTGACTAGCCTTTGAAGTTCCTCCTTAAAGATCTCTCGTAAACGAGCGGCGTCTTGAAAGAATTCCGAGGAAGGTCGATTATAGACCATGGCATTGTGGGAGATGAGGGCGACATCCCTGACAAATTCGGAGAAGGCCGTGTATTGTTTTCTAAGCTTCTTGGTCTACAATGGGAAGTATCAGTGTCAGGACGACGTGAAAAGGGGGATCAACTGGACTGGTGACTCACTCGAACGGTGCTAAAAGCGATGGGCTCCTTTATAACGTCGTAGTATTCTGGGATCAGTCGTCGGTTCGGGATGCGCTGAAAGTGCGAGGCAATATGGTAACCGCTATTGAGTTCATTGTTAGATGAAATAACAACCACTAACCAGGCCAGTAGAACTTACTTGGCGTCTCTATAAGTAGAGAGATAATTTGCCGTATTTTCAATGACAATTAACATATCGTGATCAAGACGGCCCGGGGTGCGATCCTCCTCGGGCTCCCCATCGGCATCCGCGTCGTCTTCGGCATCTGCGCCAGCTGCGCCAGCTTCTGCGCTCGCGTCCACAACGGCGTTGATACTTAAGTCTCCTCTAGAACCCTCGCCATTGTCACTAGCATCCCTGGAGTTGATAGCGGCCTTAGATGCGTCCAGATCCTGCGGAGTGTTGTTGGTATTGCCATCATTAGTTGCTTTAGCCTCGATGGACTCGCGAACTTCGACCGCGCTCTCGGCTGGGTTCTCGGCTTCGTCAGCCATAACAAGAGCTTCAAAGCCAGACGAAAAAGTAAAGCCTCAGCCTTAAATTAGATAATACAGCTTCAAGCAAAAAAAAAAGTTAGAGCTAGCACTTGAGGCCGGGGTAGACAATGGCGGCCAAGCTGCAATTTCGAGGATATACCTATAGCAAGTGCTGTTTCGAGGTGGTCCGCGGTTTGTTGGTGTTAGTGACCGGCGCCCGCTGCAAAGTCTCAGTTCTCAAGACTTTATCGAAGCTACGAAGTATATAGCCGATAATTACCCGAATATCCACCTGCAATTACACGTATTGTTGTATTTATGGATAAATACATACACCATATACTATGAGCAGTATTATATACTTGACGGGGGTTAAGGTTTCATAATAGCATTTTATCTTTCCAATCCCCTTAACATTACGCACATACATACCTACATACACATACTTAGTATCACGAACAACAACTCACGAGGCGGATATTAACTCAGCTAGCAAGCATCTATAATACACAAAAGTACATCAACGATCAGTTTCCAACGTCTTGTCCAACGTCTTGTCCAACTCAGCATCCCCCACCACCACCTCCGGCTCGGATAACGTATCTATGTGTTTCTGTTTGTCTTTGTATTCCCTATGACTCAAGAATAGGATGGCGAGGATGGTGCCAAGTTGTGCTACAGTAGTTGCTAGAACACTGATGAATCCGCCACGAAAATTAGGCGCGCCGCTTGCTGGAAATTGTACCACTTGTGTCCCAGCCGTAATAGCTTGGCCGATGGCGTTCATGCTGGCTGTTACTACAGCACGTTCCTCCGCGTCTCCAGCCATAACCACTGATGCCCAACCCATGGTCAGGGGTGAGCAAGCTAGGAAGCGGTTAGTATAATCATCTCAAGCTATTAACGAAAGAAAAGAAAAAAAGGGAGAGGCGGGTCATTGGCGCGATAACTTACCTGCCTCGAATCCGGTGAGTATGAACCCAGCTAAACGGCCGCTCTCGCCAACGTCCCAAGCAACAAGCAATGCCATACCAACAAGAACCGGAAAAGTCACGGCGATGGCGGGAATCCAAAACCGCCCGGTCTTATCTGCAACGACACCACTGAACAGCGCGACGACGATGCTCACTGCCGTAACGATGGTAGGTATCGTATTAATCTGAACGACCGAGTATATGTTACTCTTTGCTTTCAGATACAGAGAGAAGGGTTGACTTCCAGGGAGAAAGTTTTGATCCATCAATGTCCATTGGACCACGAAGAGGTACCAGTGCCAACGAGAAAACACCCGCTTGAATATATCTCGGGATAGTTGTAGCTGCGGCGGAGCTACAAGTCCTTGGATGCGTTTACGTGCAAGAGCGTGCTCTTCGGTCGTGATGAAACGAGGCTTCTTCCTAGTCGGTACGTCGGGAAAGACGAAGAAGCCGCTGGAATATATTAGTATTCGCTAAAGTACTAATGTCTATGGTTATATAGACTTACAATACTGATATGGCAAGCGTAATGATCGTATCGACGATAAAGAGCCATCTACCTGCTAATTAGCAACATGCCATTTTGAATCTCTCAATGAACCACATTCTAGTATAGGGGTCCTACCTCCAGCCGGCCAGGCCGTGTACTTGGTTCAGATTAGTATAAGCCGCAGCCTGCAAATACCCAGCAAACATTGTCCCGAGCGGACTCGCTATGAAGAAAAGAGCGACGCGTCGCCCAATCTCCCCTGGCTTATACCAAGAACCGATAACGTAGATCGTTCCAGTAAAGGAACAGCATTCGAAGAGACCGGTGAAAAATCGCATAGCATATAGCGTCTCGACGTTCTTAGCCCAAGCCAGACCAAAGGTAGATAATCCCCATCCAATTTCCAGAGCCGGGAGGACCCTATTGGCGGGATAGTGCGTCAGGAAGTAGCACGCTGGAATCATGAAGGTGCAATATGACGCCCAAAAGGTTGCCGTGATGTAGTTGAGCTGGTCGCCGTACATGCCGAGCTCTTCTTTCATACCGCTGGTAATCTCGTGTATTAGCAGCCATGCACGGTAGTATATATGTTGAGCACTTACCTGACATATGCATTGGTGATCGACTGTTGGTCCAGGTACTTGGTGAAGAAAGACAGGCAGCCGAAGATCAAGATGCTCAAGTCGAGTTTCAGGATTAGCCATTTCTCCTCTTCTGGCATGCCCTTTGGATACCACCCGACAGAGCTCATCAGTCTGATCCAAAGACTCCCGATGCGAGACCTGCCATTACCACTGCTCTCGTGCTGGCTGGGCTCCTGTCGCGTTGATGACCATATGGTCGTTTTGTGGTTCTCGTTTCCCGCCATTGTTATACCAGTACCCACGACAGAGGCTCAACTCTATGATAGAATAGACCTCTATCTCGAGTTATGTTGACCTATTGTCCTTTTGAAATGAGGAGACATTCACTTATATCGGTAGTAAAGGGGGTAATACTTCTACAGATGTAGTTACATATGAATTGCACTCTAGCTGGATTTAAGAATTAGTAAATGATCTTATCGGACGTCACACATAGCAGAAGGCGAGTGTAGCTAATGGTAGCTAGACGTGGACCGTAATGTCGTGATCAGCCTCTCCTATGATAACACGACCCCGGCATTACCCGAACGTTTATAGCGCCGGAGAGCATATAATAATTGAGCGTGGTATCTCTTGTTATGGATATATATAATTCTCGTGTTGCATTATGAATACCTATCTGCTTCTTACCAGATTGAGAGTTCCCCTCTATCGCGAAGGTGGCGTCAATAAGACCTGGTATGACGTGACAGGGATACTCTTTCGCACCTACGATATCTTTAGAGTATACATCCTCAACAGATAGCTTTACTATCAACGTCAATACACGATATTTAAAGATAGTATGGTTATGCCTGTATCTACTTTATCTTAAGCGGATCATAAAGGAGTCGCCGGTGCAAGAGCTTATGTTTCTAAGTTGGTTTAAAGATGACACTTGTTATTATGTACACATCAATAGCAACATAGAAATAATATTTACTAGGGGTTCTATATGAGATGTATTTAAATACTTTTTCATAGCCTGTAGTTTTATACTTATTATGGCTATAACCAGTTTTAATCGAACACCTTAAATCTTAAAAATACTGCTGTCTTTGACTCTCTTTACTGAGATAGTTTAGATACTTAAGTAGGACTGAAGAGTTATATGTATTAAATAAGGATATAATAGACATATTAGCTTTCCTCATATGCGTTCGTGGTTAATGTTGATAAGGAAACTTAGTTGGATCACCATAGAAGTAGGCTAGTAAGAGGTTGCAGCTGTATAATATAAGTCTATGGGATAAACTATGCTACTACTAAAATGATTCTACAACTTTGTAATTCCATTTCATATGATTAATAGATCGGTAGTCGATATCTTTTACTAATGCAGTCTCAGATGATCCTATCGTTTCCTTATCACCCCAACTCTCTTACGAACCAGCCTACTCTACTTTACCAGATATAGCTAGACAAGGGCTTTGCTACTCATAGAAGAAGGGCTTCCTTGGAGTTTCATAAAATATAAGATAATGAAATGTGCTAGATTGAGTTGAAACGAACAGAAGCTTATATACAATCTGCAAGTATATTATTTGCCAACAACCCTAGTTCTTATTATCTAAAGCAATAGAGAAGCATTTAAACTTGCTCATAACATTGGGTCAAATTATAATAAGAACCATTCTGGAATAAGTCATACGATATGTAAACACAGGGTTAGCTTTGCACTTTAACTTTGCATTGGCTCATGTCCTGAACTTATTATGGTTTAATTAAACCTACTATTCATCCCCAAGACCAGGATATCAACAACCGTTTCCAATTATTAACAAAAACTTGACATCGGCCCTAAGATGATAATATCTGCATATTAACATAAAGCGCCTCTTGAAAGAATGATAACTATCTTGAATACAAAAAGGAGGTTAACCTACATACCAATTAAATTAAGTATCCTCATTATGCTCTTACCGTCATTATATTAACCAAGAAAAGACTTCCTCCGCATGCTTAACCATGTCAAATATCATCAGTCACTTATACGTCAGGATAAAACAACAATCGAACTAAGATAACTATAGGATATAGGTAAGTTACATCTTACTACATATCCTCCTAAATCGCATACAGCTCCTATACCTATCCAACACACACTAGACTTGCAATTAAACCCTAGCCCCTGATCGCCAACGGGGTAGTGTCAGTTCCCCGTCTCCGCCGATAGAGGGGTGGCTTTGACCGAGTTCTCTTTCTTTCTAGATACCTATACATAACTAACGACTTACGTGTACGAGCAACTACGGGATGTTATTAGATGTTTGATCTTTTGGTGTACATAGGGCGGGTCTGGTGTTGCATTTTTTCTTCTTCTTTAGACGAGGAGTCATTTCGCCACGTCTTGGTTGGTATAAGGGTGATTAATATTTAATAGTTGTTGATAAAATACTTGTTTTACTTAACTACCTACCCTGATCTACCCTGATCATTCATCCCTTTGTCTTGGTCTTGGTGGTCTTCTTCTTCTCTTACCCCGACGTGTTGTGCTTCCCAGGTCTCCGCTGCCCCGTCTCTTTTTCAATCATCTGCCCTTTCACTCACTTATTTACGTACATACTCATTCCTCAACCTACTTCGCTCGTTCCGGCTACGATACGATGAAGATCCGATTCAAGGCTCCCTCGGGCGGAGGAACGCTGGAACTCGACGATGCCTCGACAGTCGACCAGCTCCTCGAATCCCTCAAGTCGAGCACCGGCTTCGCTGACGTCACAGTCAAGTATGGTTGGCCCCCTAGAGCTCTAACCGCCGACCAAGGCCAACTCTCAGCGCAATCTCTCGGCCTTCATCGAGAGAACCTCACTGTCGTCCCTAAGGAAGATGCTTCCGCTGCTGTCGCACAGAATACCCCGCCTGTCCCAGAACCCACCGCGACCACTACGTCCCCCGCCGCGGCTCTCCCCGGCCTCCAGTCGTCGCTTCGGAGCCAGGAGAAAAGCAAAGGCCAAGGTATAAAGGACCAGAACATCAGTGTCGCCATGCCGGAAACTGGCTCTACCCTAGGTAAGTCAAGTACTATGCAATGGCGCATCTCACCGGGACCACTTGAACTAACACCGCGCGCCTCACCCCAGTCCTCCGCGTCATGCCCGACGACAACAGCTGCCTCTTCACCGCCGTCGGCGGCGCCCTTCGCGGCCTCCGCTCCGGCCCCGACGAGTCCTTCACCGCAGACTCCCTGCGACGCCTAGTGGTCGAGCACATCCGCGCAAACCCAGGAAAATACAGCGCCGTGATCCTCGGCCAGCAACCCGAGTCCTACTGCGCCAACATGCTGCGGCCCGACACCTGGGGCGGCGAGATCGAACTCGCCATCATCTCGGAGGTCTTCGAGCTGGAGATCTGCGTCATCGACGTCAAGACGGGCACCGTGTACCGCGTGGGCGAGGGCAACGGGTACGCCATGCGCTGCGTGCTGGTGTACTCCAACGTGCACTACGACCGGATCGCCGAGATCTTCGTCGAGGGCCAGGAGGTCATGGAGTTCGACGTGACGCGCTGGGCCGCGGACGAGAGCAGCGATCATATTATCGCGCGCGCGCAGGAGATGTGCCGGAAGCTGAAAGACGAGCACCATTATTATACCGACACTTCCGACTTCGTCGTCACATGCAACGAGTGTGGTTGGGTCGGCCAGGGCCGGGAGGCTCTTGCTAAGCACTCCCTGGGCACCGGACACACGAAAATCAGCGAGATTAAGGATACTGGCGCATAGACGACGGGTCATACATTTACTACTAGTTGGGGTCCGGTAGGTCGTTATAGCAGAAATTCTCGTGTACATAGTATGATATACGGATGCTGGATGCGCAGTGCGCGGAGAGTTAGAGATGGATACCCTTACTCGAGAGGAAGAGTAGCAGAAGACTCGAATGAGACCCACGACCAGTCATGCTTCATGCTTATAAAATAAATTCAAGACCTCTATATTCCGTACTAGTTTGATGCTTGACAATAGAGATAGTTGCATTTCTTCCCTCATGATTGCTAATGATGGCGTCTGCGTAATATGTAAAGATGAGAATATTTTAATTTACATATCTGCAATGATAAGGTACTAACCCAAGAAGTCGGATAGATATGGAAAGCCGAGACGAAATTCTCACATCGTTTACTGGTCATACTATGATACTCGACAAGCGCTTAAACCTCACCAAAACGATACAGAGCAGATGTATGCTACCTATTTTATTGTAGTATCTACCTAAGGATATCTGCCTAAGGCCGAGGGAGTGACTTTCTCGATATGCTATCGACATCAATACCACCACATCCATTACTAAATAACCAGAAGGGAGATTCTTCTGTCCCCCAGCCGGTTAACCCCCGGTACCCAATGCCCTGCCCTGCCCTTGCCCTGCCCTGCCCAACCCTACCGTTCCAATCCAGCTGGAAAAACCGAACAATGTTTGAGATGGATGGATGGTTCCGCCCTAAACCCTCCCTAACTCCCACCAACCTCAACCATCCCATGCCCCATGCAATAGACCATGCAAGCCCATATCTTCATTAAAATCGATACTTCTATAGTACACAAATTGTATGCAGCCTGTCGTTTGTCTCTCTAGTCAACCTCCCAGCGGCCATCTTCGAACTGTGAGATGCTGTTGCTGCTCTGTTTATTTCTTGCTGACGCGTAAGATTCGTCGTCGTCGCTCCAATCGCTAAACTCGCCATCGGAATAATCCCACTGGACCGGGATCTTCTCACCTCCTTCGCCGATGCCGAAGACAAGGCCTCGCCATTCGCCGGCGAGAATTCTGGCGGCGACTTTCAACATGATATTTACGAGATAAGTTGGCGGGCTTAGAATAAGCTCTACCGTCTTGTTTATTATCGTGGCTGGTAGCCGACGGACAACAGCCATACGACTCTGAGGGGTTTGCCTGGGGGGTGGCGAGAAGAAGTTAGCGGGAGGGGGTAGCGGTGATAGAGCCCGTCGGCTCATGGATAAGCTATGAGGTCGTGGCCGCGGCCGAATTTGCGGTTTCTCTTCCACACCGGATGCGTGCGATGTCTTGGAAGACTCGGCAATAGTCACATGGCTGTTTTTACTATCGACGGGAGAACGTTGGGAGGGTGAGGCTATTTCGTTAGCATGGTCTTTGGCCCCTTCAGAGCTTGCATCAAACGTCTTATCCGTCTCTGGCGTATTTGTGTACGCCGGATTGTCCCTTTCATGCGGAGACTGATGAGGAAGAACGATATCATCGTGTGGATGAGGAAATTGAGATTCAGAAGGCGTGATTGGGCGAGACGATGGCGGCGACGGAGGGAGCGGGTTGGCTGGTGAAGAATTCCATGACTGTACACTATGAAATGAGTCGCTTGACCCTGCAGGAGAACTTTCATCCGATTCTAAAAGACGTGAATGCGGCGGAGGATGGGGCTTCGTAGCGCCTGATGATTCTCTTGACTTTGAAGGGAGCGAGGACACAGTAGTCACCTGTGGAGGAGCCGTGTAGGTTCGGCCAGCTAACATTCGGCTCATCCGTTTCTTCTTTAGATTGATCGGTGCGATACGACCGGATCCCTCGAAGGAAGAAGGCCCTTCATCAACTTCTTTACCTGTGACTTTCCCTTTTCTATTGTTAGGTGCGGGGGGTTCTTGCAGCATCGACTCCCACTTTTCGAAATCGACAGCTTGTGATGCCTGGGGTTGTGTTGAGATGCTGTGAGAATCTACTGGGTCTAATAGCTGCTCAGCGTCCTGCACAGCCAAAGCTGCTGCCTCCTCCTGAGCTCGCATGGCGCGCTGATGATGACTTGTGCTCGTAGAGCTGACGTCGCTTTGTCCTGATACCGATTGCTTGGTATTATACGAAACCACATTATCCTTGACAATGTCCCATGGGATATTTGCTAATTCCAACACAGTACCAAAATTGGAAGCCAGAGATTGTCCGCCGTCCTGGAGAGCCTTTAGAGCCGCTAGATCTAATTTTTTAGGACGAATACTATCTTCCCTCTCCTCGGTGACTGTTGATTCTTCAGACTCGGACATTAAGTGTGCGGATTCCGGCTGATAGTTGTATTGTGATAAATCACGGGGTGTATGTGGTCCAATGTCATCCCTAAAAAGGGATATGTCGCTTAAAGTACTAGAACGTCTATCCATGTAAAGTTTGGCTGTCGGCGAGGATTGGGGGGAGGAGTCGGAGAAAGGCGACGATAATAAATTCTTCCCTTCCGGCGTCCAAGCCTTCTTTTTGACTGGTGTATGCGGCTCTTCCGGTAATTCTACCGTGAAACTCCTCTTAAATGGGCAATGTGTCTTTTCAAATAGCAATGTTTTATCCAAAACTTGTTTTAGCAATAAAGCGCGGTCCTGGTCATCGGGATCTAAGACCGGTAGCTCGATTCTCCAGTATTGAGGTCGTCGTATCTGTAAGACGAATCTGCTGTTATCCTCGTCGATGCACCAGCATTGACTTTTCGGGAGGATGGGCTGAAGGGCAGAGCCGCAGCTAAGGAAAGCCACGGACCCGGGGGCACGGTATATGCGGAACGGGCCTTGTAATAGTTAAGTTTAGCTAAAGAATAGCTAAAGGGGTAAAGTTTTGTAGGCCGTCTGTAGGCCGAACGCGGTAAAACCTACCAACAGCAAGAGTTCTTTCGAGTCGCGACGAAGCTGGTAAGGTACCTGGTCGATCCTCATGGGAAGAAGAGGGACGCGAACCAAATGAGCTACCTTGAGTGGAGGTAAAAGAGATTATCTTGACGGAAGGGTGGCTATAAAGAGTCTCGACCAACTCCTCGGATTGAGATGTGGTTGATCCTGATGCAGGTACAGGAGATGAGGGTCTGACGATGGGTTCTGTTATGGCTCTACGGGGCCGCGGCATGTCTGGTCTACCTAGTGGAAACTTTGGGTCGTCCGCCATTGTGGTCACATCCCAGGCTAATAAATAGAGTGACGTGTCCGTGCTTTTGCTATGGATGCTATGGATGAATGAAAATCCCGGGAGGAGCAGACGATATGACGTCTAGGTCATGGTGTGCAAGGTGTGCAAGGACGCGAGAACGCGAGGGTCGCGGGGTCGAGGAGGAAAAGGGAAAAGACGGTGAGCTGGTTAAAAAGGGGAAATGGAGGAAATGACTTAAAAAAAAAAAAGGAAATTCGATACAGCTTCCAAAAGTTATATTAAAAAGATCAAACGGTTATTCAAAAATGTCGTTAAAATTCAAACGCTTCGCTTTCAAACGCGGTTCTATATCAAATGTTTATTTAAGCAAAACTTGGTAAATAGTGAAGAGTGAGAAAACTAAGGTATGCGAGAGCCGAGGGCTGCATTCGGGGAAGCTTGGACGATGTCGTTTGCAAATTGCACGAATGCACGACAGAAAATCGAACTACCTTCCCCGCGCCACAGGAATTATGGCGTGTACGGAGTAGTTTTGTCAGTAGTTTGGTAGTTTGTACATACGATATGGGCCATATGTGCGACACTGTATGTATGATACCGTAAGCGGTGTAAGATCGGAGGTTGGTCAAGTGGGGTATCCCGATCCCAGCATCTCATCATCTCCACATGCCTAATATCCTAATATCTATCTCATGGATTTGATTGATCCGTCTATCGATTAAGCTTAGACGCTCATGCAACCAGGCAACCAATAAGTCGGCTAATGCATCCTATATGTATAATTTATGAAGTAACTTATGTTCCAGTATAATTATATGGAGAATACTTTGATGAAGATAGATACTTCGTTGAACTATTCAAGATGAACTATTCAAAATTCAAGATCCTCATCCCGATACAGCTTCCTTCACCCTCTCAGCTACAGACGCCTTATACGTCAAGCCCCCACCGAAGCTATGCTCACTATTCTTACCTCCAGTCGTGACCTCACCCTTACTCACTCCGCTTTCAAAAGCACAGCTACCCATATCCAATGCCTTAGCCGGCCCCGAAGGCATAATATCGAAGTCGAAGATATCAACAGGTAAGCCCAGGGTCGTGCAAGCATTCGGTATATCAACGATGCCCGCCACATGTCCCTGAATGGGCGCCGACGATAGTAGTAGGTAGATCTGGTAGTCGCTGTATCCAAAGCGGCGGAGATATTCGATACACCCTGTACTGTGTTAACCAGTTATTCTACCTCTACTTCTTGTTGTTGTACTTACGCAAGGTCGTCTGCCTATAAGCAACTGCAACGTCCATGTAATGTTGCTTGCCATGTTCATCCACCGAAAAGCCCTCAAAGTAAATATGGCGACCAGGGCCGAACTGCGGCTCTACCGGTCCGGGTAGATAGATAGGTGACTTGAGACTTAGATCTGCTACCCCATTCTTGATGACTTTGAAGTTGATTGTGATGACACCGGCTATCTCTATCGCCCCGCAGAAAGAGATCTCACCGTCGCCCTCTATTTCAAATCAGCACTCTCCATTTATTTGTCTGGACTCTTAAACATTAAAGCTCAACTCACGCGAGAAATGTAGATCCCCAACGCTAAACTTCGCGCCGGGAACGTGAACCGGGAGGTAGACCTTCGAGCCTCTACTTAGGTTCTTAATATCGCAATTCCCGCCATGTTCCGGCCGCCCCGGGATCGTCCTAGCACCTTCCCTACCGACCTTCTCCGTGAGAGCCGCGTCCGCCGCACCCGCATGCAGGCCCTTCGACTCCGGCGGCAGGGCGACCTGTCTCTCAAGTTTATTAGCCGAGATAAGCTCTGCCTCGCGCTTATTCCAAGTCGCTAGGACCTCGGCCGATGGCGCACAGCCCAGGATCCCCGGGTGGATTATTCCTGCGAACTTGACGTGCGGGATGTGGCGCGACGTAGCAAAGATGCCTTCAAAGTCCCATATAGCCTTTGCGGCCGACGGGTAGATCTCGTCCAGAAATCCGCCGCCGTTGTCTTTGTGGAAGACGCCGGTGAAGCCCCACGGTTGGTCTTGAAATGGCTGTACGTCCATTATTTCAACTAAGAGGATATCGCCCGGCTGGGCGCCTTCAATTTCAAAAGGGCCTGTGAGGCAATGGCACCTATTCAAGTCAACATTGCGGATATCGTCCGCACTGTCGTCATTTCCAATTTGACCTCCTGTCCTGTAATTACAATTAGTTTTTATATGGAGGATATAGTTTAATAGGTAGTGAGACTTACCAGTCAAGACATTCAATCTTAACTGTCTCCCCGTCCTTGATAGTACCAGCAAACGGGACTATGTACGTATTAGTAGGTAAGTTCCTAGTAATGATATTCGTCTTGGCGTTATACTATCAGGATGCCATCTATTCTTGATACGGTATTAGTTAGGAGGTATAGCTTTAGTTTACCTAATTTGACTTACATGAATGTTTCTATGCTCTGTTGCCGGCTTATCGAGGCTTACCTTGCCAGCAGTACGAATCGCGGTTTTACCCATAGTGACTTTCTAAGATTTGCTATCTTTGTCAATGGTGATATCACCAGGGCGGTTGTGACTGTTAGTACCAGCGAAAGTTCTGTATCTAGCCCTTCATACACATCCGAACGAACATCAATGTTCAATAGAAACTACATGTTAAGGTTTACATGAAGGTACCTTATATACCTCTTATAACGGAACTTATTTGGACGTACCCCGCATCGCGGTCTGCGGAGAGGCACCTATCGCAACAGGCATTATGATATCACAGACTGGGAGATATCAAGCAGCCTGCGTCATGTTAAGTGACAGCAAGGACGTTACAGCTCGGATATGTCTAATAGTTATCCCTAGCGTAGGTTGTCGTATCAAAACCTCCAACTATTCGCTCCCCCACTTAGGAATCTACCTTATCATAGGTACCTATCAAAGTCGACGAACGGAAGTGCAGGTATATGCATCCAGCTGATAAGGAACCCCAAGCAGTTGTTTAAGCTGCCAGATAAGGGAAAACATCTCCGGGAAACGTAATTCATATAGAGAACCCGGGTATAGCTTATCTTACTATTCTCTTGGCTTGCCTGATCCGGGTATAAAGTATTTGGTGTGATAATAGAGATTATAAACTATTTTAACTAAAATATCTTCGTATTTCAATGGTAAATACCTCTTAACTTGCAGTCGGTCTAATTGGGTTACGGAATAGTGAGTACCCCTTACAATCTAGTATTTGCAGTCTTTGGCAATAAATAAGACCATTATAATTCTTTCCTGCTTCCCTGCTTTACCGACTCGTCGTATGATGGCGGCTCATCTCCATGGATAGCATCCAAGTTCGCTAATGGGAGGTTGAGGAACTCATGCTTGTTCTTCCAGACTTGTTGGCTTGCTGCAAATTCCCGTATTTCGGAACGGGGCGCATTCGGCGATGGAGGGGGGTCCGTGATCTTAGTGATGAGGTACGCGGTCGATGCTTCGGCAATGCCATATATCAATACGCCAAGTAGCGGGACCCGGAGAAGCGTGTAAAAGCCAATGCCGAACCCGAAAAGAAGTCCTTCGCGGCTCCGGAACCAATTTCGCTTCTGCTCCTTGGTGAAGTAAATACGGGCAAAGTAAAGCTCGAGTAGTTCACGCACCAGGCTCCGCGAAGCGAAATAGGTCTGGAGGAAAATGACGAGGTAGCGCTTCGGGAGAAAAATTCCCGTACCAAAGATGACCGCCGCTGGCCCCAGGCCAACCGCCTTATTGAAGGTATAGAAACTGGCCGCTGGAAGTACCAACCGGCCGATGTATGGGACGTACGATAGAGCAAATACGGCTAGAGAAACGAGCGCCTTTCGAGCAAATTTCCATAAGAACATAGTAACGGCCTCGGCAGTGCTTCCTGACTGCGTACTCCCATCCAAATGCTTGAGTTTGCTGAGGTTCGGATAGTACATATCACGGAGTGTATCGGGATTCTCGTGCTTATGCTTGTGGACATAGGTCATATCTACCCATCGTAACGAGTCCATGAACCTGGTAGGTTAGGAGTTAAATGAGCACAAGCCGTGTTTTTATGAAGATATAACGACGTACAAATTGTCTAGTGTTGGTGTCATATGCCTCATGAGAGTCATGAGAAACAAAGGAACTTGAAGGACATGGTTGGCGATCAAGTCAAGGCCGTTTACCAGGGTGTCGTCCCACGTGGCTTTGTCAAGATCGAATATTAGAGAGAGGACGCCCAGAAGAACTTTGATCCCGATTATCTAGTGTTTAAGATGGTTACTTAAAAGTTGACCCAAGTAGATCAGGTCTTGGGTTCTTACTGGGACGGCAATAGCCAAACGGATCGCGATGCCGGCACCGACGGCTATGGCGGCTTGCCTATAGTGATCGTTCGTGAATATAGCGGGGTTTTGTAGAGCCCGGTGAGCTATAGGAGATATATTAACGACCTTATAGGAACAATTGAGTTCCTTGTAAAGTATAGATAGAACAAGTATAGATAGAACATACCACCAACGAGTGTCAATTGTACGCCACGTATGACGGCATTTAAGTCGAAGTGGGAGAGGTCGAATGCTTTCTTGAGGTCTTCCTTATCTAGCTTGTGAAGCTTGTCTAGCTTGGCTGGTTTAGACATCTTTAGTTTGGATGCCGTTTAATTCTTAGCTGTGAGAATAAAAGTAGAGTCGGAATTAATAATTGAGTTAGAAGAAATACAAGACCCATAGAAGCCGGATACCCGACTGATGAATGCATTGGTGACGACATCTACGTACCTAAGCTTTATGTTATCTAATCTCGACTTATTGTCTATCGATAGGAGTTCTAAGCCACATTTCTATCATTACGGCGATACGGCGATACGGAGACACGGCAATACGGGCAATACGTTTGAGTGCTACATCAGGTAATCTCTCCACCCCGCGTATTTCGCGAATGGTTTTGATTCGTCATTCTACTTTACTTCGTGAACACTGCCACAAGCTTTATACAGAGGATATGCTTATTCTTCCTCGACTTGACTTCAATGAAAAATGAAATACACTAGAGCTGAGATTCCGCCTATGTAGGCACTAATGAAGGAGACTAATACAATTTCATACAAGCATATAGGTAGGCCGAGTCCAGCCGCACGAACTTAGGTGTGCAATAAGATGGTGGAAGATATGGAAGTTTATTAATCTAGTGGTTATGCTAGGCCACTCTTCGTGGCGCGGCGTTGCATTACTTTTACGCCGTATTCCTATAAGCAATGCGATTGGTCGATTGTCGTCTATGAGGCTAGGATTGCTTCACATTCAAGAAATACAAAGCAGGTAAGGTATATTTCTATATTTCTGCTCATGAGATAGTTGTATATATAAGAAGACATCATGGACTTCCATCAGGGCCATGTAGATTCAGCATTCCGGATTCAGCGTGGACGGATCAATAGGAAAAATAGCACCAGTTGATCATCAAGTTATATTTTATTTTACCTACCTAGGTACTTATCTTTCCCTAAACGAGGACGTGCTGCTAGTAATCATGGAGGACGGGAAAAAGGTCGACGGCAGCTTCTATATATACGCTCCAAACAAGGGAGCGCCGGTGTTCTTCGCAGTCGCCTTTCTAGCTACCGGCGGTGTTCACCTTTGGCAAGCAATGTAAGTATTCTCGAAAGCGACATCCTAATAGTCTATCAATACAACTCTAACAACACGGACAAGTCATTATAAGAGCTGGAAGCTCACCGGGTTATATATTTTATGCGCGCTTCTATTCGCCTCGGGTTTCATTGTGAGAGAGTTGGGGGCTTTCGAGTATACGAACCTCGCCTATTATATTGCTAGCCAATGTCTCATTTACTTTGCACCGTAAGTTCAAAGCCCACCTACCTATTAGTCCTCGTAAGTTGCTTATCGAATTATGTACTAGGCCGCTGTACGAACTCTGCAACTATTACATCCTCGGCCGCATACTTTACTTCGTCCCCTATTACTCTCCAATCCATCCTGGACGAGTACTGACGACCTTCGCCGCTATTTCCATGGTCGTTGAGGCACTGAACGGCAATGGTATTGCCTATATGGCCAATAGGTCATTACCGGAGGAACAACAGCGGACGGGCGAGGCGCTAATGAAAGCCTCGTTGATATTGCAGCTCGTAGTTGTGTCGCTTTTCGTTGTGCTCGCCGGCGTATTCCAAACGAGGTGCCGACGAAACGGCATCAATCACGTCAAAGTAAACCAAGCACTCCTAACTCTTTATATCAGCACAGCCATCATTATGGTCAGATGCATATATAGAACAGTCGAGTACTTCGGTTCTACGAACGTCGACTTTTCGGACCCAAACTTTGACTTCTCGGCCTTAAGTCCGATTGTTCGCTACGAGTGGTTCTTCTACGTGTTCGAAGCGACGCTTATGTTATGTAACAGCGTGTTGTTGAACGTCCGCCATCCGCGCCGCTGGTTGCCAAATTCCACCAAAGTCTACCTGGCTAAAGATAACGTGACGGAAATCATGGGGCCAGGGTACAAGCAGGAGAGGAACTTTTTGGCCACCCTCCTCGATCCTTTCGATATCTACGGCATGATCAAAGGCAGAGATCAAGCAACGCGTTTTTGGGATGACAATGAACTCGAGGGGAGGAAGACTAATGTTGATCCAATGCTATCGACCGCCGAAAGACAGACTAACAAAGCTGTCTGAAAATAGAATGATTTGAATTTGGAGTTTCTGGAGCTTGGTGCATTCCGAAGGCTTCTGCATATATCCACATGATTAGTTTAGACGGCACAGTTAGTTGTGTCAAAGAATAGCAACAATACGTTTTTCAGAAAACATTATTGAACTTATTGAACTTCCATTTTGCTAGAAACATATGTATTATTTAGCATTCGCCACATTATTTCGTAGGAGTTCCGAATAAGGAGGATTGTCAGTTGGATGCACCGGGAAAGAGAGCCACATACACTTAGGAAGGCACTTTTATGCTTTTTGTTTCCGTTCTATGTATTCGAAACATGTCAAAACATACTAAACATTCAATCGTCCCCCGCTTGCGGGATGAAACAATCTTATGTGATGTGTCAAAACCCCGTGCAATCCACATTATTAGGGCTGGCATTGGAAGTTGAAGAATTCGGTGTTTCAACAATACGCCGTTTTGGGGAATCGCTTACGAGCGAGCTCATCTAAAGTGACCTGTGCCTTAAATGTTATGGCGCTATCAACGACCTTCCTCACGATTAACAAGCTAATTGGCAAAAATAGGATAACTTATTCGACAGCTTAATTGCGCTGACGATTAGTTCAAAAGTAATTACCTGATGTGTTAAATTATTTCCAACATTGGTATTTTGTTGTAGATAAGCGCCTGGCGCTAGAGGAAGCAAGGGGTTCTTCGATCTAAACGATAGCGAGAAGAAGTGGACAGGCATGTTAGGAGGTTAGCCATAGTGCAACATGTCACATGAGATGTTTAGGTAGGTTGAGAATTATGTACGTTTAAGCCACGTCACGGTGGACAATGCAAATAAAACCCGACTTATACCTAATTAAAAGTATGATGCTGTTTGTTTTGCTATGTACATACTGCTCTTCCATTTTTGTGGGTGGGCCGCGGCATGCACATGCAATGCGGAGGGGAAAGCTACATGATAAGCTGCATACGCTAAGCTCTGTGCGAGACCAGTGTTTCTATTTCCAGAAACATACCACCGAAGGCTATGCATTTAAGGCATGTACGCAATATTGAAGGTAATATTTAAGGTAAGGTACGTATACGACGGCAAATTGCAGTACACTCATATGCACATACCATATTCGGGTACATAGGCACCTATGCATTCTAGTATTGCACTGGTAACAGTGGAAGATAGTGGCGTCTCGGTAGGTTGTTTCTTGTTTAATCTCCGAATTTTTTGCAAAGCGTCCGATATTTCATTCAATATCTCCTATACCAGTACCTCGTCATCATTAGCATTATCTTATTATCCAAACCGAAATGGATGATGAATTAATGTTTAATATAGATACCTAGGAACAAAAGCCTCCCGAGGATCGACGTTTGGTAACTTTAAAGTTGCTTACGATAAGAGGCATTCCCAGATCCCGTCTTATGATTATATTTGGAGGTGTTGGTCGAGTTAAAGTAGTAAAAGGCGAGCAAAAAGAGGTCATAGCTTCTACGTAATGCGTATTAGTCGCATAGCACCGTACCTATGTATTACTATGCCGGTCATTCTTCGAACCCGGTAGTCCGCAAGTCATGATAATGTGGCTCGGTTCGGTTGTAGAACCCAACGGCTATTCCGAACGGCGCCTCATTTACCATCCAAAGGAAACATCTCTATTAAATACTAACCTAGGTACCTAGTTAAGGGGGAGAGCTATCATCTCCATATTGTCGGTAGCAGCGCTAGTCTATGCTCTAGAATCGCATCGATAATTTCCGACAATGTACTCAAGTTTTATATGCGGTAATAGTCTTCGCTATGAAAGCTAACGATATAGCTACTTTTATGCGAGTTTAGATCAATTGACAAATGATAAACCAAATGTTAAATACAGCCGCAGGGATCAACATCCTTCGAACTTGCCATTTCCGCACCAAAAACTGTCAGTTCAAGGGTCATTTCCAGGGGTCATCCAGGCGGATCTTCTAGTATTTTCCTTTTGGCTGGGGGTGAGGCGGAGCTGGAATGGATGTACATATTAGCATACCAACAATACATACATACCTATGTCAGGTATGCTACACTACGGAGGCAGAGAAGCAAGGAGCCATGGCACACCATGTACATCTCTGGGGATCGCTTCGCCATACAACATGATGTACATATAATACTAACCTACGTCTAACCGTCGTACACATGCTTGGATATGCTTGGACACCGCCGTTCGTCCTGTCAAGTTTCGCCAATGAGCTTGTTTGTCTAGACTAACCCGCTGCGGATACAGCAAATCATTTCGTCGTTCCGCCCCTCTTCACAGGTTACTGGCAGGTTAATCATTCTTATTCTTCGATTCTATTTGTCGTTTTCTTGCTCATACGTTACCGGCACACTTCTCTCTACAACCCTACCTCAACAGCTAGCCACTCACGACGTACACGCACTTCGACTAACAGCAGGATTACCTATCACTTACAACTTGCACATTGTACCTGTTCCTCAACATCTCCTTGTACGCCACCGTCTTTAAACCGTTCGTCTAGCCTCCGAACTACTCCTAGCGGCTTAGACGAACTTGGATTATTGGATTCTCTCCTGGATTCTTTCTCGAGGCTTATTATAATATAATACTCCACCGCACACCTGCTCAGATCATCTTAATTCCTCCTGTTACTTCTCTAACTAGAGGGCGTCGCATATTAGAGGAACAAACTCCACTACTGACGTTGGAAAAGTACACAATTTCAAGGATTTTTGGTATTTTTGGCTGGCCACACCCAACTGCCCTTTTCGAACGTCTCGCGTTGAGGGCCTTGGCACGCTTCTAGCGGCTCGCCCGTCATATTCTGGAGACAAAGCACCCATAGCCGCAGGTGTGCTCCAGGCTTGTTTCTCATCGAATCCCAACCAACCCTTGTCAGCCGAAGTGGTAGCATCCTTTATTAAGAACCGTCCTCTCTTTTTATTTCCCTCCTCTCCGTGTATTGCGGAGGCCGGTACCTAGCAACATGGATCACAATCGGAACAAGGCGATACGCAACGAACGTAACAATCTTTCCAAGCCGCAGGTTTTCGTCCAACTCGCATTTGGCGTATCTTGGTCTCAACGGCATACACCACAGACGCATACGATGACTTACATGTCTCGTAACTTGAAGAATGCAAGGGATTCCGGAAACTTCCCTCGCCAAGTACCCCCGCCGAATGCCAACTTCTTAGGTATCCCGGAATCGCGCCAGCAGCGGAGTCGAGAGCATCCAGGCCGACATCATCGTCAACATAATCACACGCAAGCCCGAGAACCCGGACGTTCCCGGGGTCAGAATGGTAATCAACCTGGCGAACAGGTAAGACCCCGGCCGAGGCGGAGTTCAGCGAGTGAATCTCGAGGGGAAAGGGGAAGGTCAGCGCCGCCACTATTTAATGACAGCCCGTGGGATGCTCCTTATGTATCTGCATCGTTGTTCCCACAACGTTCACAGACGGCTGGAGAGGAATCTTGGAAAGCATTGCCTGCAGCACCGAATCAGTATCGACTTGGTGAAGAAGGGCTACCATGGTCTGCATATGCATGGCCAGGGGATATCCACGACGATGGCGATGGCGAGGAATTACCTTTTGAAAATCGCCCAACGACCATCCCTCTCGACACGGAGCGATCTCGCGGCGAGGACCCCGAAAGAGTTAGGGAACTTGAGTCGCTGTCTACGGCTATGATGACGGTGGACAACGGATTTGAGCATCAATGGTGGTATCAAGGTCCTCGGGAGTCTATGGAACGTTGGTGGACGCAACGAGCCGCAGAGGAGGCGGACGACGCACGGTCGGCCGTTAGTGCCGAGGCGGTGCTATTATCTGACATGGCACCGCCGTCGGCCTTGGAATCTGGAGAGGATAATATTCCGAATTTTAGTGATATCGTATCGCCGATATCAGAAGCGTCAAGCCCGCCCCCGAGTTTCAACCAGCCTCTCCACAGATCATTAACGACGAGATCGGACGAACTATGGCTGGGAAGTTAAGGGTTGGACGACGATAGGTGTAAAGGAGTTTGGGTTAGAAGAACGGAGCATTGCAGGCGATGCTTGAGCATTGGATATGCCATGAAGCAGGCGGGACTACTACAAAGCATTTGCATACTATTGGGCGTTTGGATTCGGGAAATTACTACTTTAATAATACTATAAAGGGCATCAAGTGGAGGATATTCCCACGGAGCGCAATGGATTTAGCATCAAGCATTATAAGGAAATTTGGCAGCAGCCAGTGTGCCCAATATTGAGCATTAATCACTTCTTCTTTCTATGGGTTCATGATCGTGGTTGTTCATTCGTACCTAGGTTTACAATACATACGTCTAAGAGCTTTACCACTCATCACAACGACGACTTCCGCTACGACAAATCGGGTATGTCTCGTAACAGTTATAGGGGAGTACCTCAGCTACATATTATATCGTACAGGACAGGCTTAGCAATCAACATTCAATAGTAGTACTATTTAATATATTGCGATGTCGGTTAAACGGAACAGCTCTATTAGGAGTTAAGATAGGCTTTAAGTTATGTGGAGATTCTTATTATAACATTGCGTTGGCTTTTGTAAAGTGAGACGACTTGCTACGGTGATTTACAGCATGATGCGTTAAACCCCATTGTTTTTTTTCTTTTTTGCTTGATGCCTGATAGAACTAGGTTAAGTGACAAGCACCAGCAGTGACTTTCTTAGCTACCTTAACCCAGGTAGTATTTACCTCAGTTATATAAAAAAAAAGGGAGGAGGACAACTAGTTACCCCTTTCAAAGTATACTACACTTTACATAATACGACGATGAGACCCCTAAATATTGTCCATTTATTAATTATGCGCTCGTTAATAAAAATCTTAGTGGAGCTGCCACTAGGGGTAGCTTTCACCGAGTCGAAATAGGATGAGATCTGGGGTTAGTCTGTTTACGAGCGTTTTGATCCTCGAACGGCGAGACGGCCAATGTAACGTTGAACCTGACCCATCGTCGGGTGCCACCTCCACCTCCACCTCCACATACATATTCATATATTATGGGGGGGGGATCATTGTTGTTAATATGGATTGTGACGATTAGACCTGCATAGAGGAGGTCTACTTTAAATCGACAACTTTATCTAAATATAGGATGTGATGGCCTGCTTTGTGTACCTAATGCATTATATATACCTAGTATTTGTATAAAATAACGGAAACAACTGATAAACAACAACAACAACAATGATAATAATAACAAGGCCGAATTGTACATATGCACATATGCCGCAGCTGTCGTCATCACGAGTACATACGAAACATTGTGCGTCTCTTACACATATATATGCATAACAGGTACACATCCAAGCCCCTGGAAAAAATCAAGATCTACAAACTGTCCCAGGGGGGTTATCGACTTATCGACTTATCGACAGGGTCCCATCCGAGAAGGGACCGACGACGCTGCCGATTCGACAGCGGGCGCTTGTACCCCATCTGATCCGTAGAGCCGCCAGGGGTAATGCGTCTACGTCTTGTCTCCGCGGTCTGCGTCTGCTGAAGCCGCCCGCGCGCACACACACACACACACACACACACACACATCCTAGCAAGCTGAATCGGTGTCGTGGGGATCTACCTAAGACACACCATCATCATGAAACGATCTGTGTGCAATCGTCAACGTCGGCGACACGTAAAATGTTTCTCGGCGGTAATGAATACAACTTCGGGTAGGTAATCTGAGATTCCGATGAAAATTGCTGCGCCGCACCGACGTTGTGGTAGATATACATATACATATCTTGGATCGACAAAACTCATCGCTCGCTACCTTACCTTACCTTACCTTACCTCAACAATGCTACGGTGGTACCTATGTGTGATGCAGGGAAGTAGACTAATAATACAACGGTTTGATTTATATATTTAGATCATACATACCTCTATGTATATGTCCCCTACATATGTCCAGGTTCGATATGTTCCACCGAGCTCTGGGTGACAGAGGCTGAGGAACAACGTGCCAGCAACGTGCACTTCACATCCCAAGTACCTACCTAAGCATTGTATAATCTGCTCATCATCGCCTTGTAGTACTACGTAGGTAGGTAGTAAGGAGCTACTTCGGCAGTCAAGTTCTTGGTACGACACAGCATACATACTTACATACGTGCAGGGGTACATTTTAAAAATGCTAGTATATCAACTTCAAGGCTAGGGTTACAACGTACGGTCGAATCAACCGAAGAGGTAGGTCCCTAGGTAGGCTATGCGGCTTTCAGATACCGTCTGAACTTACAAAACGTCCCAACTATCAGGCCGTTAAAGCTAGGTACATCGTTTCCTGTACGTGACGATGCATGGGGTTGGTATTTGAGTTCTGTGCCGCACACATAAGGCTATAGTCCTACACACTACTACTATTTCCACTCCAATACCCCGTTGGTGCGCCCCACGCTTACTTGCTAGATACGCCTTCAAGTATGCCCCGAGGCTATCAGTCCTCGACGATACCTACCTACCTTGCAGGTAAGCAGCATGTATTATGACGAGCAGTTCTGCGTATTATATTCTGTATCAATATCTCCCGATGACGAAATAGAGCAGTAATATAAAGCAATGCAATCCGACTCATATAGACATGGCCCTGCTTACTCCCACGGTTGTAAACGAGTATAGAAAGAAAGCCGCGAGTCGGGTTGATAAATTAATTTACGCACTCCGGACGCAAGCACTCAGCCCCACGCTATTTAATGTCCCTTTTCGACTTATAATCCGTCTATAATACTACGCGTGGAAGAGCTGACTAACAGACCGGATGAAAGTTCTCTCGATCTGAGCGCTTACTACACTGCCCACTTCAGGTGGTATGCCTATATTCTCGCTACGCGCGGTGGCAGCGTGGGAGACATGCTACTTGCTTTGCTATCGAGTCATATGATTCTCCAGACATTACTTTACTACCCCAAGGCGCCATATATTGTCAAAATTGCTTTTTCATATTCGTATACGTCGTCTCAACATAGCAAAGCGCGCGGCTAACTGGTACTCATCGTGCGAACAAGGCAGAACGAGATCCATGACATGTGCCCTGCTCTGCTCGTGCTCCACCAATGTAACCGTATATTCCCAGCCAGATTCCCTAGCTAGACCTAGCAACATGTAACTCGTCCCAGTTTTCTCCCATCACATCATACCATTGCGACCAACCTAGCCGTCTTCCGAAACTTAATCTGTTGATAGCCCCGGCCCCTTTCACCTTTGCTCAACTATGCTCTCCAGATAGCAGCAGTTGCAAGGCCTTGATAATCTCGAACAGGGCACGATAGTTCTTAGCAACCTCATCAAGCCGAGAAGAGAACCAAAAAAAAAAGCAATAAACACCCAACCAGAAAACAGCCGACGCCGCGTATATGCATCCCCCTCTTCCATAACAGCCCATCAAGGGCACCCAGGTATCTCTGCAGAAGCCTCCACACCAGTCTATCAAATACTTGCATCGCGTATTACCGCTTAGGAAAGTAGAATGAGAGGAAATATAAAATCATGTAAGAAGTGTGATATGGTATATTTGCATAGCCGTGATTTGGATCGAAAAGAGAAAGAGAACCGAGATTGCTAAAAAGAAGACCAATAGAAACCCGCTGCTACATGCTGACCTCCCGCTCTTCCTGGATAGCTGTCATTTCGCTGCCAACGATACCGCCCCCAAGGAGGGGTAGGCTCGGCGGAGGCATCGAAAAGACCCGGGAGCTTGATGGTGTTGTACTAACGCTGCCGGCGCCAGTAACCACCTTCGAACCCGATGACCTGTTTGCCGTCGTGCTCGTACCTGTCTCGGAAGGCTGCTCGATGCCGCTCATCTCGCTCGTAGGGACTTCTCTTTGCAGGGGAGAGGAGTGCACAGGCGAGTTGGATTTCTTACTTGCACCATCGCCGTTGCCCCCACGAGAAGAATTTCGTGGAGAGACCCTGCCCGTCTACTACAGGTAAGTAATCCGCACGAAGGAATATGGAAAAGGGGTTCGCCAACCTGCTTTGCCCACCTAAGGCCGCAGCTGTTACACAGATCTCTTTGACCACTCGGGCCTCTCCGCCACTCAGGCGTGTTGCGAGTATGACAGTTAGCACAATCTCGGACGAAATTCCCAATTCCCTTTCTACGCTTGCGTTTCTTTTTGTTGGAAAGGAGGCCGTGAAGCTCCTCAGCTAATACCCGATTTACCTTTTCCATTTGTCTCAATTCATACTGCCAGCTAGTGCATCTTGTGGTCTTGAGCTCATCAAAAATATTGTCATCTGAGGCGAGAGCCTTATCTTGGTTACCAGGAGCCATGCCGCCACCTGCTGCAGCGGATAGGAGGCCATGACGTTGGTCGTCTGGAGTCTGAATACCTTGTACTACGGCGAAGCTGGACACTGGCTTCGGTTCCGTAGATGAATGGTTGGTAGAACTCTGTCTAGTAGACGGGGTAGACGAAACTGGCCCAATTGCCCGGGAGGAGGCCTTAACTAACTTCGTCTGGGCAAGCAAAAAGGTTGGTTTCTGCCCCTTAGACGCATCACCCGGATACATAATGGTATGAGCTTGTAAAACCTGGCCTCGACGATTTTGAACCTCGTGTTTGCACGTGACTATACGTCCTCTTCTAGCTTTCTCGATCGAACGCCCGAACTCGGCACGCGATTCCTTACGCATCAACTCCTGGATGCTAGTCCCTACAAGGTTTTCTGGTTGTAAATCTAATAGAGACCGAACGTTTGCGGAGACAAATAGAAACATCCCAGATGTAGAGAGCTTTGTCCATAACTCGCTATCACCTATGCCACCGTTAAATTCCAACTCACGTCGACTGAGCGTAAAGACCGGGCGCTTCCGACCAACAAGAATTATGCATTTCCGACCCTTTCCTTGCTCGACGAATAGTGAACCGTGGCTTTCGAACCAAGTGTAGCCACTTTGCTTTCTTCGTATGCGAAAGACTATATTCACCGAATTTCCATTGGTAGCATCCTTGAGCTCTCGGGTAACTGGAACAATATCGGAAGGATGTGATATAGATGAGATAGAATTTCCAACGAGCTCGGTAGCATCATATTCGAGTATGCGCTTACAGGACGGCGACAGATAGAGAAACAGCCCCTTCAAAGAGAGCACGTGGACGACATCATCGGTATTCTCGAGAAGCATCTTGTCCCAGGATTGCCGGTGCCAGTCAGAGGCAGACCCCTTCGGATTAAATTGCTGCAGTAGCGTAGATACGTCGTCAACCCCTAATGTTTGTCCGTTCTCCGGTTCCCACTGGCTTGAAGACGGCGGTGTCCAAATATACTGTCCGATATCACTGTGCTTGTAGTTGACTTTCATGGTTCCAGGGCCTTGATGTGAGGCGATGGCGTCGGGGCATTCCACCAGATCGATTTGGAACCCAATGATATATCTGATCTCGGAGGTGTCCCATGGGATAGGGATCATGGTTAATAAGTTCAAGAAAGGCTTGCCTCCTTTCCGGTAATTGATTAAACTTTGCTGCACTTCCTTGCCCTCAGCAATCTTTTGCTTCAGGTTATAGACGGCTCCATTGTCAACGAACTCCCGTTTCGTACCTGCTTCAACTTTGCCATCCGGGGCTTGGAGAAAACGGCAATTCTGACCAACGATGTCGTGCTGACTGTAACCAGTCAGGTTCTGAAAATTGTCTGAGACGTATATGATTGGACAGTCATTCATCGTAACATCGCAGACGACGAAAGCACAGGACATGTCGACGGCGCCGAGATTGACCTGCGGGTTTTTTCGCGTAGCCACAAGCCAAAGGGCCCTTAGCATATCAAATCCACTTTTAGAATATATAGTCTTCTCCTTCGGAGGTTGAGGATTGATGACGGCTGGGATGGACGGCTGGGAAGGGGCGGCACTCTCTGGCGCTGTTCCTGTTGTAGTCGCTATGGGTGACTCGTACGAGGGCGTAGAGGACACGAGGGTTTGGGGCAGAACCTGCGGAACAGGTTGCGGCGAAATATTGGATTGAAACCCGTTCATAGCAGTGTCCAGGCCGATATTTGTCTGGGGGTTAGTTTGGCTGGGCGGAGAGAACTGTGGTGAATTGGTCATAATGCTATCCTCGCCAGCATCCACGGGCATACCGGTGCCAGGGTTGTTTGCCACAGCATCAAGAGCACTGCTCTCATTCGACAGGTCCATACTAAAGTCGGCTGGCAACCCATCCATGGAATTTGATGGAAACGGGGTAGACATTGCATTTGCCGATGAGAACATGTTCATGGAAGGGTCCGCGCCCATCGAGTCCATGTTCATATTAGAGAAGGCAATCATGTTCCCTACCATATCAGGGGAGAGTGCTGAAAAGTCATTAACAAGCATGGTTGGGGAGGTGAACCCCGAAGTTCCCTGAAGGGATATATTGGTGTTAAGGGTAGGAAACCCGTTATGCATAGCATCAGCAGAGTTTTGCATAACCCCAAACTGATAGTCCCTAAAGGAGTCATCGCCGCCACCAAATTCCATCATAGACATTCTTCGATCAGCGTCTACTTGGGATATCTGACCTGGAAATCGTTGTGGTAGACTCCGTCGTCGCTGTAGTTCCTGAGAATTGCTACAAATAATATCATCGAGAGAATCAGCGCCCACCAAAGACGGATCTGGATTTGCAGCCGTAACAGGGACATGACTATATTGTGGCGGTTGAGCGGGCTGGCTTAGAGAATTCGCAACTAGGCGTCTCTGGTTGCGCTGCAGAGAATGGCGGCGCTGCAGCTCCTCTTGGGAGAGCCGGTTGCCGAAGAAGTTGTCCATTTCGACTGCATCTGTTACAACTGTAGTAGAACCGAGGTTGGATATTCGATGGCTACCGTATCATCCGACACAAGTTCCCTCACAATAAATAGTATAAACTAGGTACGGAAACAGGAATCGATTCGAATGATAAATCGCGGGAGTATCAAAAACGTTGGATAATATCGTCGACGATCAAATTATCATATGCGAAGAGTACTGGCGTTTGAGGTTGCATTAAGACGTGACTTGTAGGATGTATCATGCGTAGACGGCTGGAAGACGTTGGGCAATATGCTACGAGGGATAACACCGAGACTCGTGCGTCTGGGGTCGATTATGAGGGATAACGAACTTTGCTCGGATAATGCAGGAAGTAGACGAGGTATTTTAGGAATGCCGGGGTTCTATACAGTCGATTACTATGGCTCCATCGGATGAGTCAAATGTGTATTCGAGGCCGACTCCCAAGATGTTGCCGTGTAGGAAATGGATACTAGATGATGGAAAGCGAGCGGGTATATTCGAAGGGAACTGCGCGCGTAGTATGTAGTAGCTTCGCAGAGACACGAGAACATCGGTCGCTCCCCCAAGAGGGATATATTTGAGCAGTTGGCCGGCTTTCCGAGGTTGAAAGGCTTATCGCAGCAGAAACATGAATGAATGGGAGAGATTTCGAAAGATGGCATCCAGACGGCATCTAGATGGCCTGGTTTGGCTAGCTCTCTCGTTGAAGGTGGGAGGGTCGAGGATTGAATTCGACTGACCAGGGTCAAGTTGAAAAGAGGTACCTACATACATACATACAGGTAGTATGTAGGGGCCAAGTAATAAAGTTGTCGATCAAATCCATTTGATGGAGCTAGTGCAGGCGTTTCCTTTCCGTTGGGTCTCATACCGTACTTGCCACCGTCTGATACGGTTGAACCAGAGCGGGGGAAAACGGAACGGTCAATAAACCACGCAGAAACGTGCCTACCAGGTCTTTATTATTTGTGTGTGTACAGTAAGATGCGGCCGTTCCAATATGCGGTATGCGGAGGTCGTTCCTGGCTGCTCTCTGGGGCAGGTACAAAATGTTACCCAGCCTAATAAATTCGTATCTCCAGATGGTATTTTTACGAAATTCTACAATCTGCATCCAAACGTGAAACCCCGCCTTACCCACAACTCCGGCAACTCATTTACGTATGTACAAGTATTGAGCAACGGCTGCGGTAGTTCCTGGTAGCCAATGCATAAACCTAACGAACATCACATTAAAACTTTAGGTACCTTAGGTACCTAAGCAAAGGAAGCTCTAAGACAAGATTGTTGCATACATAGGCTCTTATCAAAGCATATTAAATAGATCTCTTGTAAGGCGTTGAGACACGTGACTTTATACTTTACTCCTCTTTAAAAGTACATGTACTTCGTACCTAGCATAGGTATCAGCTAGTGGAGACCGCTAGCACCCTAGGTTGAGGCTGACTTTTTCGCCTTTTTCGCCTTTTAGAAGCTTACCTAGGTACCCAAGTACCTAACCTACTTTATAAGTACAACGCCTCAACGCCTCCCCGGCAATGTTCGTCATTCATTCCACCATGAAATTGCGACCTCTAATCCGAAAATAACTACCATAACCAAATTTAAACACCGCTAGGTTTCGTCTTCTCGAAAGCCATCCGGTTGCCGTATCTTTGGCCTTTCAGGATTTTCCCAATAAACCTCATCTCGTACAGAATGGACGAACCTACAGAGCTTGTCAATCCATTACCTCTGCAGTCGATCAACGTCCTTATCTCGTAAGTCCTCTTGAGTCTTAGCTTTGACATCTAAAGTCCCCCCCGTTTCCTCTTACCTCGTTGCACTTACCGTAAAATTCATTTTTCGTTCCGAGATAAATATAAACCGGCTATTCAAGTTACTTGAGGTTTTGTGATCTTACGGCTGCACGTCAATACCTTTCCTCTTCGCACCTAACCAACTTCACTCCCCACCTATTAGTCACTTAACTTCGATAACACACCACTAATATCTATCAGGCTCCCGTCTCTGAATTCACAATTAATTAATAAATCACCAGAGTCTATACCCTGCCTCTTTATGCGATAGTCTTGTCCCCTTCTAACAATGGCTCTTGACATCACACATGACCAAGACCTTCGTGTGTCGAGAAGGCCTCCTATCATGAAAACAACTCCTCAACGACCTGGGCCTAATGGCCCGCGAGTCATCAAGAAACGGTCGTCACCTCAGCTTGGTGATGGCCTTTGTGATGTCCTCGCAGTTACAGATGATTCTCTTGCTTGGACGGAAGATACCTCCATCTCTTCTATCGATCATGAGACTAGTAGCTCTGTATTCACGCCATCAGAGAAGACTTCTATTATTATGTCATCGACGCCTGATTCGAGCACTGGATCCTTCGACTTCGATCTCCGATTGGATTCTAATGAACACATTGAAACACCCAAGTATCCAGCCTCTAGCATTGCGCATTGCGAGTCGTCTCGAGCCACTTCATACACGCCTAGCGGAGTGGAACCAGCATTGCACACGCCATCTCCAGTGTCTCTAGGTGTAAGCACCAGCGCGCTTACCAGTCCATCTCCAAAATTACTACAGCTTTCACAAATACTCGACCCTCTGGGATATCTACCTTATGCCACACCTCCTAGGATACCCAAAGAGCAAACTGCCAAGAACCCCCTCGTAACCGAGACAACTGTACATAAGGTCGACTCGTGGTTTCCTGATGGGAAACTACCGCTTTTAGAAGCCAAAGACTTAGTTGGGTCATCTCAGTATTTGGATTTATTGGACGCTCTTAATGTACAACAGAAGCTCCACGAAGGAGACCAAGTCAATGTCAACCAGTTGCCTCACATACCCCAATACTCAAAACTACCTCTGTCGAATCCTTTATATCGCAATGTTCAGTCAATATCTACATCGCCGATCGAAATTATGCGTGAACAATTCTATGCGAAGTTGAGGAGTCATACTGATATGAACCATACTAATTCATCCTTAGCTGAGGCTGACGTGCACATTTTTGTGGACATGTCTAATATCTTCATTGGATTCTGTGAGAGCTATAAAATCTCTAGGCAAATCCCGCTTACTCGCAGGATAAGCATGCCTCCATTTTCGTTCAAAACATTGGCACTTGTGATGGAACGAGCAAGGAATGTGCAGAAGAGAGTGCTCGCCGGGTCAATATACGGCGTAGCAAACAACAATCCTCAAACGTCTTGGCCACCTTACTTTCTAGAGGCAGAACAGCTGAACTATAAGATGAATGTTTTTAGTCGTGTTCGAAAGCGCAAGGTCTCACCAAGCAAGTCAAAGGGAAGGGGCCGAACACCGACCGAACGCCCTGATGAAGCAGGCGACATTTCAGAAGATGTCACGTACGAAGTGAGAAACGGAGAGCAGGGCGTAGACGAGAACCTCCATCTGAATATGATGGACAGTATGTGGGACAACATGTCACGCCCTGGCACGATGGTGTTGGCCACCGGGGATGCAGCGGAAGCTGAGTTTTCTGGAGGATTCTTGCAATACGCCATTCGCGCTCTCGAAAAGGGATGGAAGCTTGAGCTGGTAACATGGAAGCGACCTCTCTCATCCGCTTGGACCGACCCAAAATTTCTAAAGAGGTATAGGAGCCAGTTCAGCATCATCTTCCTAGACGATTTCTTGGAAGAGTTACAGACCGGCCTTCTTGCGTAGGATATTATCACATTTACATATGGCTAGGAAACTACTCCTAGTATGTTCTTAGAGAGATTTTCGGCTCTCTATTGCATTCGGCTACTATATTTCGTTGCCTACCTGTATTGCGGCACATCTCAAAATCCTTTTTTTTCCCCCTCTTTTCACTTCTGGTGCATATATGCATTTAACAAGCAGCATTCGGCGCACTACGGTCATTCGATTCACTACTTGTTGTTCAGACTACTTGATCTCAAGATTTTGTGGAATATGCCCTGCCGGGCGAGCTGGAACCATCTCGAAGCGATGGTGGAGGTTTGAATTATCTGGAGAATCGTCACATTCGACGTTTCCATCCATTTGACGGTAAATATTTGCTTTACGGACGGAATTATAAGGACTAGATGAGACAACGGCGAAACGACACATAACGACGTGGAAGGTTCCGGATATACAACAGACCTCGGAAGGATAGAGCTATGTTTTCGCATTCTGAGATCTGGCGTTTTTCACGAATGGGAACAGCTTTTCCAAGTTAGTCCTTGGTGATTGGATCCGGGTTGGTCCTTCGATATACCCTCCACAGCGCGGGGGTTTATTTACGTCACAAACTGTTGACGGGCGAATTAGGCGATACTATGATTCTTTGCCGGGGCGACCCTACGCATATGTGGAGTTCTGGTTTGCATAGCATTATTTACATGGATATCTCGAGAGTTGGGAACCCGGCTTAGAGGTACAGACCGGAAGACGAAGTTGGTGCCTATTTAGGTATCCCTGAGCAGCATATTGGAGCTTAGTTACTTGAGAAGTAATTAGCTTTGTTTTGATAATACGTTTAGTGTAATCCTACGAAGTATTAATGGAAGCGTTGCCTTGACAAGAAACACCCAAGTTAATATACAGCTTAAACGTAGGAAAATACAAGCAGCCTTTGACCTACGAAAACTGACGTCATGGTGACTATGCTAAATAGTGTAAATTGAGCTGATAGAAAATAAATGCTACCCTACCAGGCCTACATACCCACCGGACAGCCCACCTGGATTATGGATTAGGTGAAGTAGGTACCTAACATGTAATTTCTACATCAAATACACTACCGAATCTACCTCCTACACGCTTCATAACGTACCTAACCATAATAGCTGCGAGGCTAAGGTGTTAGGTAGGTACTACGTATGTAGGTACATGTAAACTATGTGATATATAATATGGAAACCTTTCAGTCTCGGTCTCGGTCTCGCTCTATAGCTGAAATGCTAAAGCTGCTCTTCCTCACGCCATGATTCGTTTTCTTGCCATTTGACCAATTCTTCCTAAATTGCTTACTCGATACCTACTTCTTTTTGCATTACTTACCTATTCCTAGACAGTTACCTACCTACCACTTCCTTTTCTGCCGATCGTGATTAACACCGATTTCCGAACCCGTACATAGAATTTATGGGTGCTCGGGCCCGGCCCGACGGGTACACCCGATCAAGCATGGCAGCTCTTATTCAACCGCCAAGACATATAATCATTGGCGTCGTCGCGTTCTTCCTCGTAGCCTGCTTCGTGCTGTTCACGCCGCGGTCGACATCATACCACACCCCGTCGTCGTCGTCGTCGTCGTCGGCTTTTCCCTCGAGGATCGACCGGTCGTCGCCGGCCGACGTCAACCGCGTGGCTAACGGGACCCTGGGCTTCGAGAAGATCTTCGTCGTGGGCCTCCCGGAGCGCAGCGATAAACGCGATGCTATTGCGCTTACGAGCACGCTGACGGGGTTCGCGGTCGATTGGGTCGATGGGGTTAGAGGGGAGTCGGTGCCGGATAAGGCGCTGCCGTTTGGTGCTGATAGGAAGAAGTTGTGGGAGACGAACTTGGGGAGCTGGAGAGGACATATGAATGCTATTCGCAGGTACGTCGAGTGAGGGGTTTAGTAAAGGGGGGCGAGTCTCGAATACCCGCGTGCGCCCTTGTGCACGACAGGGGGGCAATTCTGCTGGTAGCCTACATGCGTTGAGTAGGCTTGGCTAGAGTTAGATGCGACTCGCGAGCCATAAGAAATATTGGGAAACCCAGGAAAATAAAATACTATAAGAGAGGATAGTTTCGATATGGACTAACCTATCAATTCATAGGATCGTCGAAGAAGACCTTGGATCGGCTCTCATCATGGAAGACGACATGGATTGGGACGTACGGCTCAAACCCCAGCTAGAAAGAATCGCCCAAGGCGCCAGGGCTCTTCTCTCCTCCGCCTCGAACCCCAACTCTCCCTACGGCGACGATTGGGATCTCATGTGGCTCGGACACTGCGGCGAGGTTTTCCCCGAGACGCTTGATGAAAATAAGGAGAAACCCGCGGATGACGCTGGCATCCAATACATGTCGCGCAAATTCGTCATCGAGAACGACTCAACCGTGCCTCCCAGAGACAGAATCACCGGCCTCGTCGACTTCAAAAGCCACCCCGAGTTTACCCGCTGGGTCCACATCACCGGCGCCCCCATCTGCACCTTCGCATACGCGCTCTCGCAGAGGGGCGCTCGGAAAGTCCTCCTAGACCTATCCGTAGACCACCTAACAGGCGCCTTCGACAACGCCCTCGCCGGGCTCTGCCGCCGCGCCGTCTCAACATGGGGCATCCAAGACGTCGCGAAGGCCGGCGACCGCGGGCTCGACGCAAAATGCATCAGCGTGACGCCTCCCGTGTTCTTCCACCACAAGGCCCGCGGTCTTGTGAACGCCGACAGCGATATCCAGACCGTCCAGGACGGCGGGCAGGTTCGGGAGAAGGGCAGGACGGAGAATATTGTCTGGAGCGCGAGGAATAATATTAAAAACATGGTTATGGGAGCTCAGATGGAGAGTCAGTATGAATAGAAAGGAGTTCGACTGTGGCGTTGGCGTTGGCGCTAGCTGGGTTTGTAACACTTGGGTTGCGCATGGAATATATATTGGGACGGAATGATACCTACCTCAATTCGAAATATGAGGACTATAAACGACGGCGTTGGCGGGATTCGGCAAATTAAGAACGTGGCTCCTAGTGCAGATAGAATACTTGCGATAATCAGTACAATTATACGGTTCGGAACCAAGTCTGCTTCTTCTGTACCGTATGGGCTAAACGACGGTATCAATTATATTGTCGAGGATTGATGATATGTTCAATAAATGCTTCATCTCGCGAACACATAACTAAACCGATTCCCGTTTCGGAGGTAGTAACCCCCCCGATTAACTGTGCTATGGAAACTCAAATGACTTTTATATTTCCCCTTTTCTCTACCAGGTTAATCTAACGCCTAGAAAAGCATGGAAATTCAGCCATACATGCAGGTATCCCGGTGCACAACCCGAGAGTGACAGATTAGGAGGCACCACCACGACCTCCTATGCCCCCCACAGCCAGTGCTCGCACAATATCCGCACTAATATCGGGTAGCGGCCGACCCCTTTCGGTCGGCTGGCCGATGAACTTGATTTCGGCTAGATATCGCAGGTACCTTCCCACATCGTCCCTGCTAATGCCATAGCCAGAGCTCTCGTCTACGCCTGTCCATTTATCGCCGTCTGCTTTCAAAATAGCAACAGCGTTCCTGTCATCCAACTCCGGCGCTCGGGTATTGGCTGGGAGGTCGTTCATGCAGAAATGTGCTAGCGGCATGAGCGCATGCTGTTCTTGGTCCTTCTCGAGGGCACCTGCGGACACGAAGTTCTCCAGTTCCTGCTTCCAGGAATCGTAGCTGACTTCTGGAGTTTTGTAGCCGTAGTACTCTAGTATCGATAGATACTCATTCATGCGGAGACGCGGGTGGCCGGTGACGTGAACTACGTGCACTCCACCTGGGAGAGGATTTAGGGCAGCAGCGACGACCACCCTCGCAACGTGGTTCACGGGGACAGCGTTGACAGTGTTGATTATGCGCGGGCGCGCTTCCAACTGTATGCAACCTTTCAGCATTCTGATCAGGAAGTCATCGACATTGCAGACACCAGTCTGATAATCACCCAGGATATATCCAGGTCGGATAACCGACCCCTGGAGGCCTCGTCTTCCGGCCTCTCTAACGAGTTGTTCTGATACCCACTTGGTTTGTCCGTATCCCGTGCCCAACCCGGTACGGCTTCCATTCATGTCATCACTTTCCATTATCGAACCCTCTCCTGTTCTTGTCTGCTCCTCTGACAGTTTGATATAATGGTCTGTGTCAAGGACACTAGTCGAACTGACGAAGCAGAAAACCTTTGCCTTCCCTTCATTGCACAGCTTCATCGCATCAATAGTTGATAATACGTTCGACGCCATCATATCCTGGTACTTCCGAATCCAATGGACGGTGGCTCCGTTATGTATCACCACGTCAACTTCATGCGATAATTTCTGCCAGGCTGAATCATCAATACCGAGCTGAGGCTTTGATAAGTCGCCCACAACCGCACTTAATCTCTCCTGCCACTCATCCTTCCATAGACCATATCCTTGAAGAGAGCGGCGAAGCCGTTGTAGGGCTGCTGCTGAGTCCTTGGCGCCTCGCACATGTGCGATTAACTTAACCTCACGAGAAGTCCGGTCAAGGACATCCTTCACAAGGTATGATCCCAAGAATCCAGTTGCTCCCGTAAGAAATACTGTCAAAATTTTAGTGTCGTCGAGAGCTTTGAGATCGGCGGATTGATATTTGTCAGCTAACTGGCCCGTCAATTCGTCAAGAGACTTCGTGTAAGCCGGGGTGGCCTCTTGTGCATCGCTGGTGGTATCGGTACCGTTGGCGTCCCGAAGTCTCTTCTCTACGTGAGCGCTGAAACTCGCTAGGTCTGGATGTTCGTAGAATGTGCTGATAGAAACGTCTGCCCCAAAACTCTTCCGAATTTCCAAAAGAAGCTGTTGGGCCAACAGGCTGTGTCCACCCAGATCAAAGAAGACGTTTTCTCGTCTAATAGTTTTCGGGTTGAGACCCCGGATGAGATCAGCCCACTTCTGGGCCACCTTCTGCTCTGTCTCCGTCAAGGACTCCCAGCTTTTTAGATCCTCCTCCGAAGCGTCTTCAACGCGTTCGGTAACATCTGGGAAAGGAAGATTCGGCTTATCAACCTTGCCATTGGGGTTTAAGGGGAGCTTCTCGAGAACTATATATATGCTCGGTACCGAATAGGCCGGTAATCGAGACTTCAAGTGATCTCGTACCTCAGTTTCCATGCTTCGATATTTCTTCAAGAAGACACGTGTAGGTCCCATCTCAACACCGTCATCTTCGACTTCTTCTATCCCCCGAGCGGCAACCCATCGCCGCCACTCAGATGCTTCAGGGACTAGGTAGCTTACTAGTGTCGGTTCTTCATTACGATCTCTTCGTACAAGAGTCTTGCAGTCTCGGATAAGTGGGTTTTGGCTCAGATTGCTGTCGATATCGTTGAGCTCGATACGGAAACCGCGAATTTTGACTTGGTCGTCGGCACGACCGGTGCATTCAACGTCTCCAGATTCAAGGTAACGTCCTAGATCGCCCGTCCGGTAGAGCCGATCCCTCGGGCCCTTGTAGTACTGTCTCCAAGGTTCATTTTTGCTCGCCTTCGCGTCTGCCTCGACCCACTTCTCATTATCTACGAACCAATTCATCAAGAACTTCTGCTCATTCAAAGATGGGTCCCCAAGATAACCCCTAATAGCAACATAATTAGCACAAACGTGAGAATGTCGAGAAAATAGACTCACTCAGCAAGACCTGCGGCCCGAACGAATATCTCTCCCACTTCACCGACCTGGCATAATCTAGATCGGTTCTCTCTGTCGACAACTAAAAGTTGGACATTTTGCATTCCCTGACCAGCTGGGACTGTGTCCTTGAGCTTATCTAGAAAGTCCGGATCCCTCGCTCGGCTCGGGACTTCAAAGTAACTGACGGCTCTCTGGGTCTCCGTAGTGCCGTACATATTGATAATGTTAGCGTTCACGGCAAGTTGCCGGAGGGACCGGCATTGCCTCGTCGTTAGAACGTCGCCGACGAAAAATACGTGTTCCAAGCTAGGAAATTCAGCGGTAGCGCCGCCAACTAGAATTTGACCCATGGCTGGGGTAAGATGAGTAACAGTAGGTTTCATTTCACGCATCCACTCAGCAAGTTTCTCATGCTGAATATCCTCCCTAGACGGGACGAGGAGTTGGGCGCCAAGGAATAATGGTGTGAAAATATCCCTCTGTACGGGATCGTGAGCTAGACCAGAGAGAAGTGTAAATCGACTCTCGGTCGATAAATTGAAGCGCTCGGCCATCCATCCAAAGTACCTGGTCAGACTGTAATGTCTACCAAGGACTCCTTTTGGTCTTCCTTCACTCCCCGAGGTGAATGACAGGGTAGGGTTTGAATCAGGACCCACTATCACATCAGGGGGGGAAGATGCAAGGCTTCTAAGGGGCTCGAAGATGTCTTGAGAATCAACCTGGCCTCCAGACAGAGTTCCGTCATCAAGAAGGCGGAGTTCAGGGACTTGGGCCTTTAGCTGAAGCTCTTGGTCAATATAGCCTTGCACCAGATCGGCCAATGGGCCATTCTCATCAGTTGCGCGGCCAATTTTGATCAGAGCACGTGGCTGAGATACCTCAAGGTAGATCTTCTGCCTAGCTGGAGGATAGGCAGGATCCAGGACCGTCATCGTAGCACCAGAAGCCTAATTGGACAATTAGCGTTACCTGAAATTAGATGACAGCAGTCTTCGTATATAAAAGTAAAGTGAATTTAAGTCTAAAGTGAGTCTAAGTTTAGAAATCAACAACATACCAGGGTACCCATCAAGGCGATGACCAAGTCAACAGAGCGATGGGCCCAAATCATCACTACATCTCCATTGGTAATGCCAGCATTGTGAAGGTACCGGGCAAGGGTATTAGAAGCTTCATAGATCTGACGGTAAGTGAAGCGTCTCTCTGGATGCGTCGAAGACTTAGTTTCTAGCACACAAGTCCTTTCGGGATATTTCTCAGCAGAGGCCCGGAAGCGCTCATGGATTGAACCGACATAACCTGACCAGTCAAGGTCGATCGTCGGGTCGGGTAAGTCGCCCATGACGGCAGTATTCTATATCCAATTCCACACGAGAGTCAAAGTATGGAAGGTAGAGATTATTTCATCGTCTCTACGAACATTTGAAGTATTAATGGAAATATTAAAAAATTACGTTGGTGGTGGGGTACATACGGTACATGTATTCAAAGTACCAGCTGCCAATGTGCGATGCGTCATAGTACCTTTTACCGTGTAACTCTTCCGAGAGCGGAGCTACATATGTACCAAGTACATGTACTAAATCAAGTACCTTATGTAGGTACCTAGGTACATGCCTAATCTTCTCCTTTTCCTTAGATTATCACGAGAAGTCATACAGATACAAGAAGATTCATGGAATTATATTTTCATGTACTTGAGTGATATGGGTAGGTACCTAGAGACAGGAATCAAATATCCGTATCAACTGCCCCCTTAAATACAAAAACTGCAGCTTCAACATGGTCATTCAAGTCGACTTCATTTGTATACATGCCGCCCTCTCTCATTTGGCTTTTCATGCTCTGGATATCTCTCTCTTCCTCGTCTAGACTGTAAAGTCTGCCGAATTGCCTCGTGATATCAACTACCTTCTGGCTTCTTGGTCTACGAATCTGGTCGAAGGCTTTCAAAGCTGTGTCGATATGATCTTTCGACTTGACCTCAGCAAAGACTCCGGCGAGGACCGCCGCATCCTCGATGGCTTGGGCGGCACCGTTGCCAGCGTGAGGAGCCGTGGCATGTGCCGCGTCGCCAACTATAGCAACGTGACCACGGTAATAGGTGGATGCGTGGTCATGATCCAAGATTTCCCAATAATCATTTGGATATTTTTCGAGAAGCTAGAACGTAGTGATGGTTAGTTTATGATTCTTATATCTAGAGTAATGTGATTATATTTAACCTACCGATACTAGCGAGGTGACTTCAGGGCAGAAATCCTTCCATTCGTCTGCATGAAACCCAGCTCTCTCACGGTTACGTCGCTTGCTATCCCTCTGGTAGCAGGAGATGCTGTATGTCTTTCCTAGATCCACAGGAAGGCCGTTGACATACCCAATAGGCGTGCAGAACATTCGGACATTCTCGATTGACTCCTTAGGAACCACCTTCTTTGCTTCTATCATCGGGACAAGGATATTGAAGCAATGCCAGTTATCATGATTGACTGCTTCCGCTGTCGGGTGATCAGGGCCCAGGATGAATTTTCTAGTAATACTCTTGACGCCATCGGCGCCAAACACCAAGTCGAATTCCTCAACCGCGGAATCTGCAAAGGTGACAGCAACCTTAGATGTATTGGTGCCTATGTTTCCGTTCTCTTCCATGCTTACCGCGCGTTTCCCAAAATGAACGCGGTGTTCAGGGATGATGTCCTCGAGAAGGCCCTGGATAAAGTGTGCCCTATGAATGGTTCTTCTTCCTTTTGCTCTGCCCAGTTCTGCCACAAGAGTTCCAGCATTATGCCCGCTCCCAACGATGATCTGAGTTGCCATCTCTATGTCTTCCTCGTTGGCCATGAAATGGGACTTTTTGAAGTATGCCTTCTTGATCTCCGGTGAGATTGAGTCCATTGCTTTGATGGCATTTCCGTGAAGCGCAATGCCTGCGCCGCGAACACTAACATCTGGATAGGCCTCATAGAGATGTACATCAAGTAACGGGTTGCGGGAGAGCCCTATAGTTAGACAGCATCCCGCGATGCCAGCACCGACCACAGCTACCCGGAGTCTGGGGGTTTGGGTTTCCATGTTGACTACTATTGCTGTTTGATGGACGAAAATTCTGATGGGATCACTTCACTTTCCTATATCAATGAAATTATGGTGTTATTCGAAAAAAAAAAAAAAAAAGGGTAGACAAAGATAGGTGTTATATAGACCTTGAATGGATGAAATTCCACAGGGATGCTATCTACGACTGGACAAAGCTCTTGTGACTGTCAGCAAGACACTGCCCTTGCTAGTCAGGAAAACATTAGCCTAGCATTACGACTTTACGTAGCGGACTTTTCTATCCCTTGCCTTCCCCATTCAGACAAGTTCAGCTTGGTCAAGCAAACTCGCACCTCTGTGAGGGGCTGGAAGAAACCGACTAACGCGAACTCATACAGGCATATAATGCCTCACGATATGAGGCTCACAGGAAAGCGCCCTTGTTACTTTGGAGGTGAATTTAGGGTATTTAGTGATTCAGCTTGTGAGACGACAATGATATTGAATATACATACGATTTAGAGTAAAACTAGTTGTTTCCATTTACTACAATCTCCCTCACCTGGAGAAGTATGACTTGCTCTTAAGAAATTTAATGAGTTGTAGGACTATGACTACTTCGACTTATGTGCGAAGTCGACTCTTTTTCGAAGGCGTGATATCACGATTTCTTATGTGTTGTAAGCTCCCTTTACATCGATGCACGGTTGCTTTCGGGGTCTTGTGTTAAACTCTGAATCGCAAAAATACCCCCGTTCCGTCTGATTTCGTCTATTTTACCTATGGCTTACAGTTTTGAACGACTAGGTCTCAAAAATTCGGCTATTGCTCATTGAATGGTAATGTTCTTCTTAGCCTTACTGCGCTTCTTATATAAATTGTGAGATGGGTTGAGAGTCTGGGGGTTTAAACAGCTTTATTCTTAAAGCGGTACCGAGGCATACACACGAGCTTACTACATGTAGAATTATAAGCGTTCATCCTCTTGATAAACCTCGTTTAATAATAAATATGTTACTGAAAAGAGTTGAATGTAACTTACTGTAAATGATCATTCATATTTTATTTGTAACCTTTCAAAGATCTTGTAATTCTGATTCAATTTAGTTAACAGAGATGGGGCTTTATTTTTGCCGCCAAAGACAGCCGAGGGAAAAGTCACCGAATGTATCAGGGATCTTTACCGAAATCGCCGTATTCATAACGTAATTTTAAGTGCTGTCACGAAAGCACGAACCCAGTCAGAAAATTATTAACTTCCACACCTTATTCTTTGCCAAGTTCTCTTCAAGCATTCATCTATGAGCTGATAAGAGACTCAACTAACTACCTGTAATGGCAGCACATACCCAAGCAATCCCGCTTACAGCCCCACAGGCCGGATCCGAGTCGGACTCAACTCCAGCACCGGCCTTGCCGCCCATCTCACGCAGGAAGCAAGCCTCAGTCCTCCTCTCCGCCTTCGTGACCATCGCTCTTACGATAGGGTATAACCAAACTTTTGGCGTCTTCCAAGAGTATTATCTCTCGCCGGATCAGAATATTCTGGTGCCCTCCCCGGCCTCACAGGCCACACCGCCGACAGCACTGCTCGCCTTCGTAGGCACGCTATGTTACGGGCTGACTTGGGCGGGTGGCATCCTTGTCAATCCTGTGATATCGCGTATCGAGAATGGAACTTGGGCCCTAGCCACGCCTTCGAGTCGGCGATGGCGCCGTAGGATCCTGCGTTTCTTAACGCCAAGGACGATCACTATTTCAGGAGTGGTCATGATGTCTGTTGGCTTCGCGTTGGCTTCCCTCGCCAGTTCCATATGGCAGCTTCTGCTTACACAGGGTTTCCTGGTTGGCCTTGGAATGTCACTCTTGTACTTTCCGCTCCTTGCACCCGCGCCTGAGTACTTCACTAGCCATCGTGCAACCGCCATGGGCTTCGTAAGTGCTTCATCCGCAATTCTATTTCTATATTCTTTGGAACCAGGGCGTTGAATTATATTATACATCTCGGTATCCCGATGAAAATCATATCCGGCCGTTCAGACAATGTGGCATCACCCCTGAAACTCTTGAAGGTATTGCCACTAATCCTTGGTACTCCTCCTAGATCCTAGCCGGTGGCGGTACTGGTGGTCTCATACTCTCGCCTGCAATCCGCGCACTTCTTAGCTCCCTCGGCGGTCGTTGGACCCTCCGGATTTATGCTATCTTCAATCTGGTCGCCGGGCTACCAGTTGCCTGGGCTGTACCGCGGAGTCGGTTTGCAACAGTCCCAGCCGCAGAAAGACCTGAGAGGCGAAATACCCACGTTTCACGCTCCTTGGCCATAAAACCTACATTCCTCTTCTCTGTTGTGGCCGCATTTCTCCAGGTTAGTACTCAAGAGATCTCTGTCTTGCCAGTGGAGCACTATCAATTGTAACCATGGGATAACTTACCTCTGACATTCATACTTTAATCCCCCAACCCTAATCTATCGCATCCATCTTTCAAGATTCCGTAGCTAACCCCTGTAGTCGGCCGGTGCCCAACTTCCCCTCTCCTTCATCCCTTCCTATACAGTAATTCTCGGTCAAACCGCCTCTAATGGCGCCAATCTCCTCGCCGCCAGCAACGCCATAAATGCCGTGTCCCGTGTCGTCACCGGCTACGCTGGCGACCGTCTCGGCCGACAGAACACACTTTTATTGACACTCTTCCTTGCTGCATCTAGCGTATTTGCCTTTTGGCTTTCTAGCATTCTCGCAACTGCCTCGTCGTCGTTCTCGCTTTGGTTAGCCTTCATTGTGCTCTACAGCGTCTCAGCCGGTGGGTATTACGGGCTGTTCCCGGCACTTATTGCCGAAGTCTTCGGGATCCAGCAGTACGCTGCTGTGAACGCGTTCATACTTTTCGTAAGGGGGCTAGGGACTATGTTCGGAAGTCCTGTTGGCGGACAACTGTTGGGAAGTTCGGAAGAGGGAACAGGGGCATATGCTAGTATTGCGTATTGGGATGGCGCACTGTTGATGGGTGCTACAATATGTTGCGTTGGGGTACGATGGGCTGACGGAAAGGGGAAGGGGTGGAAGTGGATTGCTTAACGTCGACATGACCTAGACGTGTACAAGATGAAGAATGACATTCTTCTACTTGCACACTGCTCAATTGGAGCATCCGAGTAGTCTAGACTGAATGGTTTAAAGTCACACTAATTTTGGTATAACTAAGCCATGTTACTCCTAAGGCTTCTTGTATTATAGTAGTACCTTAGTAGTTTACTTACCACATTGCCGACTTTTAGGAGTATATTTTCTATAATATAATGCTGATCTAAAACCCTCTACCTTTCTAAACATAAGAATTGGAATAGACCAAGCCTTTTTACCATGGTTTGTACAAGCAAGGATTAAATATGCTCTTGTTTCCCATTTTGACTACTGACCTTTCTACCAACTTTGGGTGGTCGAGAACAGCAGTCCTATACAAAATAACTCTAGATATTTACTGTTAATCACATTTAGAGATATAGAACATGAAACAGGGCGAATAAAGAAACTGGCCTAGAAGACGGATGAACTACTTATTGAATAATACATGAGTAATATTATTATTTATGTACTCTTGGCTACAAAGGGGCGGGGTTAAGGGGGTTCGCTCCTCGGCCTCATCAGCTAGGTCTATAATTCAACAATATTGAAATAGCGTGTAATTTACCGATGGCGAACTTAAAGGTTTCTATACACTCATCTATACAACTACATCAATATTGCTATGTTATATTTAAATGGGAAATTCCAATTGCTTGTGCTCGGTGAAAGTTGGAACATATGATAATTCAGCCGTTCGAAAGCATCCTCTCTCGATGCGTTGGTAAATCCGATTGGTTGCAATGAATTAATTTAGACAAATAAGCAACGTATAACTCTGTATAAAATCCATGCCCTAGCCCTATCTATCAAGTAAGACTACCCAAACTGCAAAAACACGAATATAAATTGAGAACATAACTCTATTAATGCGTAAACTGCGAACCTATCAAATGCTGGTCTACTTATGAGGTAGCCCGAAGCTCCTTATGCTAGGTGCCCTAGCGGTCTCGTGATCAACTGGTCAGGCGGCGCCTGACGGCTGACCATGTGGTAGGTTGTTGTCACTGTCGGCTCGGTGTTGTATTTTAAGGGCTGTGTGATAGTCTGCCTCAAAAGCATCGCCTACAGAGTCTAGGGTAGCAAATGTAGCAGCGCTCACGCCAGTCCGATTGTTTCTACGAATGAAAGTTCGCAAGCCAGTGAAAATCGGAGAGGGTATCCTGGGGAGTTTGGGAATTGAGTTGTCTGAGCCTGATGTGGATTTCTCGTTGGGCTGCGCTCGAGCCAAAAATTGGAACGGAGTAAAGAATTTATGGAAAAGGCTCTCTACCGGGCTGCGAGGTATTGTATCGTCGGTACTGTTTGCCTGTTTGACAAAAAGCGTACGAAACGCCGTGATTGATGCCATTATGACTGAAACTGCACCTTCAATATGTTGCCAGAAGAACTCCCAGGTGTCATCCTCAAGCCCCTTGTAGTGAAAGCCAGCAAGCCTGACAATAGCGCAAATTACCATGAAGATCGAGAGACAGAGGAAGATTGCCAAACCAAACTTGGTAGACCGGCTGAGGAACGAGCCTCTGAGGATGATAATGGGGATACTAACGACTAACACGACGTGAGTTTTAAGGACAACGAGCTAGCTAATGCGCAAACATAAATAAAACGTACCCATTATATCCGAAAGAATGTCTAGGACCGTAACAAGCGCGACAAGACCCAATGTCTTTTTCTCATCTATGGTCGAACTGAAGCATTTAACTATAAGAAGGTTAGCCTCGGTCCAGCGTTGGCTGATAAGTTATACTTACTTCCTTCTAATCCAAAATATGGGCACACGATGAATGGTTCTGAGACGACAAACGCCCAAGACAAGATACAGAAACCCGCTATGAACCAGTAGTACCAATTTACTCTTCGTGATATATGCCATACAAGCGGGCGCATGAACGCCAGAAAGCACCCCTTGACGGCGAAAGTCGTTGTCCATATTAAGGCCAAAAGCGGGTATAAACTCTTCTGGAGGTAGAGAAGTTCGTCATAATTGGCAAGGAGGTAAGGTAGAAGTTGAGGGGCTAGTAAAGCAGCCGTATGCAGGTAGACGAAATAACAGATATAGTACAGAATGCCCGTGGCAGCACATAGAGAGGCGGCAGCGATGATTAAAAACGCATCGTCCAGATGTAGGCGCTTCTGGTACGTAAGACGTACAGCCAATCGACCGATGAAGCAGCAAAGTGCTAAGCCGGTCAATACTCCAATGGCCACTTGGAAGGCACGCATATGAATCTGGCTGGATGACTCGATGAGCCTTGTAGCCTCTTGAGGATCCAGAGAAGCATCCATGTTTCGCGTCGAGTTTGCCAGGTGTCGACTAGTGATGGTCAATCTTTGAAGAACAGGCCTGGGAAAGGAGGTCTTGGGGATCTTGGGAAGCTAAATAGTCATTTTTGTGCTGCAAGCCCACATGCCCGACTACAGCATTTTCACCTCTATTGGGGCCGCTTTGGGTTTCCATTTGCGTGAGATGCGTTATCTTTGAGCCTTTCTCTTGTGATACATGAGTTGGATCAGAATCTCACGGCGAGAGTGTTCTTTGGTGAGGTTAGGGTCGGTTGGGGGCTATCATACAATTAGAGATTGTTGCATTGGTGAGAAAATGTTTGGGGTCCAATGTAACCCCGAGCCCCTAAATATCCAATATAGTATACGTCGTACCTTCTTTCATTGTACTACTCTCATCCCGTGTTATGGCTATTCGTGACCTCCATGATAACTATACTTAGATCCCGTGTCTCTTTATATTCTTCTCGGTGCAGATGCTTTCTTGGGGTACCAAAATTGCAATATTGGTTGTGGGCCAGCGAGTCCAACAAACCAATTAAAAGCTTGACCTGACTTGGGCCTGATTTGACCGGGTTTGGGTAGATCCTTTTTTTGGCATATTTATACAAGTTAGGTATAAAATTTTTTTTTTGGTCAGTAATAAGATAAGTTGAACCTATATAAACCTACTAATAATTGAATTTTAAGTGATATGATTGGTTTAAAACAACCGGTAATGTATGATTAATGACGTTAAAGTAATGCGATTAAATTTTTTCTATTTAATTTGAAACGCGTAATGTAATATACGATATAAAACGCGTTAATTATACTACCACGCGTAGTATTTCGAGTTTATACGTACTGAGGCTGGCGGTAATCGTGTTTTCGAGACCACGATGATATTTTTGGTGTTTTGGTCAAAAAGTTGTATGAGAAAAGATTTAATAGGTGGTTTAGGTGGGGCTAAGTGGGTATGATGCTATCCCACCCCTTGTATTGACCAATTAAATAGCAGGAAATATGTACCCGAAATTTAGCCGGTATTGCCACCAGTGGTGCCTCAGGCCAATCCCACAATATGTATGGCCAGGTAAGCCTCAATTTACAACATGTTTGACTTGACTCGATAAGGTCAGATATATACGATTATTTGACTTGATTCGGCTTGTTGGACTTGCTGGTTGTGGAACCGTGACGGGAACTAATAATAGTAACAGTTGAGTTACTTAAAGGAGGTAGAGGTACCTACTTATCTGGAGAGTGGCTGTATTGAATACCGACCTTAACTCAGTCAACAGCCCGTGTCAACCTGTTCAGTTCAGTTCAGTTCTAATCCTCTTTGCCGGGGGCGAATGTGACAGTCGTCAATCTTACTCTCTAAGACATATTATTATATTAAGCACCTAGATAAATCGTTTTTAGAGATGCTCTTCAATCTTCTTCCACTCAGCCCGGCTAACCTGTTGGCTTTTTGTTTGCTGTTTATCACTGTGCTTTGGCGTCGGTATGCTACTAAACACGCCCGTCTCGTGGCGTACGAGAAGCGCGACGATGTAAAAGGTATCCCTTCAACGTTCCCCCATGTCTTCCCCTTTCTGGGAAGTCTACCCATTATGTACTTACGGAGCCCGAAAGACTTCGTATTGAACCCCAAGTAAGCACTTCTTATACCATTATCTATTGCAATAACCAACCCATTACAGGAACTTCTTCCAGAGCGCGCACCCAGTTCTAGTCAAAATTCTTACTCAAGAGTTCTACGTGATCCAGGGTCCAGAGAATATCAAAGCCCTCTTTAAGAGCTCTTCGGTGTGCACATCAATTCCCTTCGTCAAGTTCGCTCTTGGGTACGCTTTTGGCTTGCCAGCTAAGGCCCTGAGTTTATACGACAGGGACGACTCCGGCAGTAGCCATGTGCCTCATCCAGGCAGCACGGTGGAGGCTCGCAACCGTATTGACTACCGCGGGCACCAGTCTATAATCCAATTTCTAGAAGGCAAAAAGCTTCTGCCTTTCTGGAACAGGTTCGCAGACGATATTACACAGCAGTTGTATAGTTTGCATGATCGCATGGGGCCTGACTGGGAATACCGCGCTGATCTGATGAAGGTCATTGGAGATGAAGTAACGGTCTCAACCCTTAATGCTCTTTGCGGACCATACCTCCTGAGGCTGAATCCAAATTTCCTGCAGGACTTCTGGGACTTTGACCGCAACTTGCAGACTTATCTCCAAGGTAAAGCACCAGGAAACATATAGTAGCGCACTTGGCTAACCATGTTCACAGGGATCCCTTGGTTTCTTGCGCCAGGGGCCTACGCGGCTCGAAAGAGGGTCCTGAATGCTGTTAAAATCTGGCAGCAGCACGCAAGGGATCACTACGACGACTCCACCGTGGGTACTGACGGTGACGATCCATTTTGGGGGAGTAGCTTCTTCCGAGAGCGACACGAAATGTTTCTCGAAATGGACGGGTTTGACCACGCTGCTATCGCATCCCAAGATTTCGGAGCAATATGGGCGTAAGCTACAGTTTCGGCCCCTTAACGTCAAGATTGATACACGCTAACTTCTCGCATAGAGTAAGAAATTCTATCGCTACTGTATCATGGGCGGTTTTCGAAATATATCGGGATCCTGAGCTGCTTGCTAGTGTGAGGGCCGAGGTTGATACCTGTGCGACCAGAAGCGCGGATGGCCGCATCCGGTTCGATATAGACCAATTGCTCCGTTTGCCAGTCCTCCAAGCTGTATATGCCGAGACCTTGAGACTTAGGATGCACTTTTACATCATCAAGATGCCCGATAGGGTTGATATGAACATCCGAGACTGGATTATACCGAGGCGAAAGGTAACTGTCACGCTGACGACAGTTGCGCATATGGATTCTAAAGCGTGGAACACTGGTTCTAATAACGAGCACCCCGCCAACGAGTTCTGGGCTGGACGATTCCTTAATTATCCGTCTGGAAGTGAGCCCTCCAACGCTCAGGCGCACGGTTTTACCCCCGCGTTCTCAACAAAAGAGTACGAAGGATCATGGATTCCCTACGGCGGCGGACCACGACAGTGTCCTGGCCGGCATTTTGCGAAACGCCAGATATTACTGACTACTGCTTTGATGATTAGCTTATTTGACTGCGAGATATCGGAGGAGGGAAAAACTGTGCAAGAAGATTTGACCTTGAAAGGATTCGGCGGTGGAATATCGCATCCCATTAACCTAGTGCCAATACATATAAAACAAAAGAGATAATACCTAATGCCAAAAGGAGACTGGCCTTCTAGCCCTCCTAAATAAACGACTACGATTTACCATAATCTAATTGATTCATTAACTAGATTGAATTTAAAGTTAAAAGAACGCCCCCTTTTCATGCACAGGCTTTCTTACACATTATGGCATTAACACGTTTCCCTTATCCCCTTATCCCTTTACCCTTTACCCCCATATCCTCGTAACCCCGCCCCCTTACTCCCTTATGCCAATTATCCATTCATGATGGCTTGTAATACAGTGGCTCGTTGAAAACGTGATACCGGTGTCCCCTAACACCTTGTCCTCTGAATAGGGCCGGAAATCTCCATCCTTCAGGAACATCGTGCTCTTTGGCCCTACGGTTTCTTTTTTCCGAACTGGTATCTAAAGCCGCGACTTGAGCTTTTTCGGCCTCACTCTTAGGAACTACAAATTTTGCAACTTGTAGCTCGGTATCTGTGATAGTACTTCGAGACACCCTCGCGTATCCTACTCTCTGTAGGCGTTTATACAAGATATATTCGCACCAACGATCCCAATCACGCGGATCCACGTCGTGCATCCCTGAAATATCGGAGACGTACGTGTTATAGTTGCCTTGAAGAGGCCTGGTCACTAGGTAGGAGAGTAAGATCGACGGCCTTGGTGATGAACCCATCAGTTTGGACATATACTCAGTTTGCAGACGACGATCTTCTGGATCCTCTTCCTGACCAGAATGGAACACGAAGACATCCACTAATTCACCGTAGACATCAAGGGTCGCATGGATAGCAGGAGCCAGTTCACCTACGGGCGACGGAAGTAGATGGTGTGTCGAATTCATAATAGGGAACTTTGACAATAGCGCGGCGCCCCAAGTATGCTTGTTCGGCCCAGGACCATAGTCGACATACATACCTAGATCCTCGGCGAGGAATTGGGTCGTATCCCTATTACCCATTATAATACGTTGCAAGTCGGACTCTAGTAAACCGATAACGTCGATTTCAAGTTCTTTTACTAAATCACGTATGCGGTACTCAGAAGACCACATGTCGTTGTCTAGAGAGAAGTGGATGGTCCAAATTCCAGCAGTGATAAGTCTCGAGTCATTGTGGTAAGGCTTATAATTGTTGGTTGGAAAACGTCGGAACGCAGTAGCGACGAAAAAAAGGTGTATGATGCCCAGTACTAAAGTGTGATACTTGCGATGTCGTGATCGAGATGGAGGTTCACATGTTTCGCGTTGGCGCGAGTGTATCGACGTGATGTTGAATATACCAGCGCCGATGAGCAACATCATTGTCGTCATGATCCAATCCGTGTGTTCGCGAACGAGGGGTCCTCCAGGGACGAAAGCGTAAGCAACCACCCAGACGTGAAATAAAACCATCAAGTTGTATAGGAAAAACCCAAGACCAAAAGTGGTGGCGGGGTTCTTCTTAGAGGCCACGGTAATGAAAGGGGTGGCGATAGCTGTCAAGTAGAAGGCGGTAGTAAGACCGCCGAAGTACCCGAACCAGCCGGGATAGAGAGTGAGGATGGCCGCTCCGACGCACCCGATGCCATAAACAGACCAACTGCTGACTAATTTCGGTAGGCGAATTCCAGTCAATAATCCAGCTGTCATTGCCACTATTGTGAACCAACCATGGGGGCCAGAGAGGGGGCCCCGGGCTGGATAACCATCCCACACCCATAGAATCATGGTGCTGGTATCAGAAAGTAGTGAATGTAAACCAAAGAAGAGACCACCAATACCCAGGGCAGTTAGGAATGCCGAACCGTTCTGCCTGTCATCTTCGGCGACGCCAGTATTAAGAGGCGCCCTACGGGTGAATCTAAGCGTAGCAAATACTGCTAATACCAATCCAGTCCCGTTATAGCCACCGTTGGCGGCGTGCATGATCGGCCATATCGGGTTGTTAGTTTGCCATGCATATTTGACAGCGGAAGACATTACTAGACCGACAGTCCAGGCTAATATTTTCGACTCGAGACGGACCGGGTGAACCGATTCAGAGAACAAAGTGGCGGCCCACGCCAGACAGGACATCGCGACGCCAAAACCAACCGTAAAGAGTCTGTAGGCTGGATCTTTGACCTGCCATGCGAGAATTCCAGTGAGAGACAAGAGATGACAGGCGCGTAGATTCTGAGTAATGAGCGAGCGGACTGGTTTAATACCAAGAAGTAAGGGCGAAATTGTAGACATTACGAGTGCTTCGTAGCCTGAGATGCCCATGTGCCAAAGTGGGAAGTACCAAATAACCACGCCCAGACTTGTGAGCATAGACCAGAAGACGAAGCCATGGTAGACCTCGGCAGCAGTGTCGAATATTTCAGGCCAAGAAAATTCAGCATCGAAGATACCGGCAGTAATCTTTCTTTTTTCCTCTTCGAGAACGGCGGTTGCTTGAGACGATACGTTGACCCTGCGAAACCGATCAGAAAAAGTGACATGGTAATGCCGAGTCAACCGCATGATCGCGTCAAAACTCGCCCGAACAGATGCCGCTGTCGCCCCTAAGCAGCTATAACATATCTGCATTGGGAAGACCAACTATTTTCTAATATAGGAGCCTGCACAGTGTTTATTCCAGCAAACCAGTTGATTATCGAACTCATGACAGATTCCGCAGGGGATAATGTTCGTGACAGGTTGCACCCATCATGGAAGTCCCATAGACTAATCTGGCCAATGATAATCTCAGCGAAATAACGATGTCCGACAGATACGTAGAGAAAATCTACCTTATCTTGGCTGGTTCGTAATAATTGTCGACCTCGATTGCTCCATATATGTGGCTTCGTGTGAAAAACAAAATAGGGGCGCAGCATCTAGTCCCAAGCGAGTATGCACATCATATTAAGTCTACCTGGGGAGCCATTGTACATACCCCTTACTCAAACCTTTGTCCCTAACTACAATCTCAAAAGTATCGAAGTCGAGAGCAGTAACCGCGTCAAAGGCGACGTCAAACAGGATAAGAGACCACTCGAGGAGCGAATAAATAGTGTAAGCTACAAGTAGTGAGTATTCTCTCCACTCGAAGCTTTGAACTAACGTGTACTGACCTCCTGCTACCCGGCGGATCTTGTGCTGAATAAAGAAGTAGATCATCGGAGGTATCATGCCGAAGAAAGCTGTTGCGAGATACTTTCGATACTTGATAGCTTTCGGGTTCGGTGGGCTCAAGGCGATACAGCCAAAGGTCCACGGGATAGTAGCTATAAGATAGGAAATCATGAAGATATCATGCCAATCATGATCGTCGGTCGAGGTCACGTAGGTCCACCCCCCACACGTAAGAGTCCTAAAAATACCCACACCAGCGATGAACTTGGGGAGGGCCTTTCCGGGCTTCGCGGTAAGGAGATACCAAAGGGTGACGAGTGCAAATCTAGGTCCGGAAGTCAAAGCTATGAAGAGCATAAAGAAAGATCGCTCGGGATATCGATCGCCTATGGTGGCAGAAACGGAGGGGAACCATTCGTCGGGATAGCCGTAGAATTCATTCTTGACGATCTTATGGTAGTGAAGGTACATGCCCACAGACAGGGCACTCAGGAAAGCAGCTATTTAATCCCATTGATCAGTTGAAATCGTGTCTACCCAGGGAGGGCGTATATTTCACCAACCGTATGCGACAACAGTATGAACCCACGATACCCATTTCGCATTTAAAGTGGCTACCGTCGTCCCGGTATCCTTATCTTTGTACTTGGATGACATATTCGCATTCCCAAGTTGGGAGCCAAACGAGCCTTGCGTGGATGTTAAAGTTGAGTTGCAAGAACCAAACCAAGGGGTGAAATAAAATCAACGGGAACAGTCGCAACGAACGTCGGGGGGAAAGAAGGGGTTGAAAAAAAGAAAACTTGGAAGTTGCGTCAATGTTCTAATGTATATGGTTAGGTATGTACCTAAGGTACCTTCCCATTTGCTTCTCCGGATTCATCGGTGCTACGGTTGACCAGACAAGCCACTGTGCCAAAATGAAAAAAAATAATCGCACACTAAACTAAAGTTGGTAGGAGGTCACTTGCCACAATTTAAAAAATATTAAATGTATACTTCCAAGCCTTATTATGGTTTATTGTAATAAAGATATTGATTTAACCAATATAATGTAAAGGATTGGCCAATCAAATTAAAGGATTTAATTGTCAATTCAATTGTCAATTCAATTTTCAACTACCACATCTACACATTTAAATAACTTTACAATTACAGCAATTACAACATTACAATTGGTATCATTTTATAGCCTCAATTGAAGCGAAAATAATTATCCAGGTTGTATGCTTATACGATGTATTGTTATTAAGATATCTAAAGTCTTTTGAAAACAGTCGTCTCAAAGGGTATCACGTGTACGTACAGGTCTCTGGAATGATACATAGGTACCTAGGGCTGTCATACATATGTATATCGTCAAGTACCTCCCCCACCATACAAATTTACTACTATACACTTGTACTTTTGGAATACCTAGGCCCAACCTCCTAGGTATTCTTTTTAAGATGCGCGCCCTTCTATTGGCTAAATCTTACACCGCCCGTCTGGCAATATCCTTATCCTTACCTATCCTTATACACCACATATCTGTTACAGCTTCATGTTTAATCAATTCAATTCAATCAATTCAACAACGATGCAAGGCCTGTATGTCTTTATTCGATGCATTATTATACTGCTTTTACTTGGTCGCATACGTTGGTTAAAGACTATACGGTCGCATACAGTCATTCCGAGGCAAAAAGGCTGAAAACGAGGTCTTTTTAAATGATCTCTGATATATGTATGTATGTATGTATGTATGTATGTATGTATGTATGTATGTATGTATGTATGTATGTATGTATGAGGCTGGCTGGCTGGCTGGCCAATCAGGAGGCTGTATTGTATAAGGCTATTTGATTAACAGTTACCTTTTAAAATGACTGTTTTCAAAAGACTTTAAATATCTTAACAACAATACATCTTATAAACATGCAACTTGGATAATTATTTTCGCTTCAATTAAGGCTATAAAATGATACCAATTGTAATGTTGTAATTGCTGTAATTGTAAAGTTATTTAAATGTGTAGTTAAATCTTTTAATTTAATAAAAGATTAAAAATAAACATATCCTTTTAAAACATATTATTTATAACGTTATAACGTATGTATTTAAAAAGGCCAATTCCTTTTTCCCATACAAAAGTGCGAAGTACCGCAATAAATCGAGCTAATTGCGCTAACCTGTGGCTGACTACCCTTTTAAGCTAAGCTTACAGATTTTTTTCATTTTGGCACAGTGGCCTGTCTGGTCAACCGTAGGTGCTAAAACTTTTAGGTACCTATCTTTGTGTGGGTCGATGAGCCAAGAAGGTTCAATCCGTGGTTTGTCGCGTGTGTCGTGCACAAAAGTGATAGATCCCTGCCGCTAAGTGGTCCAAGCTTCTAAAGGCTCAAGGGTTTCATTGCATACCAGCGGACCGAATATTCAAGCTCCAAGATCCCACCAGCCCACTAAAATTTAAGTACATTAGGTACCTGTTCTGGGACGGGTACCTATCTTATCTTTAAGTCCCACTATAATTTTATTTACTTTCTTCTGAAACTTTTCTGAACTGCTGGATTCTACATAGAACCTACTCACTCCAAAGTCTTGGGACCACACAAAACCAATTCGCCTCCAGCCTAGTCGACCTGAAGGCTTCAATCTGGTGATCAGACAGTCACTATGGCAGGAGTCCCCGAGAAAGCTCGATTCTTTCTCGAGCAAGCTGTTCCCCAGCTACGCGAATTTGAGGCCAAGGGCATATTCACCACCGACGAGATCCGTTCGCTAGTGCGAAAGCGTACCGACTATGAGCACCTTGTACTGTCGCCTGGAAACAAACCGACCGATTGGTTAAACTATGCCGCTTGGGAGAAATCCCTCGAAACCCTACGCGCGAAGCGATGTCGTAGATTACAGGTTCGCACTTCATCCAAACACACGGGGCAAGGACGGGTTTTCGGGATCCTGGAGCGAGCAGTGAACAGGCACCCAGGGAATATCGAACTCTGGAGGGAATACTTGAATTATGCAAGAGATATGAAGGCGACCAAACGTTACCGAAAGATCATAAGCAGGGCATTAAGAATGCACCCTGCGAAACCAGAGCTCTGGGTACTGGCGGGTAGGAGGTCAGCAAATAATGGAGACATGCAGGGGGCAAGGGACTTTTTTATGCGCGGCACTAGGTTTTGCACGAAAGATGCGACAATCTGGCTTGAATACACCAAGTGCGAAATGCAGTGGCTAGAACGGATGGATGCTAAGAGAGAGAAGAAAGGCGGCGCCAAAAAAGCGATCCAAGAACAGGCTGAACAGAGTGATGATGAAATAAAATTCGCCGAAGAGAGGAGCGATGATGACGACGACGACGATGTTGATGAGAATGGCCAGCTTGTTCTCCCAGATCCAGGAAACTTCGCTGGGAAAATGGTTATTGACGAAGACACCACGAAGAAGTTGGAAGGCACCTCGGAGGGCAACCCTGCGCTAGATGGAGCTATCCCCTTAGCTATATTTGACATCTCAAAGAAGCAATCGTTCTTCAACTCTGCGGTAGCGGAGCAATTCTTCGACCTCTTCACTACTTTCAATACCGTTTCCGCTCAAGCTCGACTCGTCCAACATGTACTAGACAGTATGACAGAGCTTTATCCCAACGATCCCGCAACATGCTTCTGTTATATCCGACAGCCATTGGTTAATGTCGGCATAAATACACCTTCGTATCCTAAAGCTCTACGGGAAGCGCTAGCCAATCTCAAGTCATCTCTTTCCACCACCACCGACAAGACTAAACTGATCGAGAAGGTGGAATTGTGGATAGAGCCTATCCTAGCTTCTGAAGATCTCGATACGGGTATCCGTACAGTGCTGGAGTATACCCTTCGAACATTACCTAAGCCTTAATAAGAACAAATTACCCCCGAGACTCTATTTCACATCTTATAGGACCTTATTGGGTCTCGCCGCCTCGCTGCTTTACTACATCCATTAAATACTCAAATTCAGAAGCGCTCACGCGGCTCACGCTTAGCCGGCTCTGTTTCAGCATCTGCATATTCTCAAGCGGTTGACCTGACTGGCCCATCTCACGAAGTTCCTTCAGTCCGATCTGTTTGTTGAACTTACTGCGGAACTTGACGTGCACGACGCTCCATTTCGGGTTATCGGGTTTGGAAGAAGCGTCGTAGTATGGTGCCTTGGAGTCATGTGCCGATACTAACATACAATAAGGAGCAAATCCGTGCAATTGGGGCGGAGCACACTTACAGTCGGGGGAATGTTCTTGCACGATCTCCATTGTACCCACGATGCCCGGCTCTTTGCAATTAGAGTGGTAGAAGAAAGCTACGTCGCCTTTCTTCATGGCGCGGAGGTTATTCCGGGCGACATAATTACGAATCCCTGATAAGCTCGTAAGCATCTAGATGTCATATATAAAGCAGAGATAGCTGGTTACCAGCTGGAAAACTAGCTTATTATAAATATAAAATCTTACCATCCCAGGGTTCAGGTTCTGTTCGCGACGCCAAATCGTCAATAGAGAATTTGACATCAACGCCATTTTCAAACCGTGACTCGGGCTCAGCTTTTAACAGCCAATACGACCTTTCGGAAGAGTCGGGCGTCTCATCTGCCTCAGACTTTGTGGCTGTACTTGGCTGCGTGGTACTCTTCGCCTTCTTTGATTGTGGATTTTTCTACGGCACTCTTAGATTCATTTACTTAAAGTGCAACGATGATTTAATACTACTGAAAAAAACACAAATTCTTACTGGAGATGCCTTTGAATTAGGCAGCTTCTTGGAAATCTTCTTCTGGTCCGTTTTGGGGAGTTGAGTCGCGCTTTTTTCTGTCGACTTGTTCTCAATAGCATCGGTCGCTAGATCTGGAGCTGCTGGTTTGCGACGCGTCGATCTTCTTAGACCAGTAGCGTCCGGCGCGGTCTCGAGCTGGCTTGCTTTTCGTTTCACCATGTTAAATGATTTGATTTCCCTATACTGGAAATAAGTTCCGAACGAACGAGTAAAAATTAGGAACGTTTCCGGATATATTATTAAACAATCGACGAACGACGTGAAGTTTGATGTTGTTCTATCTGAAGTCCATACGAATTAACGGTTAGATGCTTAAATGAGAGAGGTGCGCACGGTCCAGATGCACGTGGGTATATTCAATATATCTTTTTACGAAAAGTTGAAGAGTCGACTCTATTGCTCTTGACCCCAAGAGACGTTAACTCCCTAGGTACATAATCTACATATATGCCTAGCGGTATATTTGCATATGAGCCCCCTTAATGGTCCTTGTCAAAGACCGAACTGTATATACCGCAGTTCCGTTATATGATAGTCGCCTGCATCTCTCGTTGCCAATATTGTCCCGCCAGTCCCAGCAAAGGCTGATACTAGGTGTAAATGACGGCCACCAAGGGAACAATATCGGATATGCCATGTTCTCCTAATGTTCGATGGAGCCGTATATTCCGATACTCTCCATCCACTTGTTCGTACAGGCATGGATCCATGAGCCGCAGACCCCCATGAACAACATCCGCAACGCGGAAATTCTTGGACTGCTCTATTTCGTCCTTCGTCGCCTTCGTCAGCATGGGTCATATGCGGTTAGACATACCATAACCTTACCAGGTAGACTTTTGAATCCATCTTCTTCGAGGTTGCGTGAGACCCAGGCGTTAGCGCCATAGCAGCAGTTGAGAAGCATGACGACGGGCCAGTCAATATTAGCATCATCGCTACGTGAGCCGCCCCGTCGAGCCACGCCAAAAGGCCGAGGCGTTGGCCTTCTGGAACTCCTATGCCCGTGGCTAACGTAATAAACTACTAACAGCTCGTCAGACTGTAATACTCGAGTCCAGTCCTTCAAAAACTCGGTAGTTTTCTCGACAGGGTCATCGGTCATGATATAATGATCTTCAGTTTACCATCCCCATTCAGACAATGTCGTCACTAGCTTGGTAGCTTCGTGCGCAGGTCCATAATGGCCATTGTCGAGCTTTTCGCCATGCCAATGGAGGATTATGGCCTTGATAGTGCAATACTTCCTTTCTAGTTCGTTGGTGTCTGAGCCTAGCATCGATGCCTCCTTTCATTTTTCTAATGGTGAGGCCGATAATGCAAGTGACATTGCCTTGGGGCTATCAATAATTAATGATAGTCTGTTTAGGAAATGATGGTATAATTAGGCTCGGTGTTCTATGAGATTTGGAACGAGATGACCATATAAGACATAATACTTGCGAGGTAAAGGAATTCCTTACTTTTGAAGGCTTAACGGCGGATCAAGTGTTGGCAATGAAGCAAGATTGGGGCGTTATGAGACTGTCTAATGACGCTGTCTAATGACGCTGAAAAATGGTATCGTATATGGGATATCGTATTTCGTAGTGTTTCTCACCCTGCCTCTCCTTACTATGACAGTGGAATGAGGGTGCCTCTGGGAATGATAGAGAACTACATGGCGACTGCACTCCCTGTAGTTATTTGTCGGAACCTAACCTTTAGGATAGGCATTTCACAGAGTGTTCTTGACACCATTGTGCCTTAGTTGTACGGGGTAGTTCAAGAATGTTTTACTCAACTTGGAGGTGCACTTCAGCCAACGTCAACTTCACCCCTATCAGGGGAAATTGGACATAATCTAGACGAACTGGTTGGCTCGGGTGCTTCTGTACTGCATAATTCCAATGAGGATGGCGAACACGATGCGAATCAAATTAACCGTCAACTACCGGCCATTAGGTATCAACTCACAGCCTAACAACACCCCTTCCAACAGGCTCGCTGAAAAGCCTCCATGGACTAGAACACAGCAAATCTCGATAAATATCCCCTCAGACGGCTTCCAATAATAGCCCCAATTCTACTAGGGAATCTCATAGTCATGTGCCTCATACCACGCAGCCGATACCAATTGAGGGCTTCCAGGACATTAACACGATACAGAATGTTCAGTGGCCAATATTTTGAGTGTTCTTCTCGGACTCCTCAATGTTTCCAGTAATAGCGGCTATAACCCGTTGTAGGTAGGAAAAGTGATGGTAGAGCTGCCTCGCGAGCTTTCTTCTTTAACTTTGACAAGTTACAAATGGGACTAGATTTCATCTTCGCATTTCGTAATTTTAAGTATACCTTTGTGCTTCAATTGGTTCTATATTCCTGTGCTTAGGTACCTAAGAGGTATGTTTTAGGTTTGTTTTTGAAGCTTTGCGATGGGTTGGACGTCCAGTAATAGTGTTGGCTTTCGCCTCCTCATACCCAAAGGGTGCTGCGCATTAATTAGAAAAAGGCCAGTAATTAAGGATTGATCCCAGACATTTCCAAATAGGAGGCGAAAGCCAGCACTAATGGTGTCAATATCTTGCCTCGTGCTATAGTTCTAGAGAAATTCACCAATTGCTAGGCCAGACACGATATTTCGCAGACAACCCCCCCAAGCTTTACTACTAACATTAGGAGGTACTCAGGATATGAGTTATATGTGTCTGTACTTTCGCTATTCAATTTTAACTGTTAACTACCTATATAATAACATATTGCAACTTTGCAATAACAATCCTTCGAAAGCTAAAATAGCCATTGTTTTATCCGAGTGACTCCAAATACGAAGATCTGCATTATGCAATTGCTTTCGTTTTCCGAAAAAAAGGAAAAAAGAAACCAATGGCGGCGAGCTATTAAACTTAGCGTGGAAAGCCAAAGGATAATTCCCAAGAAAACTATTAAATACCACATATAACATGCGTTCAACTTGCGCCTATAGGTAACCTATACTTTAAATATCATGAAGAAATAAAGGATCGTGGTATGACTGGGGAAATATTACGTCTGACGAAGAGGGAAGATACGCGCTCCCAAATTCAGCATTAAGAAGGTGAATATTGTTTATTGGTGAACTTTTGGAGGCTATCCAGCTGGCTGGGCCATCATCAGCCTTGTTGATCCTTAGCGCTTACAGAGATTCCTAGCATCTCCATAATACAAGGCTAAGCTACCCTATCATGTCTACCTTTTAAGAACGCATTTTGAAATTGGCTATGCAGCTATGGTACCGCTGGGCTGAGTAGACTACCAACACAGACCAAGGGTTTGCCTTATTGGTTTAGTTTGGCATGCAAGCTAAGCGAGCCAAGCAATATAGTAACTCATCCCGTGCAGCTCCAACGACGCATTGTCCCGTTAGGTGACCATTCAGCTGTTTGCGTTCGAACTCGACATCGCTTTTACCTAAGGGAGAACACGACAGAGAATGAGGAGGCTTGCAGCTCTCCACATGGAACGTACCAATCCAACATGCTGCCACCCATGCTTGGTAGCAACTGTCACTTACCACCCCGGGTCACTCTAATTTTCTTTTCTTTTCTATCTTCACATTCCGGGACTCTGACCTGCTTTCCTCTTGCAAAATTTCCGGCTTCGTGAAAAGCTAGGAGTATAGTCGCAATGAAGTTACTGTTCCTATTGTTAGCCGTGGCGGCCAGGTTCTCGCCCATCTACGCCCAGACAAAAACTACAGGAGGGGCCGAGCCCACGGCTACCGAGTCAAATGAGGCGGTCACGCATACTGTCCGGGTCGGATTACAACATGATTTTCAGCCTGATACGATAAAGGCGAATCCCGGCGATACGATACGTAAGTTAGACTAATACTTCCACTGAAGCAATACTTTAACATGTTCCTCTTAGGGTTTAACTTCTACCCCAAGAACCACTCCGTCGTTCGAGCAGACTTCAAGAAGCCCTGCATACCGTGGGAGTTAACCAATGACCCTGCCGAGAGCTTCTTCAGCGGCCCGGTGGAACAAGATACGCTGCAGACGCCAATTCCTACTTGGGACTTAAAAGTGAACAGTACAGACCCAGTCTTTTTCTATTGGTAAGTGTAACAGAGACCCTGAGATTCTAATTGTGATGCTGATCAAATGAAAGCTCCGCACCCGGGTCTTGTATTGATTGGAAGATGGTTGGCGTCATTAACCCGGTATGCGTCTAATGGTTACCTGTCATGTTAACAATATGTGTTTCTAACTTCGGTAAAGAATAAGACATTCACTTTGGATATCCAAAAAGAATTTGTCGCGAACTCGACGTTTCAACTCAGTCCCGGTGAAGAATTCCCAGACGAATCATCGCCCTCCAGTACAGCAGGGTCAGGCAGTAATCCAACGTCAACGTCAACGTCCGAAGACTCATCCGGTGGATCCGGGGGGACATCGCTCTCCGGCGGGGCTATCGCGGGGATTGCTATCGGAGGTGTTGCTGTCATCGCTGGCATTGTCGCCTTGGTCTATATCTGCGGTAGGAAAGGCGGGATCGAAAAGGGATACCGACGAAGCAAGTTGATCAATACGGCGCCGACGCAGATAGTCGAAGCGAACTACAACGACTATGGCGCCAAGAGTCCTCCCATGGGTTCGCCTTACGCCGTGTCGTACGCGGATCCGTACAGATCGCCAAGTCCGGGAGCCATAAGCTCTCAAGTTGGAAGCCCGCATAATTCGTATTTGGGGCATCCGAGTCCCGGGATTCCACCATACGGTCCTGCCAGCCCTCCTTTTCCTGGACAGGAACAATACCCATTGTTGTAAGGATATTCATGCCATTACGCTCCAAGACTTTAAAATCTAACATAGAACAGTGAGGCACCTGATTCTCAAAGAAACCCGCCAGTAGAACTCCCCGGGAGCATGGATCACTCGTATTTGCGTTAATAAATAATGTATATGATCTAAAGCATGACATCTACATAGATGACTGCTTGAATACCTTTGGGTTATTCCGTATAAACACTGTAATGGCGAAATAGAGGGTTGGATATTGGATATTGATATTGCATTAGCACGGCGCTGGGAGTTTTATTGAATATCGTTGTTTTCATGATACCTAAACACACTGGTGCTATATTCATGTCATAACGACGATTAGGTTGTCATGGCGGGGACGGGAAATGGGCGGAATATAAGCTTGTGATGTATATGGAAGTAAAACTAAAACTGTCTTACCTAATACGAAACGATACATTGGTGAAGTGAGCTTCGCGAGACCCAAAGAGAGATGAGAAGCCAGAAAAAGAAGACATGTTTTTCCTATCTTTGTTCTCAACGAGTTGATCCGTATAGATAACTGGGAGGTACCTAGAATTTTATATTCCGAAATGATGGTTTAGTGGATTGTTATCTATTCACCCAGAGAATACTTCGTCTTCTAGATATGTCGTTTACAAACTTATACCCGTGCATTCATAGCAACGAACAATACAGTAAGTATGCTGTGGAGGTGTGAGTAAAAAGAAAGGAAACGCAACTTTATTAAAACAGGAAGAACTGCGAGTCCAGCTGAGACTGGGCAGCTAATATAGCCATATGTTCTTGGTTCTATGTGTCTCTGTAGCTTAAACACAAGTTAATATCATTTTTAAGGCTCATACATGCCACGCAAGTGATATGTCAGAATATAAACTCTAGTTAAGTCAGTTTTCCGTAATAGACACGGATGACAATCTCATTCATCGGATGAAGCTACTATGAAGCGATATCAAACAGGAATCCAAGTATCGTCATTTTCATCCCTTACAGCCACACTATTGCCCACTTTACGCGATAGCGGGCGAGCAGGGTGTTAGAGAATAGAAAACGGAGGAGTATAGATTAGCTCAAAAGCTTTTCTAGATCATCCAATCTCTCATATTGTGAAGTCATGTTGCCTTACCACATGACGCCTCATGCTAGTTAAGATATTTATCAAAGAAATATACCAGAATGAGGCCGGTTTCATAGTTTATGTAATATAAGGTTTGAAGGTCGTAAATCCAATAACTACTTAGAAATGCGACGCGGTTTTCGTAGTATTTGACACGTATAGAGGTATACCCACGACGGTTCTATAGCAGTACTTACCTACTTCATCCATTCTCGGAAACGGGCATATGATAGAATCTACTGGCTGTGTTTTGAATATCACGACGAGTAGTCGAGTTGAAACACATTCAATGGTTTTATGGTAGTTACGGTATATTATCATTATTAGATCTCAACCTCTCCAGCAAGTGGCGGGCTATCCTTTGTTTTTTTGACTTTTACGGAATTTTGCCGAAATAATAAGGTAGCGAAAGGAACACGGCTTATTTGAGGTTTGCTTGACCTCTATTTGAAGTCTAATAGTATTAAACACTAGTGGCAACTTCGTACCCTCCTTCGCTAGGCGTAAAAGCTTGAAATTTGATGTTTAATACCAAGTGTGGAACGTACAAGGCCATAAGTGCCGTTTATAGAAGTCCTAGCTACGTATTACCTATTAATTCAATAGTATGTATCTCGACTGCTAGCCAAACTCTCGAATTTCGTAGCAGCTTGCTAGATTCTATTAATTACCTACATATCTAGGTAGTTGTGTAACCCACCAGATCATCGGAGAACAGGTATCTGTGTTAATAAAATTGGATCTGTCTGATATATCAGGTAGCTTACCTGGGCACCTGATATGATAGGTATTAGTTATCAGACTATAAGACGTTATTGGTATACCTGAAGGAAAACTGCTTAAGTCTCTTAGGTGAAGATTAAGAGTAGATGCCTAAGATATACCCGAGGTCATCAAGTAAACTATTATAGATTCAAAAAGAATGTTATGGTATTTCTTCGATAATAAGCTAGAAAATATCCGCGTACTTCCACGGAGACTGATCCGGGAAGCGCGTGATATAAAGGAGCCTCGGAGGCATCGCTCTAGTCAATTTGAGTATTTACTAGTCTAGTGCCCCAGTCACACCGGAGTAGCTTCTATTCAACAGCATACAATAAGTCCTACCATCTGGCTCACATGGTCTTAGTAGAGTGTTTTCATAGGCTACCAAGGTAGGCATAATAACTCCAACTTTATATTGCTTGCCTATCTATCATCCTGTTTAACGAACCCCATAATTAATGAAGACTTGTTTTGATCCTAATAATAGCAAACATATAAGAGAGTGTTAGCGGATAAATACATGTATATACTTAAGTAGGCAAATTGTACAGCTATTAAAAAAGTGTAAAAATCTTGCCCTGTAGATGATAAGGGGAAAAAGTAGATGCTTCTTACGGATATTTAGTCAAACCTGATTCGTGGTTTGAGTCGTGTGATCGCTCTTAGTTTCGATACGATCCGCATTATGCAGGTAGGGAACACCCAAGGCAGCCGACATGCTAACCGACTGCCTAGTATGTGCCATGCTACGATCAGTCGAAACATGAAAATTATTACGCAAGCATCGGACGATCCGATCTGAGTGGTAATCTAGGTCGCTGTGGAAGGCTTGGTGGCATGCTCTGGCGCCACAGGAAGTCCACCCCTCTCCTATACGTACACTCTCTTATACATACATGATGTACAGTATGTACTTGGAGTCTATCGGTACCTCCATCACGAGACTTCTGCTGCGAGCATGCACCATTTAATGCTGGCTGCGGCTTGCCCTTAGTATACTGTATGTAATCTCACCGCTACCATGTAGGCACATGCGGCCTCCGATGCCTCGCATGATGCATAGTCGATAATCAAGGCAGTGAGTCAAAAATTTAGTTCCAGCAACTACCCTTTTGATCGAGGCTTAGTTGTAATTGGAGAATTAAAAGCTGCATATTTCGGCCAATAATTCGTAGCAATTGATCGGAACTACCGTCAGATATCTTCGCTCCATTATGACAGCCTTCTATGTTATACTGCTACCCTGGAGATAAGGTGGCGAGACGAGTTGGGGGCTAGACTTGGTAGAGGACATATTGTACTTCCTGAGGCTAGCCTGAATTCGGATGCGTCCGCGGGGGAGTCATACAGGATTGATGCCTAGATAGCTTGATATCGACTTGTAGGACTTGACAATGGTCTCATGATATCACAAGTCAAGTTGTCGTTGTTTGTTCGAGGTGATGACGTTTGTGGTGAGGTCGGACCTGTCCGAATCTGTTTGATAATGAGCTCTTGATAATGGGTGTTTGCGGAGACTGTGGTCATTATCTAATATGTATGTACATACCTGTAGGCACCTACACAGCCACTTCAGCTAACTCAGCCTCATCAATTGAGGCCAAAGTGGGTTGTTTCGAACCCCCCCAGGGTTTTTTAGTTGGCGATGCAAATCTGCCTAGCGTAGGGCTGAATCGTGTAATTCGCTATCTTCCACAGTCCTAGGCGGGGTTTAACCCATCTAGGAAGACGGGATCTTTCTGCTTCCTGTCGTCATGACCGAAACTTCTTAAAATGTGACGAAATAATCCAAACTCTTGCATCAAGATATTGGAGATATAGTCGGTTGCCTCTCGGACGTTCTAGGGGCCCACTGAATCCTTTCCTGGTTTTTGTTCTTTCGAAGGCAAGTGTACGGTGAATGTATGTTACAGATAAGCGCGAAGGCCGTTGCCATGGGCCGTGGCACAGATGCCGTAGTAAAGTGGTGATACCTTTACATCACTGAGGACCAGCTCTAACGAAGTTTTACATACTCAACATTGATATGCTGACGCAGCGCGTCGTCCAAAAGTAGCACTAGTGACATGGCACGTCAGCTGTATTAAATATTTGGTTGCTCATTTCGCTGCAAGTTAATCCGAACAGCCGGAAAGAGTGGTGATAAAAGCAATTAAAAATAATTCTGACATTCTGACATTCTGATATTATTATCTACGTAAGTTGCGAATAAGGGGGAAAAATGGGGTGAAATATTTTTGGCAAGTATTGAACTTGTGACAATTTATTTAACCCGTACGCGTAATACCTATGGTTGTGTATGGTTTGTGTTGAATTGGGAAATATGTATTAATAGGTTGGGGGGTGCGGCAAATATTGCAAAAATCCGGAAGCGAGCATTGGGCATCGACAATCGACAAGCGACACGGAGATGAAAATCCTTCATCATGCAATCGAAACTTGTCAAAGCTGAGCTGAGCTGAGCTATGTTTGACCTGTCCCCCCTTTTCATCTCCCTTTGAGTAGGTAGGTATATTCTTGGGAATTATTGAGTGTGTGTCTATAACGCGTTGTTGATGATTACGAGCCCTCCAATTGATGTATGCACCAATTAGTGAGTGCCTATGTAGTCCTACATACCTAAGGTATCTTTTTTGCTGCCTGGGATTAGTGTACACATATTAGGGTAGTTTTTCTACATGTCTGCGCTAGCACGAGTACCTACATTAGCTGAATATTAGTTGATTGATAATAGGTAGGTACCTACCTGATAGTAAGAAAAAGCAATGTAGCCTAGAATTAGCACATAACACGTGATATACAAACCTTGGCTAAACTGTTAATGGTCAATTGAAGAAGAGGGGTTTTTCAAAAGAATGACTCTTTTGTTTTTACACTTCTACATTGTACATACAATTCATTGTACATTATGCAAGATTTGGCAGAGCAACCCCGGACTTTTGCGTCTCACAAAAAAAGACCAAATGATGAATTGCTAATTGTCGTGTTTCCCGTAAAGGTGTAACTTTCAACTTACACAGAGGGCACGTGTCCACGGGAAACATCAATGTTCTAGATCACCAGCCTTCGAAGTCAGATAGTTCTCACTTCTACTGTTGGTACAAATGCTTTTGCCGGTGTAAAGTGGCTGAGTGTTTCCGATCGGGATAAGTTAATTCTTGATGCTGTACCAGGTAAACTACCAGGTAAACTACCAGGTAAGCTACCCTGGTATCTATCGCCGACTTTGCAGCTTTGCCACGATGCGACCAGCTACCCTAGGATTTGGAGTCTTGGGGCCTTGCATCGATGTGCGGGAAGGCTATGTCCTCCACATTTGACGCCAAATCACATCGAGGTCGATGACTCTCTCGGAACCCATTTGGTCGACGAGATGCATCATAGCGGGTGCAAACCTTCTGCAGGTCACCACCTCTCGCATTGGTAACTACTAGGTAACTATCAATCTAGCACATCTAGCACATCTAGCCCATCCTACCTAGAGCTTACCTTAGGTTGTCACCCCATTACCGCACACTGCATTCCACAGAATTGGACATGTAGCAAATAGGACGAGTCGAGAGATCCGTTCATGCATACCTACCTTTTAGTTACTACCTATGTCCCAGAGTTCCTCCCCGGCAGAACTACTTTCTTATGTTGATTCTTAGAGTCACTCCCCGCGCATGTCTCACGCCGCGCTTTGTATCATGCAAATCACTATCCTATTTGCTTGGTCTACAATTCTTGTAGCAGTTGTAACAGAAATCTCTTTACGCGCTGATATAGAACGAACTCGTCTTTCCAGCCTTATGAGAGGGGAAACGTTCAAGGGTCGTTCATCGGCGGCCTCTATTTGGGTTGCCTCTTGCGCATCCTCCCGTCTCGAGTCTATCAGCAAAAAAAAAAAACTCAAAAAAAAAAAACCTCGAGTGAGTGGCCGAAGAGGGCGATCAAAACTGGGATCCCTCATGGAACGAACCCACGCGGTCGACCTTGCCATGGGTGGTACCGCGTCCATGGGTGTGAAGCTACACACTCAGCTACACACCCATCCAAATTCACCTTGTACCCCAGTCCGGTCACCCGTCTTCCTTAGGCCAAACACTGCCTCTCTCGGCCGTGAACATTATTGGCTCCGTCTGGAAACATACCATTCCTTTCTGGTGTGCAACCGATACGGAAGAATGATTCATCGGCCCTGGTAACGCAGGCACCCAAGGAGTGAACATGGGTCAGAAGGAAAGGGATGTCGAACCCCTGCTCGAAATTATTATGTACACCACAAGACGAGGGGAAAAAAAAACCTACAGGTATGTACCTACAGAAAGTCCTGAGAATTTCGATACTCCCATACTTAAAGCACCGAACCCTACCCCCCCATTCCTGTTAGTTTTACCTCTTTACAGCACATCTCGTTGGATCGTCTATCTTGAATCACCTTACGGAATTCAAGAAGGTGTCAGTTACTAGGCACCAGTCACTTCTCGAAAGCATACAAATTCCTCAGGCTTCCCCTTCCATATCACCCAGAGAATTCCTTTCCCGATGCCCTCATGTCTCTAGGCCCAGAAGCTGAACTCCCTATTAATCATTCCGTCTCTGACACTGCCGACTGACCACACTGTCGTGGCATCTTACCCAAGGATTATCGTCAACAACTCTGTCTACAACCACAAACATTCACCTGCATTAGTCTCAACTGAAATCATTCCGGCTCAGGCCAGCGTATTGCTCGGATCGCATTCTATCAGCAACTTCCGAAGTAACCGTCCGAGACCTCAGATTATTCAACCTAACCCACCGCGCATTAGTCGCATTATCAACACACCAACCGACACGATGTGCCACAAGAACATTTTCACCTACGTTTACCCTGACGGGCACAGCGCTGAGCAGATCAAGCACGACTTATGCGACAACTCGCGCCACAGCCTACCATGCAAGCTCACCAAGACGTTCCAACACCCAACGGAATATGTCCGATCCGGTCAATTAAGCCCACCAGGATACAGCTTTGGCCAATTCCCGCCCACTCCACCACTCTCGTCTCACTCCGCTTCTGACTCGGAGCACTCTTCCAAGGGGCGATCAAGTGTCTACATCAATGGCGAAAAGGTCGTCGATCTTAACAGGCGCTCGTCGCGACGCGACAAGGGTGAGCGCGCCGGTGACCATACAGTCTACGTTGACAGCCCGCCACTATCGCGCACACCACCCCGCAAATACGACATACCGCGCAGCATGCCTTCTAGTCCCCACGAAGAGACTATCCGCGTGCGCGAGTCGCGGCACCGCGAAACGAGCGCAGACGAGCGCGACAGGTCTACTTCATCGCACAGCCGACCTTCTATCGAAGTCAAAATAATCAACGAACCGCGACACCGGCGACACGGGTCTAGCAAGTCGAGCTCGCAGGATGGTGATGAGGAGGAGCGTCGCCGAAAGCGCAGGAACAGCCACGTTCGATTCGAGGACGAGGAAAAGAAAGATGAGAAGAAGAAGGATGAGAAGAAAAAGAAAGTCCAATCCGAAATTGAACGCGCGAATGAGGATATCGCCAACCGGCCTCCTATCCCGACTACAACGGTACCAGCCAACACACGATACCGCCGAGGCTCAGTAGCCGTTGATCCCAACGATGCGGCGCTTGTACTTGCGATGGACCAGATAAGCTTGGAACGCGAGCGAAAGGCCAATTTAGACCGCGAGAGGCGGCGGCGCGAGAAGCGTGAGCGCGATGAAGAAGAGGCGCAAAGGCAACGACTGAGAGACCGTATGGCTCCCAGCCGCCGGGCCACTGTTAGCGACTCCCGAAGCCTAGGGCGAGCTCGACAGAAGATAGTTTACGATGATGGAAGATACCGCTGGGAGTAAAACAACCGAAAACCCAACAAAAAAAAAGGTTCAGAACAGTGTAAAACTTTTGCATGTAAAAGGATACGACTACGGCGTTGGATTAATGATACCTGGGCACTGCGATGATGACGTGGTTTGTATTGGATTTATTTGGTTTGCTTTTTCCCTGTTTCGATAGACAAATGCATGGCTGTTTTTTTCTCTCTATTATTCACTGTTCAAGCCTGTATTGGTATCGCTCATACACAATCGGTTCATCCCCTTTGGTTTATGAGATTTTAGGGAATTGGCAAACCCGATTTTTTTTTTAGAAACATTTATCTGTTTTCAATGCTTATACCATTTATACCTGTACTTATCGTACCCGCGATATCACTGATATGTATGTAGGTAGTTACCGTAGTTAGATAGTATTATTAGATTCGAGATACCCAATAGTTAGAACTACATAGCTTAGCTGACTTAAGACATCCAATAGATTACTAGTATGTACATTGTTCGCCTGGTCGACGTGGAGAAGTTGTTGATATTACTATTTCTGTGCGACAAATAAATTGGTTCGATGGTATTCGTCAATGAATGTTACTGTCTGAGTACCTAGGCAACGAGCTACCCCTCCAAATCTCCAAAGAGTAAGGCAAAGGCGACTCGAAATGGTCGAAGGTCAGAAAAGACAAGGGGAGGGACAAAAAAAAAGTTGTGCGGGACACACATTTCGCTCTCCCTATTCATCCAAACAACCCCCTATCCCACACACACCACATACTACACGCATACACCCCCTAGTTCAACTCTTTCAACCCAATTCCCACTCACGGATATTGCTCACGGCCGATTGCTGCCTGATTGGCCCCTCCTTGACTTTCTCTTCCCGGTCCAGCCCGTCGAACCCGTCTTACCGATCTAGGTATTCTTCATCACATCTTCCCTGATCTTCCCAACATCATCGTACATTATCGCATTAGGTATCGCATTATCGCATTATCCCACATTGAGGCCGAGAAATACTACTAGTAGTTAGCGATCGACTCCCGCTCGTCCCGTAGATCCCTCACCTTTGGCTTGGTTCGGAATAGTGGCTATCCAATTCCAATTTTTTTTTGTCCTTTTTATTTTCTTCTCTGCCCCTCCGAATGAGTACCCCTCAATCTGTCCTCAATTTGGGTTCCCCAGTCAATCATAAAGAACAATTCGCAGGCTGCCTACCTATTGGTCAGTCCACCGCCTACCTACATTGTGCTAGATTAGGCAGATCTAAGACTCTTGCAGAACCGGAGTCCTATTCTCCTCGTGGGACTGTATCTTGTTTATCACGGCATAATGCAAGTACTTGGCTACAGGAGGTAGGTATGTAGCATACGGACTCCTATAGGTTTCCATCGTACTCGACGCATACCCTGGCAAGGTATCTACGATGTCTTTGTCTTAGGTAGCTGTCAAGTGGTTGCATATTGGTATCGTAGGTTAGTGGATAGCCTGAGAAGGCAGACAGATAAAACCACATGATACCGTCGTAGGAATGTCCCCGCGTCGCATTCCGCTTGTCGATCTTGTTGGCGAATGCCATCTTCGGGTCTAGACCAGCGCCGCCGTATTGTCTGTTGTAGGACTTACATGGACCGTCACTCACTGACATCGTCAACGAACAGGCAGCGATCTATGTGACGAAAGGAATCATATAATGATAGAATGATCTTCTAGACGGATAGGTCAAGTTGGCTAGCCGCCTTTTACGTTCGGGTTCGGGAGATCCCTTACGTCGCTATCCATATCAACTTTTACCTATATATTTCATTAGTACTGCCACAATTTTTTCGACCAATCAGATACTTAGAATCGCCCCGCAGTTGGCGACTTTTTCCTCTGCCATTCTATCGCTTAAGGTCTAAAACACATGCAAATAATATAGAAATGTCATGCAAAACGAGCTCTATCCAACGATATTAATTATTATATCTTTTACGCAATAGTAAAGCTATTCAATTGATTCTACAAAAGATTTATCGGACGTGCGCTGAGGTGTGGCTAGCCAATCAAAGGCCAGACTTATATGTGGCGTAAAAGGCACTCTTGAAGCTAAGCACTCCCCGTAAGCGCTTGCGCGAACGGGTAACGCAGCTAGTTCTAGACAAACTTTTTTTTTTACCTTCATAAAACCAGCAGTTCTGCCATTCCCATCGCCGGCGACGTTCCCACTGGCCAACGGTATGTTGCATCGACCGGCTTGGCGGCCTGAACAATTTTATAGAAATGATGGCATGGGATTGTCAAATTTCATGATACCGCACCCACTCGCAGTCATAGAGAGCGGTGTCCCCATCGTCTTCTCCCCCATCGCACCACCACACCCAACCCAGGCCAGGGTAACTAGTAGGACTCGAAGGGTCCCGTGGCTTGATACTCACCCACACTTGGACTTCTAGGTGGGGTGGAGTGGCGCATGTTCGGCGAGAGACGAATCGACCTTTGCTTGCTATCGGTCTCGGCTCGGGATCCGGGCTGTGACGCATGGCTACCTGCAGCACACCTAGGATTAGGTATACAACCTTGCTTATCCGCTATATAGGTAGATATACCTATGCACACATTCGGATAGCGGTAGTGGGAAAGTCTACCTAACTCTACACGATCAGACGAGCACCGGCTCCATGCGGGGATGTGGAGAACGTCAGAAATGGAGCTTTTGTGTGTCTGTGTAGTGGTGGTCTGCTCTGAGACATGCGTTTCTGTCGAGTCACGCTGTGCGTCGGTACGCATACTTTACATATCCATGCTGAAGATCTTGTCAATCTTGCGTTATGCTCCGCGTTATTGGCCAACCCTATGGAAGCAGGTTAGGGTTTGGAGGAATGGGTTGAGTTTATAGTATCACACCGTAAACTATACGAACGGGTGAGTCATTCTAGCAGTCAGATGCTGGTTGGATAGTATTGTAAATCATCCTGCACGATGCCATCAACTTTACCATATCAACACATAGTTATCTCTGTTGAAGAATTTTGTGGTAGCTATTAAGGAGTAACGTATGTTTCTATGTAACAGTAGATTGTCTTACAAAGCCTTAGTAGTTAGTATAATGGACTCACAAGTCTCACTACGAACCCTTTGATATAAGTATCGATCTCTATACGGACTAGGTATAAGTGGTTAAGACTAGTGCTAGGACTATACTACTGAGCTACTAGATCAAGCAACTACCGTAGGTGCCAAGAACGCTATACTATTGAAGCAGCATCTCCCTGTAGAATTTTTCGGTGAGTAACCGTCCACATGACTCCAGTTTACTAAACTGTCTTAGCCACTTACATCCTTACCCCGGGGAAGCAGGTTGTTAGAAACGCCTCGTTATTAGTCGAATTATTCCTGGATTGCCCATGAAGCTAGCTATAAACTAGTTATCATTACAGAAGCTTAAACATTAGTAGCCCCGCCGGGTTTATAGTATTGTGAGGGCTCCTATAGAAATGTAGTATAGACTGGACTTATGTCATTGCAACACCAGAATTTACTATTGCGCATTATACCTAAACTGTCGTTTACTCAAACTTAGTGCTGGGCAGTGCTAATTAGGTGACATGGGTCAACTTTCAGCTTCATTCAATAACCTACCATCTCCTTGGTCTTTAGTATATACTATACACTAGTTGAGCCCCTCGATGCCAAGATAAAATTTGGTCCAAGGAGGCTCAGCCGCAGAAGGGTGACCAATTAATTCAACTCTCGTCCTGTCGTATAAGCAATATAAGACCAGAATGCGTTGGCCGTTTATACGTAAAATAAGAAGTTAATCTTTCAATTTCATTTCTAATAACGATGGACTTATTCGTATTTTTTGATATGTTAGTCCGATGCTTTTTATAGGTACGTCTCAAGAGCGTAGAATGCAGGGACAAAGTTATAGGTAGAAGGAAATTGGAGCTATCTAACTAGACAGGATTGTAACAATGACTTCTAAGGACCCTGGCGCTCCTCACAAAACTTGTTTAATAGTGTGTAAAAAGATACTATGGTTCGAACTCCAGCCCGAAGACGTGCTCGCGACACCACACCATGCCTCACGTCGCATGAGCCGAGTGGCACTGACGATACGACCCATCTGCGACTTATGGGAGTAGGAGCTCGATTTGGAAAGACTCAAGGTCAATTCGATGCTTTCAATAGCAGACCTGACCAGGTTAGCCTGCGTGGAAGCTCTATGGGCATCTGCACTAGCGATGGTAAGAGGTAGATACTTAGATTCCCAGTCAAGGCTAAGAGTTAACGAGCTGACCCCTCAAAGACAGTATGTTCAGCTCGATACCGGGTCGCCTACGTGAGATAGAATCAGACTTTAATATCGCGATTGGACGTCTTAAGAAATGGATGAAATACTGCGAATTGAATCATCCCTTCTGCGGACGTCCGCACTTAAACCCCTTACTCCCAACGCGTGTAATAGATGTGTTTGCTTCCAACCGCAGGGTATCAGTAGTTGAAACCAATGGTCAAAATGGGAGATATATAACTCTCAGTCACTGTTAGGGTACATCGTCAACGTTAATGGCCACTAAGCAGTCTATTCAAGATCTTAAAGAGGGTATTGCTGTATCTTTTCTCCCCAAGACGTTCCAGGACGCGATCAAAATTACACAGCGCCTCAGAATCAAGTACCTCTGGATAGACTGTCTATGCATTATCCAGGATGACCCTAATGATTGGGGAAAAGAGGCGTCCGCGATGAGTCAAAGTCTATCGTAATTCCCACCTAACGATATCGGCAGCTGCTTCAAAAGACAGTTACTCCGGTTGTTTTCCAAAACGCGAGAAGGATTCATACGTCACCCCTGCAAACATATCGCTCGGGTACAGCACTCCAAGAGAGGCGACGGGGCCGAGGAGCCACGAACTAGTATACGAACACACTTCTCAGCCCGGGAAAAAGAACTTGGTTCATCTATTCGAGGAGTGGTTGCCAGGATCTAGCTTCCACTTCCCTCAAAGAATGGGGATGGGATCGTTCAGCAAACGATACGACCCGATCGCCGACGAGCCTCTCAGCTCGCGGGCATGGACTCTGCAGGAACGTCTGCTTTCTCGGCGTCTTATCCACTACGCCCGCGACCAGATGTACTTTGAATGCGAGACTTGTATCCAGTCCGAAGATGGATTCACGTTTGGTGACATCTACTTCGGGATGAAACGCCTTCTAGAAACGCAGCGTATATCCCATAAGCAGCACGGACTTTCCCAGACATCCGGAATCTCTTCCATCGTCGGCCAGGAGGCTGGGGGGAAGTACCCTGGAATTAGGTAGCAAGGGGGATAGCTCTCCTTGGTCGAGAACTATACGATGCGCAATTTGACGGTGCAGCGCGATAAGCTCACTGCGTTGGCTGGCGTGGCGAGAGCGGTGGCAGAAGAGACTCGGGATTGCTACTACGCGGGCTTATGGCAGAAGCACTTCATGGAAGATCTATGTTGGCGGATGTACCCCTATGAAGAGATAGAGGATCGGAGGGATGCGAAGATCACGCCGCTAACGGGAAAACAATTGGGGACTGTCCGTAGGCCAACTGAGTATTGAGCGCCTAGTTGGTCGTGGGCATCGCTCGACGGACCTGTCAAGTATATTCCGTTATCTTTCAGGAACCTAGTCTCCTCGATTATCAATTGTTCAACTGTTCCTGCCGGTAAAGACCCCTACGGTAGGGCATCGAGTGGTAAGCTGGATATAGAGGTAAGGCGAATTTTTCCAATAATAGTAACTCAGGCTTACAGCTGGCTGACACTTTAATAGGGACCCATATACGAAGTTAAACCCCATACGCCGAAGAAGAGGTGGGATCGACACGGCATCCCGGTGGAAATCGATCTAGAAGATGACCGCGGTATGTCGGCCGGGAGCTTGCATCTAGACGTACCAGAGGAGTCGATCTCGTACCCCTGCTACGCTCTGTTCCTGGATCCCTCGAAAGCGTTAATCCTGCGAACTAATGAGCTGGAAGCCAAGCGGAATGAAGACGGAACTAAAGATCCAAATACTCTAGTCTCTAAGCCGGTTCTGACGGCTCCTGATGTCAATCATAACATAGCCGAGCATCCGGAGACGAAAACTTTCGTTTTCCAAGCCATGTACCAAGTTGTTCGCATCGGAGTAGGAGTTTTTATCAAAGAACCGACGAAGAATAAAGAGCAACTTGAAAATGAAGAAGAGAAGGAACCGGAGATGTGGGACGAGGCGAAGCAGGGAAAGCTGACACTAGATAAGATCCTACACGTCGAGGGAGACCAGTCGTGGGGGCCGGTTACGAAGGATGATCCCCAAATATGGGTAACGATAGTGTACCTAGGTAATCATATTTGGATTTTGTTATATATTCCAATTACCAAAGCTCATTGGTCAAAGTGCCTAACCCCTTGCTAAGAGTAATTGCTTTCGCTAATGTGAGGTAAGATACTCATAACCGTACTCAAGATTGAGTATAGGTAATCAATCCGTGTATTGCATTGAAACTCGCTCAGAACTAAGTAATAAGGGACCGCGTTCATCCATCCTTCATTCCTCCGAAACTCTCCAGACGAGCTTCTCTCCGCTCACCCCTCCCGTCCGAAGCAATTCCAACGCCTTGGTAGCCCTCTCCAGCAGGGTACGTCCTTCAACCACGCGGATGCGATTCGGTACCACGTGACCGGCAGCTAGCATCTGAGGCATAATCTCCAGTTGTAGTTTCTCCTTGAAGAGTGGGTTCTAATTGGTAAGTTTGTGGTTAGTTCATGCTGGCCTTTCGGAGACCTAGGTCCTAGGAAGGGTTTAAGACTTACTCTCCAGTAAAAGAACGTCCGCACTCCGCGTACATTGACGCCTTCTGCCCACTGAGCGCTGGTGCTTGCATCCATCGAGTACTCGGGTACTTCTGTCTCCGTTGCGTGCTTCACGATGACCGGTAGCATAATCGCGACAGTCGTACCGCTCTGGGCGATCTTGGAAATCGGACTAACCGATCCATCTTGTGAGCCGATGCAGTCGACTATCAATGGAAACGCTGGGCCGTCCCCTTTCTTATATGCCTTTAGTAAGTCATCAACTATTGTTGGACTTTTATAATCAAAGGCTTCTTCGAGGCCTAATTTCTTCAAGAATTCGTGATGGCGTGGCGATGCGGTCGCAATCAAGTGACGGTAACCATAGAACTTTAGGACTTGGATAGTAAGTTGTCCTACCGAGGATGCAGCACCCCAAATCAAGATTGGGTCATCAGCCCTAGGTGGGACGTAGCCTTCAGGCTTCGGCCACGGAGTAGGGAGTCCCAAGTCAGTGGAGATGGTATTAAACGCTGTGACGAAGTTCTCCGGCAGCGTAACAGCCTCTTCCATCGAGAACTTATCAGGGATCTGTCGAGCTATTAGTTTTTTATACCTACCATGATAAGTATGGTTTTGTCTTCAAAAATGTCGCAAACCTTTCCAAAAACCCATTCTGGAGCAGTGGTGTACTCCTGATGAGCCTTCCACTTCGGTTGCTGATGAGCAAAGCCGAACACTCTATCACCAACTTGCAGGTGCTTCACATTGGGACCAACTTCGACAACAATGCCAGCTGAAGTTGATCCAGTTCTATATGGCGTTTCAATCAAGAGCCCACCGTCTGCCTGATGAAGGTCCAGGGGTGTAGAAGCTGTCCATTTGACATGGACGCGGATTTCATCATCTACTGGTGGGATCGTTGGGAATTGATGGATTTCATAAGGGGCTCGGGGAGCCACTATGACAAGACCGTTATGTGTTGGAGTCGTCATGGCGTATTTATTATATTCGTAACAATGTATCAATAGGATATTGAGTCAGTCAATGTCGCTGCCGCCAAGTGGTCCATTTCAATTCTGCGAAAACAGATTCGATTTTATATTCGAAGGCCTGCTTACAAATGTTACCCCCTTTCTAGAACGAGTGAGTGTATTTATAATCGATAGTATGGGGCTGTTATATAGAACCAATTACACTAACCTTGTTTTGGGTCGTAGCACTATTAATGATGCTAGCTAGGTACCTAACAAGTTGTTTGGAAGTTAGAGGGTTTAGGTAATGACACGATTAAATAGGAAGTATTGCGCGAGGATGAGGATTTAATTACGTTCAAATAGAGTAAAATAATTATAAAAAGGTCATTTACGCTGGGTATGTTTTATTACGGGTAGATAATGATGTTCCTTGAATATTCTACAGGTTTCGATTGTTCTCTTGACCGGTCGATATATGATGGCCCCACTCTTGCTTGTTAACACGATGGGAAAGATTGGATAGTGAATTTTTGTTGTTTAATATTGGTATAATCAATCACCTAACGTAATTTATTTTAATTTAGATCATTTCAGACGACTTATGCCTATCGTTTTGGTTTACTCTGAAAGATTTCATGTGTAAGTTGGGGATAAGTGTTCTGGCCGCCTATACCAATACCATGATAACTCATTGATGTTATCAATAGCTATAACTACTTGAACTCTGTAATACAACTCGAATGCGTGCTAATACGCCGCTTGGAACATGGATTGGCATAAAAGAGTTAAGATATTATTATTCCTTATTATTAAACATGATTTAGTAGTACAGGTGCTATGAGAGGTACGAAACATTTTCCCTGGTTCCTAAACTCCATTCCATATTTTTTCTTAATACGCAACCTGTACATTGAGCCCAGCCAATTCTCTTTCAAAGTTCCTATGTTGCGAAACTTGGTACCAGAACTTCTCCAAGAGTCCTGCTCCCTCCTTTGCGATCGTAACGGTCTCCTTCAAACTGTCAGGGGACACATTTCTCATGGTGACAACGCCATATGACTCAACCGCCTGCTGATTTCTTGACACTTGAATCTCTGGTAACGCGAACGCCAACTTGAATAGCTCAACTGCCTCTCCTGTGCCTCCAATGGCCTTAAGATGTCCAAACGCTTCGCGGAGCCAGTGCAGGGCACGCCCGCTCTTAGAAAGAGCCTTGATCGATTCAGCACCACCAGGAACGAATATTGCATCGAACATGGTGGATCGCACGCCTTCGAGGTGGTGGTCGGGTTTCACACCACTACCTGGTGTCTTCGATGCACCAGCTGGGAATATCTCGGACCTGCGTGTTCCGATGGTGAAGGGCAATGCGCTAGACGCTTTGATCGTGGTCTTAACAGCGCTGTAGACAGTGTTGTCAAAGCCGTCTGCAATGATAATAGCAATGCGTCGACTAGCAATCGTCGGCTTCGCTGGCGGGAATTCAAGCTGGCTAAGTTTACTAGTTTTCTTGCCGTGGTTCGGTCTGGTTCCCTTCTCGGGCTTCGGCCCTCCGACCAACTCGGCTACAGTCTGAGCAAGTCCCAAATCGATATCGGCTAATCGTTGAGTCATGCGCTCGTAGACAATGGGATCGTCGCAGTGGTCTAGTTCGAATGAGAATGCGGCGGCAACATGATTCTTCTCCGGTTCGGACAAGCTGTTATAGAACAGTTGGGCCTGGTTGTAATGCTCTCGGAATTTTGTACTCTTGGTTCGCGCCTTAGTACCTTGGACATTGAAGGGGGGCTCTGGGTATGCCCCTTCTTGCGCAGTGGCCGGCGGCCGTGCCTCAAACCTGTTGGGCCAGTAGTTAACTTGTCCTTTAGTGATAGTGTGTCTCCCTTGGCCATCACGGTTGAAGTTCATAACGGGGCAGACCGGCTTGTTAATAGGAAGTTCTTGCCAGTTGACTCCAAGACGGGATAGCTGTGTATCGAAGTAGCTAAAGCTACGTCCTTGCAACAGAGGATCGTCCGAATGAGCAATTCCCGGAACCATGTGCGCCGTGCAAAATGCAACCTGTTCGGTCTGGGGGAAATACTCGTCCACGTTCCTGTTAAGTTCGAGCTCGCCAATGTATCGGACCGGGATGAGGTCCTCGGGCCAAAGTTTCGTCGCGTCGAGAATGTCAAATTCAAATTCGTGTTCCCGATGCTCTGGGATCACCTGAATGCCGAACTTCCACTTTGGATAAGCGCCGTTCTCAATCGCCTCCCATAAATCCTTGCGATGGAAGTCGGGATCTTGACCTGCTATCTTCAAAGCCTCATCCCAAACTAACGAGTGAACACCAAGGTCGGGCGTGAAGTGGAACTTGACGAAGTGACGCTCGCCCTTCTTGTTAACTAGAACAAAAGTGTTTACGCCAAAGCCCTGCATCATCCTAAATGACCGCGGAATCGCTCGGTCTGACATCGTCCACATAAACATGTGGGTGGCCTCGGTATGCATAAACGCGAAATCCCAGAAGTTGTTGTGAGCCGACTGAGCCTGCGGCACCTCATTGTGAGGCTCAGGCTTCACAGAGTGAATAACATCCGGGAATTTGATAGCGTCCTGGATGAAGAAAACCGGCATATTGTTTCCAACGATATCCCAGTTGCCCTCTTGCGTATAAAACTTGACGGCAAACCCGCGCACATCACGTACGGTATCGGCGCTACCGCGAGACCCTGCCACGGTGGAGAATCGAACGAAAACAGGCGTCTCACGAGAGGTATCCGTAAGAACTCCAGCCATTGACACGTCCTCGGCGCTCTCGAATAATCGGAAGTTGCCGAACGCACCAGCACCTCGTGCATGGACAACCCGTTCGGGAATTCGTTCGTGGTCAAATCTGTGAATCTGTGGTAGAAGTTAGTGATAGTTATTAAAGTAATAGAAGTGGTCATAACCGACTCTTTCTCTAGAAAATGAGTCCTCTAGAAGCATAGGGCCCGTCTTGTGGTTACTGGTTATTCGTAACCATTCGTCGACATTGCCCATCTTCACGCCAAAGTCGGAAGTAATCCTATCCTTGGGCGACACCGCCTGGGTGACGGTGTCAAGGTCAGCGACCTTGCGGCCTTTCTCTCCGCCGACCATACTTTTCACTTTGCCCAACAGGGTGCTTGATGACATAAGTAGCAGTTAAGCAACGCCAGGCCAGGAGAACGTAATAAGTTACAGTGAAGAAAAGCAAGAAGAGAAGCTGGAAATCTTGTGGATGCGTCTACATCTCCTTCTTGTACTAGAAATGTAGGTTTCCTAGTGCCGCATCTGTCCGCGGACCTCAGTGGTCACCACCTCACATAGAATCGTGTGGCACGACATATCATTGACGTCAAGAAACCATCACGACCGCGAAAAGGGCTGGGTTAAGAGGGCTTGGTGTGGATATGATAAAGCGATATAGTGGATTGATTTCCCAATTTGCGAGTGAACCCCGAGTGCTTCATGGAATAGTCAAAAGTGTTGATGTAATATATGATACCTAGAGTAGGTAGCCACCTCGTCATATCCTTGTCATCTTAAGCTAGACCGTTGCAAGAATGAACCAATCACAAAAGCCATATTAGAACGCGACCACCACATCGGGAAAGCTCGGTTATCTACCGAGACTACGTAGCATCACGATCAACCAGTCGCCCAATAACTCGGAAGGAATTAGTGATGATGGAGGATCTGGACATGACTTTCACATACAATAAACGTGGCGTTTTCGGGGGCGAGAGCTCCTAACGTATGGTCCAATTGACTATTCTAATTGGCCAATCCCTGAGTACGCAGTACGCAGTACGACATATTTGTCAAAAAACATTTCGGAAAAAACCCTGGGGAGATCTTGGGCTCTTTTATATCCGATGCCGCGTGGTTGAAGAGACCTCTACAGTATACCTACTCCCTTGCATTGCGTCTTGTCTATTCTCCAGCTTTGCTAGAGTAGGTATACTACCTAGTTATAGGAGGTATATATGAGAAATGCAAATGTATATTTTCTAGGGCGTGTGAATTATAGTATTTTGAAGCAATTCGACTAGTTAATACGATTGAAGAATCTATGTATAAAGACTAATACCTGTCTCATAAAGCGAGGACACTTATTTAAAGAACGTTGGCCATTAGCACTCAAGGCAGGTTAAGAATCAACCATCAGATATAGCACGTGAAAAGAATAAACTTAAGTCATAAGACGCCTATTTTCACGGAGTAGATATTAAATCTCCTACGAGTACCATGCGAAAACGCCGTTCGCCTCCTAAGCCTTGCCCGGGTATCATAAGAAAACTAAAGCCATTGATCCGGATTCATTTATCCGTGACGTCCCTACCCCCACCCCATCCTAATAGTCCTCCTAATGAAATATCATACACCATCATCGTCCCAGCTTCCCGGCGTAACCATCATGATGAAGATGGCTCTTTTAGGACCCACTCATATTTCCGCTCTTGAAGCCGCACTATTGTCCAGACTTCTCTGTGACTACTAGCAACCACTGGGTTCCAACTAGCATAGCTTTAAGGTTGTATATGATAACCTGAAGGGCCCGGGGTATAAAACTGATTCTGGGCTAGTGGATCCACCTGCGGTACGAAGTCGGGCAAGTCAGGTTGCCCCTGAGCCATCACGTTATTCGGCTGGCCACCGAAAGACATTGGTACCGTAGGATTGAACTTGTACAGATTCGCGGTATTCCGAATCTGGCTGAATCCATCGGGTTTCATGGTCTCGGCTTGCGGTAACCCCATGTCTAAATTAAAGTCCATTGGTATATCCAGGTTACCAGCGGTCGGTGTTGGATTGGGGTGCCATCCGTAAGGTGTATAGGCTGACGAAGCATTGCTGTTGCCCTGGAGAGAAGAAGGTAAGGGTACGTCAGGTCCTATAAGTGAGTTAGGATCTTGGCTGTATAGATCTTCCGTGGGAGAGAGTGTAGACTGCATCAGGAGGGTATTCATGTTATTGGGAGCATACCCCGCTGGAGCCTCCTGATGTCCCTGCGACAGATCCTCCGTATATCCAGTATATCCGGCATAACTTGGATCCAACTGCAAGTTACTCTCTCCCGTCTCTATGTTCTCCGCTGTATCGCTACCCGTCTGGCTGTCTTTTTTTCTTCTGTCCCTTTGTGAGTCTAACTGACCGGAAGTCTTGTTACGCTTCGGATCACGGCCACGCTTCTTGGTATTCGATATCTTGTTCTCGAAAGCTGTAGAACGTTTCTTAACGCTTCCGTAGATTTGACCATTTCGATCTACAAGTTCTCCGCTCTTGGTTGCCTTGATGCCGTTCTCCTGAGCAACTCGAATCCCAATGGCGTTCTGAACGTCGCGCTCTCCGTTCAGCTTTCGGTTTGTAGCCTTTTGCTTTTAGGACGTCAGCCGTGTTTTCCTTGATTAATCTTGCATCAGACTTACGTTAAGCTCCGTTCTTGGGCGCCAAGCCAGACGGTGTTTGAAAGTAGCATCTTTAAAGAGGGAAATAACGACATCCTTAGACAACTAAGCCGGTAAGTGTTAAGACAATAACGATTTTAGGGGATCATGCAACATACTCTAAGGGCGTCGCACACTGCTTGGAACCTCTCCATAAAGGATCCGTACGAGTTATAGGGGGGCTCCTTGCAATAAAGGTAGTTTGGAAGCCTACACTGTCCTATCTGTGCGTCGCGTGTCGACATCTGGACTAATATTAGCATGGGGACTTGATTCAAGGTTGTATACTCTTACCAATAAAGGCCAGAGAGCCAACTCAAACTCCAAGTCAGCGTAATTCCCTTGCCGGAGGCGCCTGACGCTCTGTGAGCCTTCGGGTTCGTATGTCTGGCTGCAATCATGTGCAGCTTCGAATAGCAGCTTCACTAGTTGCTGCTGTGTATGGGCATCAGGTGGGAAGTCAGAACAATCACCCCTTGGGCGATTGTGAATTTTTAGGTACTGATCGTTGACTTGGCGGAAGTGCCCAAAGTCTCGGATCAATCCTTGATAGGTGCCGCTATTTGAAGACATCATCTGCTCCATTTGCACCTGGGTAGCTCCATGCGTGTCTGTACCCGAAGTAGGTGGCATAGTTGCGCCCACACTCGTTGACATTGTCTGGGGCATTTCGATCTGCGGGTACATGTTGTAGTTGTAGGAGGAAGCCGAGGTAGGATACACAGAACTTCTGTACTGCTCCTCCATCTGAGTGGTATAGCGAGCCTGGCCGTTGGAGAACATGATTTTAAATTAAAGTGGTAGCAAGTCGGTGAAGCGAATTGGTGAAGCAAGTTGGCAATGTGTAGATGCTAAAAAGTGAGGTAATGAGTGGGAGGAAACGGTAAATACGAATTGGGTAGGGTAGAATGGATATCAGATGAGTATCGGGGTATTTGTTCAGAGTATGAAGGGAATGGGTAGCCTCTAGTAAGGACGGGGGTTGAGGGCTTCTGGTTTATATTAAATTGGAAAGAGAACGACTTACTCTATGGAATTGTGACACGAGTAGCGGTTATGCTGTGTCGTGTGAGCAAAAGCAAGGATAGGAGCAAGTGGGATAGCAAAGAGCAAAGAAGAGCAACTGGTGATCGAGCAAAGTTGTGGATGATGAATTAGAAGATAGGATGAACAACACGGGACTTGCCTAGGTTTATATGTGCGACCTTAGTCCCCACGAAGGGGGTAGAATAGAAGACACGCCTCCCAATTCGGAAGTTATCGTGAGTAACTCGAATAGTAGAGAGATGCTAGTAATGAACATGACGCAGGGAGGTTTTGATGTCTGCCAATCACAAGGCTGAAAATCTAGTAGAATTCCTTCAATAGATAGTAATTGGACCTGATGGGAATTCGAGCAGAATAGATATTATCTGGTGACTTGGTACTTTATCTGAACAAACGGCATCATGTTCGATAATCTAAGAGAGTAAATTTGCGCTAAGATCGTGGACCCACGTCTTCCGGAGGCTGTGATTTGACAAGGTCACATACTAACGGGATGAATCCAACAGAGTTGAAGCAGGACTCAATAGAAAGAAGGAACATATCGGTTACAGCAGCCAATGGAACGACAGTGACTTTGGTAGTAAGCAAGGTTTATCATCTACGGCGATCTGATATTCTGGTCCACGATGGGGAGATGCTGAGGTGTTTAGTTGATTGAATGAGTTTTTCGTCAATTCTAGGGAAGAAACTGAATTGCAATGGACTACCATCCTGATGAGGGCTGTCTGACGAGGAGGGATACCCGACAGGTGTGTGAAGACGAAGTATTACACAATCCTCAACAATCACTAGCCTTGTGATTTAGTTATCAAAAAAAGGGGGACAAGGCTAAATAAACTACGAGCATATGGACCAAGGCATAGCAAAAGTTCCCCGGTGGGAATCTGAATTCTGAACGTGTTGGAGAGTTCTACTTTTCATAAACAAGGAAATAATACGTGAAATGGCATTTTAGTTATTTTTACTAGTTATATTAGGATATGATACTTGGCAGTGGCACAAGAGCCCTTTTTGTAAGAAAAAAAGCTAGGACGAAAAAGACTGAGGGGTACTGAGAAGCAATTATTTCACGGTACTGGCATATGTACCTTAGGTATTATATGTTCATTTGGATTCTGGGGGCTAGGCAGTAGTAGATCTCCTTCAGTGATCTTGAGGGGTGAGGTTAGTAATTCTATGTCGACGATATTATGTTTGCTATTTGTGGTATTTACCCCTTTATGTTTACCCCTTTATTTATCATCCAACCAAATGAGTCAGGCAGGACCATTAGCATTATTTAGCTTTATGCCATTTTAACAATCTATCCATGAAGCAAGAGAAAATGTATTCGGATTGAACAGAGAGGGCCTTCTAATTCCCCTTTAGGGCTAGGTATCTGTTCACATCCTAAAATTCTCAATTCGAGTCCATGAGTTGTCGAAGTTGTATTAGTAACTAACTAACTAACTAACTAGCATTTTAAACTTCACTAGTTGTGCACGTGTAAACACCTGTCACCACCTGACGTGTGTGCAGATCCACTCGGCCACTGCTAGCAACACTTCTAAACTTGAAATCGATCCATATTGAAAAAACTTTGAATGTTTCACATTTTTAACTTATTTTGTTCTCCATTGAAAACCTAGAGCAATCTTCTGAGTTTTCACGAAAAGAGTGTATCTCTCTAGCACGTAAAGGCGTCATTCTTCTTCCAATTGCACAGAAACATGCCTAGATAGTCACGGAAGATTCAAACAGACAAATAGCCACGATATCACAAACGTAACAACCTATACAGCATAGAACTCAGCAGGCCCAATTTATTCACTAGAGGAATCTATCGAAATCAATGGCTTCTGACGTTGGGTTTTGCTAAAACAAGCAACAGATGCAAGCAAATTAATAAGCCGATTTATTTGACAGTTACCTACCATAATCGGCTCCCAGACGGTTTCGTAAAGGGAATCTGAGAAGTCCAAGTCAAGTAGGGTTAACTTTTGTTGTAGCCACCACTGACAAAAAGGAAACTCGTCTTAGTTTGATATCGTCACGATTCTATGCGGGTTCAACCAAGTAGCCTACATGCCAGTTTCTTGGGTGTTATAAAGAATGTACTGACTATCAACGTTTTGCGTTATAGCAATATGGGTATCTTGCACCTTCAACCCCCATTTAAGTAAGTGTAGATCTATGAAATCTGGTTCTGGGCGAATCCAGGTCTATCTGACCAGTCTACCATCCAAATTGGTCTGGAGCAAATCTGGCTCCAGTAACTTCGTTAATCGAAGTATTATCAAGTTTATGCACCAGTGGTTGTTGTGGTCAACCATATTATTGGTACCAACCAGAAGCAGTACTAGGAGTCAATAATCTCCTAGTTCTCAATCTCCTCGCGACTTCCAGCCTCGTCGCTCTTCCCGCTCTTTTCACTGAGAGCCTTCTCTTGAACCACGCCAGCAGGGCCAGCAGAACGCGCCGCACCCCTAGCGGCAACATCGATAAGTCCGTACTTAAGAGCTTCTTGTTCGACCTCCTCGGGACTGAGAAGGGGTAGTTCTTCCGCAGCCTTGACGTAAGACTTCTTCTCCACGAATCCCTTAGCGAAGATGATGTCAATCTCTTCAAGCGATCGCTTGGCTGTTTCGGGGTAGAAGAACCAGATGATGGGCAAGAAGCAGGCATTGACGACGGCAAAGAACAGATAAGTGCCCCAACCGATGTTGCTGATCATAATTGGCGTAATCATGACGATAAGGACTATAAAAACTGATTAATTACTGACACTCGTAGAAAGAGGGAAAGGGATTGACAAGCTTCGCCCGACGACTATTCGGGAGACGACCTAATGTCATAAAATACGACAAAGGGAGATATTAAGTCAATACATACAGTTGAATAGCCAGTTTGTGCAAGTCGAGGTAGCGTTTGCCTTCGCGCGAGTCTTGATGGGGTTGATCTCAGCAGGATACAACCAGGGGAGCGGGAGCCAAGTCGCGCCAAATGAGGCGATGTAGGTCTGTTAATAAACCATTAGCAAATCTCTTGTGGTTAACAGATCCAATGAACTAGAAAACTTACGAAAAGACCAACGGCTGCACCCTTGGCCGCGTTGGATGCTTGACCGGGAATATGAGGACCAGGAATAAGACAAGCGAACGTGAGAACCATCGACAGGCACTGTCCGATAGTTCCGTAAAGGAATAGCTTTCGTCGGCCAACCCGCTCGATGATAAACCAAGAGGTCGTAGCAAAGATTGCATAGACGATCATGTTCACGCCACCCATGAGCAGTGCCAAGTTCTCATCGCCCGGAGTGATGCTGTCCTCAAATAGAATAGGGAAGTAGTAAATGACTGCGTTACAACCGCCTATTTGCTGCATCAGCTGACTGCTAGAGCCAAGCAGCATACGTCGGAAATGTTGGGTCTTGCCGCCAGTAAAGAGGGCTTTCATCGGGGTGCTCTTCTGGCCGGAGAAACCACTGGCACGAATGGAATCTAAGATGATGTCTCTTTCCGTGTGAGTTTCTTCGCTGCCCATCTCAAAACCTCGCAGGGCCGAGATGACAGTCTCAGCATCCTCATACCGCTCGTGGGTGAGAAGCCAACGAGGACTTTCGGGCAGGAAAATCATAGAAATGCATACGAAGAGACCGAAAATGATCTGGAAAGCGATAGGGAAACGCCATGAAAGATCCTCGCTGCCAAAGCTGCAGCCATAGTCGATCCAGTACGCAATCACAGTACCAAATGCGATAATACCGCCTTCGATACAGATAAGTAAACCTCTGTTGGAAGTTCTGCTACATTCAGCTTAAAGAATGTTAGAACTGATATAAAAATAAAAATATAAAAATCCACATAGAGCCGCGCGGGGGTTACGTACCTTGATAAGTCGGAATAGTAGAGGTGTTGATACCATTGCCGACGCCAGTGACGACTCTACCAATGATAAATTGAGCTAGCGGTTGGTGGCCCGGGAACGAAGTGACTTGAATTGTGGCGCCGATAATCATGATAAATCCTCCCAGTATCATTGCCTTTCTTCTACCCAGTAAATCACCGACTCCGAGAATGAACATGGCGCCAATGAGACATCCGATCTCGTAAATGGCGGTGACAAGACCTTGCATAGTCGGATTGCCTTTTACTTCTGTGAAGACATTTGAGAAATGGGTCGAACCAATGATACCGCTCATTCTGAAACCGAGTCAGCAATTTTGAATTATGCTAGAGTATCGCTACTGAGACATGATACGAGCCATGCGCGACAACGTCGTGGCCGATGAACATGCGCAGGTAGTATCGTAAGGGGGGACTTTAGGTGGTATTACAACTTACACTCCTTGATCGTAACCGAATAGCAAAAATCCCGTGGTGGCCACCGTACTGACCATTATGGACAGCGACCGGCCCTGAAGGCCCATGTACGTCGGCGTTGTCCCCGTCGCCGCCGCCATGTTGAATTATACGGTTCGGAGTTTAGTATAAAAAAAGAGAGCCAACGCGTTGTAAAATCCCGAGGGTTCACAATTATGCAGGCAGATCCAGGCAGATCTTGTTAGATCTCTCTACAAGATCTCTCTAATGGTGGCCTCGGCGAAAATGAGGGGTGAAATTTGACCGACTCCGGATTTTCAATCTAGTACCAGACTGAAGGGACGTATGGAGGTGTGGGAGTAAGACCTGGAGAGTCCGGAGAAGGGCGGGCCTGACCCTCATATAAATGATGGAGAAATACTACCTAGACCAAGTTTGTTTGCTGACAAAGGTCATTACCTGACATGCAGACACTTTGACACTGTATGCAGACAAAGCCAAGAAGATCAAAAAGGCTCGTGAGAGGTGGAACTGGACACGCAGACCACGCTAGACTGAACCTTTGCAACGAGGAATACAGATGGCTACAGATGGGCTACGGCTACGGCTACGGCTACGAAGGTGGTACTACTAAGGCTGGCTCTAAGACTCATCCTGGATCGTTGAACCAAGCTTGAACCAAGCTTTTTGTCCATGCGTACCAGTTGGCCAGTCAGCCCAGTTGGGATTACAACTCTGCAAGGCCCTGCATGCCTATGCCTGTTGGACTGGGGCCGAGCCAACCGCTGATCTTGCCGATCTCTAAAAAAGTTTCCCTTTGGCTACATTTGGCTACCTTTGGCTACCTTTGTTAGACATGGTTGTTGGTGGAGTCGAGTCCCAGTGCCTACCTACGTTTATACATACCTCCTACGGCTGGTTTCCGTGTTAGGCATGCTTTCTACCTGTCATGGTATGACGACCGGAGAGATGAGGTCATATCCTTAGTATCCTAGCACGTCCTAGCATTGTCCGGCCATTGTCCCATTATTCCCTCGGTTCGGCTAAGAGGATGCTAAGAGTAAGATTTCGCATTGGGCTGAGCTAACTGGTTGAATTCAGGGGTCCAGCGGCATTCCCCCATGGTAAGGCATGCAAGGTAACGGAATGGCTTGCCTTAGATACCTAAAAATCACACGCTAGCATCGGTCTAGTCCTCAGTCCGTTTAGTCTATCTTCAGTTCCTTCACCCAGTTTGGCCAGTCAAAATTCAATTTAGCAAAAGTCGCCGATAAAGCTTTGTTGCAAAAACACACACACACAAAAAAAAAAAAAAAAAAAAAGGATGTTGTAATGTCATACATGACACACGAGATTGTGTGTTGTTTTTCTTTACCGTGAATGAATATATGATGAAAAAGCTACGTAATAAAAGGAATCGAGGCGTCGTATGTAGTCCACCTATAGGTAAGAATGGCTTATCAACAAAGATTCAAAAATCAAAAAAGGTGTGCGAGATCCTAACTGCTAAGCTGACGCAGAACTATTACCTATATACAATATGTACAATCATTATACATTGTGGCGTTTTCGGCTTTCCCAAGTAAGTAGCACCGGCTAACTGATGTCTGATCGTCACCGACTATTGCCGTTACCGTTCCTTGAATCCTTCAAATCTCCAAATCTATGCGGGGGTCAGTAACGACTTTTTTTCCCCTCGAACGGGTCCTTGCAACTTCTTGGGTGTACCCCAGGCTTTTCCACATTTCCCACCGTTCCCACCTCGCCTCGAGTCCCAAGAACCAAGGATTGCCAAGGCAAGGGGGCCCTATCTACCACAGTAAAGACCCCCGCTGTAACCCTGTAACCGCACACCGTGGTTTTACGTGGGGCTCCAGAGTGGAGGATGATAGAGTGGATGATAGAGTGGATGATAGAGTGGATGATAGAGTGGATGATTTAGTGGAGGTTTATTTCCACTACACGCGCAATATCCAACAATATCCAACGATATCTAGCAATCCTCTTCCTTCAGGGTCCACTATCGCCATCTAATAGCCCTATTACCCGGCCAGAGTTCGGTGAGATATTCCAAGGTCTTACCTCGTTGGAAAGATGCAGCGCGGATGGATATAGCCTGCATGAATTCTCAGGTATTACAACTAAAAAAAAAAAATCCCATGCGCGTGACATGAGTGAGAACTGACGAGACTTTGTGCACGAGAGATTCTGGTTGGAAGAGATTCGCAATCAGATACCTACCCTCCTTCCCCAAGCGCACCAACAATCGCCTACTTATACTCAAACAGGAAGATGATGTTCAAAAGCTGCTCAACTAGTAGAGACGCGGCGCCGCTGCGTGTTGACCCGAAGGCTGGCTGGCTGGCTGTATATAAGTCCACGCGGGCTGCATTGTTCTTCCAAGTCTACGGGAGGAGCTAAAGCACGATTTGCCCCGGCCGGTATCTCGCGTCAGGCTGCAAGCATGAACTAAAATCTAAAATTCATGCCGATCGACATCAATCATGGTCTGTGGCTTTTCTGTTTGCCAGGATCGAGTTAGTGTAAAACATATAATTAGAAAATAAATTCCACAATATTAGCTAGGCAAAATCTCGAAAGACATGATAACAATGAGTAATCAAGCAAGATCACGAGGGTTGCAAAGATCCGTATAGGTATAGCAGCCAGTAATAATAGGAGTGGGAAATGAAAGACACGATTCCTGTTGAAATTTGTAAGAAATATTCGCCAGGTCCGCGAAAAAAAACTCGCGTTTACATATTTGGAGAACAGACAGGCAAGTTTCAGCTCTCCAAATCTCTCGTTATAGTAAGCCGGAGGATAGGTAGATCTTCATTCTAACCAACGGCGATAGAAAAGGGGTAGGTACACATGGTATATATAATACGAGCACTCCAATACCTACGCGGCGCTTAGGTGGCTCGACAACGTGAAAATGAAGTCATTATGCATACGAAGGATTCTTGCGAACATTAAAAATTCGAGCTATCACATGCTTTAGGTAGGTAGGTATCTTAATGCTATTTTACTAACTATGTACAAGGGAATGATATGCGGATAAGGGTTTGTATGTAGTATAGTGTAGGTATACACAGATCTAGATATTACGAATACAATGCACGTGGAACGGAGGTAACTGTCCCCCCTTACATCCTTACATCCTTACGACGTGTAACGAGCCACCAAACTGCCCCAAGACCCTGTGAAATCTGGCTGTGTGGGGATGTTAGTTCCGTCCCCGAGGCGGAGAGCCGTCCGAGTACTCTTGGAGCATATGCCGTATGCTTGGAGGTTTGCGGGTGTCTGGGCAATCCAGTGCATATAGTCTGCCGTAAAAATATTAGTAGCTGACGCAGGGAATAGGAAATTAAATAACTTCTTAACTTACCTTGGCAATCTCCCGAACATCCCTGGTAGGACGGACCGCTAAAGAAGGCCCAGGATGCGGATGCGTACGTGTAGATATCGGAGCCGCCTTGGATGTAGTTCGCGAACCCCATTCGACATCTGGTATCTCCGCCACCACACCATGAGAAATCCGGGTCTCCCCAGTTCTTCACGTCCGCTGTCCAAGGAGCTGGCGGTGTTTGCTGAACATTATCGCCCTGGTCATAGTTCGTCTCCGACTGCAGCAAGCTAACCATCACGTTTTTCGCGTTCCGCAAGTTGAGCTGATACAGCCACCAATGTTCACTGCCGAGCGCGTGGAGCCAGGTGCCTTTGGTAGACTCGACAAGCGCGCCGCCCTTTGCAGCTATACTGCAACCGCCGCTCCCCTCGGTGAAGTGGTCGGCAACCCAATTCCAAACATTTTCAACGTACACCGACGAGCTAGGGGCGAGATGCAATCCGATGAAAGCTGCCTGGCATTCGTGACTCGGGTCACCGCAAGCGTCAGCAAGCGCAGATGCTCCAAGCGTGCCACCGACGGTAATTAACGAGTTCCACAAGGCCACATCCCCGGGAGACGAGCCCGCAATGTTAAATTGTAGAATGATGGCACCAGGAAGGACATCGGAAACGGTGAACCGCATGTCTTGGATTTGAGCCGTTCCCACGTCGCCATTTTTGCCGACAGAGACAACCGGTCTCGGATTAGCCGAGTCCTTGAACTTAGCGCCGTTACCAGTGATCGTCGCCCAAGCTTCGCCGACAATACGCGAGCCTTTTGGTATGGTTAAAGTATCGTCTACTCTATACTTGCCGAATGGGAAATAAGCAATCTTGTTATTGTCTGCCGCATACTGTAATACTTGGTTAAGTACCCCCGACTCGTCCACGGTGCTGTCTCCCAGTACTTTGTGACCACCGTTTTGGGCTGAATCTTTCACGTTGATGAAGTCCGAGACAGGGTTCTTTGCATAGTTGGGAGCGGGGATAACTGGATACTTGCCATTCGGCGCCAAAGCAGCGGGTCGGTTCAATGTTGAGGACACCGGGCCGTAGATGGGATTGCCATTCACGGTGTTTCCATACGAATAGTTATCCACATGACTTTTAGGACCCAGTGCTGTGTCTCCCCGCACATGGGCAATATCTGAGTTGGTATCTTTGTCCAGGTTCTCAATAAGGAATGATGGGTATCCTATTAGCTTCTTGTTAGTCTCTGTCAATCTGACACTGTGTTATGAAGGGGTTGCGATCGTATTTTCGGTCTCGCGAATAAAACGCGTTGAAAGTTATGGAGTAGAGAAATTATAAGGGCCAACCCCGTGGGGTCGACCTTTAGTAAGGACGACGATCACTGACCTGAAGTTATGAAAGTCACGCCAGAATTGATAGATTTTGTGTCAATGAGTGCAATCCACGGAGAACCGCCGTCATGGTTAACTGCAGTTCCAACGGTGTCAAACGTCGCGCCGATAATACTAATAGTATTCCCGCCGTTTATCAGCATACCGACCGTGTTTTCGTAAAAATAAATACTCTTGTAAAGGGCTTGCTGATGACCATTATGCCAAATTCCATTCTTGATTGATCTTATTAGTAACTTTCCCACCATGTCAATAGGAAGAGGATGCTATGCTAATTACCTGACCGCGTTCGACTCGAACGTCAGCTAGACCGAGAGTAGAGCCCCTCGCAAGTTGGATACCAGTATGTCCCTTTCCGTTAACAGATGATGCCATAACAATTTTGACATTCTGCAACTGAGCTGCTTGAGCAACTCCCCAGCCGAGTGCAGTGAATTCGTTACCTGGTAATCATTATTAGCAACAGATCCGGGCACTCGTCATTATACCAAAACAATATTACCTCCTGGAATACTAGTAGTGTCAAGTATTATATTCTTTATTCCAACCGCAAAGGAAAGTTCCCCCTTCCCATCAGTTCCCGGATCCTGACCTGTGACACAGTTAGAAAAGTCCACACCCTCTTCTTATGGTAGGGCAGGCTTACCGGATAGGAGGGTTTGCTCTCCCGAGAAACCGGCTGCGGCTTTGATTGTAGGCGGCTGACTGAAGTTAGTGGGTATAGACTAGAGGTAACTTATACACTCACGTTTGTAGCGTCGCCCATAAGAATAGTATCGGTGTTCATGCGGATGGTCTCGCTGACTTCGTACGTCCCAGGTGGGATATAGACTACCTAGCTATATCTTAGCCCGCGATCAATGACCTTCATAGTAAACTCATACCCTTGGCTGAGACGCCAACCATTGAGAATGTCGCGTATTACCACTGCCCGCGTCTTTTATGGCGTTAGCAATACCAGGGCCATCGCCAGGGTTTACAGCAATATATACGGGATAGCTGTAGTCATTGCCCAGGTCCGGCGCATAGCCGCGACTCGGGCCTGTGTGGTCCATATTAGCATACCAGAAGCTGGTAGCCCTTTTGGAGATGGTTTCGGTGTCTCCTGTACCCCACGGGATACTGGAGCATGAAGCCCTCCCTAGCAGAGCAGCAACAAGAAGCTTGAGGACAGCCATATCGAATATTCGTCAATGTATGAAGCCTATGTTGAGACTCAGCAAGCTAAGATATTTACCTCGCAAAGCTAGCGAGTGAAGCTATATATATGTGAAGTGCATTAGGCCAGACACCGGCGGCATTTCTGACGGGGCTTATGAGGATGAGGTCCGCATACGGTACTTCGCTTTCGGAAGCTACTTTTGATGACGCCAGCAACACCTAGGGCCCTGAATATTCATACAATCTAGCAGTTGAAATTATGCTAGAGGTTCATGATAGTCATGATAGTGCCGGATTTATTCGATCACAAAGAAGTCGAATGGAGTTTGACGTTTATCCTTACCTACATATGTAAGACTTACGGCAATTGAAGATGACATTTCGCCTTGTGGAGGGCGATTGTTGCATTGTCCTTTCCCATTAGCCGTATTTATGGTTGTCCATTATTGTTTCCATAATAGTTAGCTCCACTATCCATTAAGGAGGGCACATTGCATCCGGTGAGCATTACATCTCACTTTACTTCTCACCGTGGCATTGATTACACCACCCCCTGAATCTTATGGGAGATTTTGACCTTGCGTAAATTGGCCAATAGTTCAATAATTTATTCAATTCTTCACCTTGAAATATTAATGCAGATCATATAGAAATGGCCTATTTCACGTCATGATGGCATATCCCGTGAAAGACTTCAGTCGGTTATGGTTGTACATCGCAAAGAGAGCCGCTATATTCTTCGGTCAATTTAGCGAAAGAGTTACCCCGAGTCTACTACGTTTCAAGGTAGCGGCTACTACGTGTGTAGCTATTATAAGGTAGGTAGGTGGATTTGCAGTAGCCCGATATAGAACTAGACCTTCCCTTTTGAAGATGGTCAAGGTAGGGGAACGTAGCAAATTGAGCTAACTTTAGATTTGAACTCGATGATACTCCATACCCAGGTAGGTTAGGTACCTAACCTAGGTATTCATGCGATCCTCTGTCGATATTATTCGAAGTTCTTTACTCTGCGAACCCTTCAATTCTAATTTCTGAGACTCAAACGCAAGCACTATGTTATATCATAATAGACAAATTTATACAGGCTAGGTAATTATATTTGATTGAGTACTTGATATATCTTATTAATTACCTACCTACCTAGCCTAACCTATATATTGCCTGTCTTTGTTACTTACTATCTTGTTCTAATAATGTTTAAACTTGTAGCAATCAACTTACTAATTATGTATTTAACTTATATTAAACCAAGATAATTAGTAATCAGTCATTCGACCTGTTGGTTTATAGTGGTTCTACTATTATTGAGATACCTCTCTTACTAAACTTACGTAACCGATGCGCTATATGGTCACCTATTATACGACTTGACAAATGAGGCAAACTGGGTCAATAGAGCGTATTGAATAGTTGCCTTATTAACTAGTAGTTAGGAAGTATTCTCCCGAGAAAATCACCATGCTTAAAAGTTCTGACTCAGATACAAAACTATGCACACATGATCTAATAAGTTTGAGATCGACGATGAGCTTTATGATTAATAAAGACTAAAGATACATACATAATACTGGGTTCTATCAAGTTGCCACGCCGATCAACTTAGGTAATCCTAGCTGCCTGATAGATTACACGAACCCTCGACGGCAGTTTTTACGTCCTCAAATTGTTTGCTTTTCTAGCAAACGTGTATCCGCTTGCCCGTTTTGATACCAAGAACCAGCAATTCGGCATCGCCCCGTTCTTGGTTTCCTGTGTAACAGGAATGTGTTAAGTATACTAGCTGTTAGGAATTGATCTGCTTTATGTCGATCTATGCAATCTGAAAATGTAGTGAGAATCTATTAGTCTGGGAGAGGTCTGTTAGGTAGGTCATGGGTTGGTTAGAGGGGAGGAGTTTACAAGAGCCTTTCTTTTCGACTCCGACTGAAACTACGCCTACGAAAAAGAATCGAACGGTCCATAGTTATTTGGGCCCATATACCGTTAAAAATTAGTGTTTTCTAGCATATAAAAACGTCTTTCATTTGTCCTTGTCGTCGGGTTCTTGTTGAGGCATTCATATCAAGCTTGAGACTTTCCTCGGAATCTACTCGACTCTTGTCACTCGATTGACGTCCTCAATCCCCCCCAGTAGTAATTACCTGGATTAAGATAAAATAAAGATATTATTTTACAATGATGTTGCCATCCTCTATAGTATATAGCAGGGACCCGTCCTAATTTTAGAATTGCCCTCCAACTCGGTCACCATACTGTGCCATAACCCGTCCGTCACCCGAAAACCAAAAAAATGGATACCTATTGCGGTTTAATCTCGGATGGGATAAACCAGCCCGTATTGATCCATACAGAGTGGCTTGTCAGATGTAGTTAGGTAGCTGTATACTTAAGTTAACATAATGAATGACTAGTAGCAACGGGGAGTACCTAGGAGTAAATAGAGCAAAAAAAAATTCATTGATACTTACGCAAATCGTCCGTCATGCTCGCGGTCAAAGCCCCCCCTCATGGCCCAGATGCTCTCCATTTTGAGTCGATGCTGGCTCTCCGGTTTGCCCTCGGCAATTCGTTTCTTCTCGAAGTAGACATAAGCAGCATAGAAGACCGGGCTGGTGCAGCCAGCATTGGCACCTTTCTTGCCACGGAAATCGGCAAGTTGCTTCGACTGGAAACATTTACCTTTGGGCTGTCTGAGTTGCGCATATATGTCACGGCAAAACTGTGCGGCGGTCAAACCCGGCGTTTTGAGATGCGCGTTGATCTTCTTGCGAACCTCGTCACATGTGTCGTATACTGGAACAGAATCGGTCTCTTCGCCAGGTAGAGAAATGTTGCTAATATCCGTCCCGGAAACTGGTGGTATTGTGGCCTTGCTGGCGCTACTGGACCCTACGGCAGCGGCAGCGGCAGCGGCAGCTTCGGTCTTCTGTCGCTTTTTCACATCCGGCATCTTGAGACTAGCGATCTCTCGCTGTTTGAACCATTGCCAAGCGCTAGTATAAACGGAACTTCCGGCCCCATCCATACTTCCTCTCTTAGATAGAAATAAGTTGAGGCTTCTAAAGTTGCTGCCGATGGCATCGCAGAACTCGCCTTTCTTCATCATGTCGCTATCCAAAAGCTTGTTGATTTTGCCCCTCACTTGATTGCAACTCATATCCATAAACAGATGATCAGTTTCGATGTCGGAAAGGTCCTGCTTATATGCGGCAATATCATCGTCTAGCGACGTCTCTGATTTGCGTTTCTTGCCAGCGGTAGCAGCGACCTTCGGGGCCGGTACAGCGGCTTCGGTTGCGGGAGATTGTCCGGCAACTTTCTTGCCCAAAGGCGGAAGAATGGGGGTCTGGTTTGCCCGACTACTAGCATCTTGAAGGGCTGGCCGCGCCGCCTATATTTTAATTAATATATTAGAACTATCTTGTTAGATGCGGGGCTTACTTTACCACAGAGTCTTTAGTTGCCATAATTATAACACCTGAATTTTATCTTTTTAGGCTTTATTCAAGATTATAACTAATCATAATTCTAAGTTGAAAACCTGTATCTTTCGTTGTAAAATCACAAAATATAATACAAACATAATACAGAGACGCGATAGTTTACATCGAGATCACTATCACTACGCGACAACGCGGTGGTTCGTGCTGAATAGGACCAAGCTTTAACGCTAACGATGAATTGACGTCACTTAAACGTCACTAAAACCATCTGACAGGTACCTAAGACGATAATTCTAAACCTCCCCCCTATCTATAGCCTAACGCTACCTAATCTTCATCTACCGTACATAATGATTCTTGAATCATTTATCTGAGGCGGCGGTTCTGCTCGGCGCCGTTACGCTTCTTCAAGCGGTAGGTGATTGCCCGCTTGCGTGCAGCAGGGGACTGTGTAAAAGCCGCCGAGCCTCCAAACGGTCCTGCAATTGCGTTGTTCCGAACTCTCACGATGCACACGTTCTGAGCGTCGCCGACAGTAGCGTCGCAGGTCATTCCCTCGGGCATCTGTACGGTCAAGGGAAAGTCCGTATTGGTGGCCGTGGATAGTCCTCCGAACCCTATGCCCGGAACATCCTGAGTTACCTCGGCGGTCTTGAACGCGGCAGGGTCCTGACCGCCCGAGGTTCCGTCAACGGCGGCCTCCATCGGACCGGCACCATCTTGGTTGATTTGTCGGAATGTCATGGTGATTGAACCATCATCAGCACACGTGGGGAGGCCCGACGTGCTACCCTGACCAGCAGTAGCGGCAACCGAGGTTTCTTCAGGCGTCTCGGTCTTTTGGCCCGCGCCGGTCTTGGCTTTGTTACCACCAGTAAGACCACCAGTGAGACCCGAAAGCAAGTCGCTCAGTGCTCGGGGGAAGGAGGTGCTCTTCTTTGCTACGTTCCCCGGGATGTTGTCCTCCACACCGGTAGCGGCAGCAGAGCCGTTATTGGTTGGAGCCGTTGTGCCTGCTCCCATGAAATTTTGGATCATGGTAGAGGCGTCGATAGGTCCATTGCCTTGGGTCCGGCCCAGAGCACTCGCCTTGCCCGATGATATCTCACGATCTCTGATGATTGCTGTATCGGCCTGCGACCCACAAGAGTTGGAGCTGCAGTCTCGGGGCGTACCATCGGCAACTAGTTCTATCATCAGTACCTTGTATACAATATCGAAACACGGGATGGATTTTTAACATACCGCTAAGTCCGGGCATCACTACTCCATTTGCTCCTTTGATAGATGTCACAAGACCGTGGCTATAAGCAGTGGCAAGAAGGCCGGAAGTAGCAATGAGTGAGTACCGCATCTTGACGAATTGGGGAATTAATAAACAGGAATGATGATGTTAAAATATGCCACCAGGGCTGTCCTCGAGAAAACAGAAGGGAATTGTGTTAAACGGGTAGTAAGTTGAAGGTCTTGGTGTAGTGCTGACGAGAGTAGAATCATCGTTGAACTGCGATTCATCTCGAGTCTTATATACACACCATTTTGGTCGAAGTAAGTTATTCGACCTGTAGCAGGTAGTGCGTCTCAATATCGAATACACAGCCATCTCGTCGACTTCGAACTAATAGCCTCTATGTTGCGTGAAATCTCATCCGAAGTTTCCGAAACGATGGACAAAACACAGAGAAACAGTTTCGTAGCCAATCGCATTTAGCATCTGGGTATTCCCACTTTTCGGATCTAGCTAACTGATACTGATCACCTCCTTGGCTTCAAGACAAGCATTTAGACTCATTGAGGCTTAGCTATGATAGTGTGTGAAGCTATCACGTTTCGAACTCTCCGAGTCTTGGTAGGTCTCCCAAGGGTGCTAGAAAAGACATGGAATCTAGCAACTTTCTAGAATCGCGTTTGGCGTCGATATACCTACCTGCGTATGTAGAACGCCAAGTCCCTTCGTTTTTGGAGAAACAAGATGACTCTAATTAAACAACTATCGAAATCATCTCTTATTTATGTCATACAGTTATATTTAATTGCAGAATATAATAGCTACCTGACCTTCATGTTTTTTTTTATCATTCTTTTTATATTTTTGACGCTTTTACGGCCATGTCCCGACGCAACTATCGCTCGCCAAGAGAATGCTGGGGCTCCCAGGTTGAGGCACTGCAGCAGGGGCTCAAACATCCCCTGGGAGAATCTGTTTTCTGGGGAGACTGAAACGAAGATGATTGGCCAATCGGCGAAAACTTCTTTATTCGCATCAAGACCTCTTTTGGACCTTGTTCCGAATAATGTTATCGGAGGAGGGTGATGTTATTGGCAACCCTAAGCAAGTTACATCATCTCCTTGTCTTCTACGCATAATATGATGTGCGGCTACCGATGCGGTTAACGGGAAGCTGCCCTTGAGGAGATCTTTGCGAATCCCGAGAATCATTTGAGATTGTTGGGCTCCCAGCCAATATGCATCAGATGTCCCCAGCCCCGTCCACCAGCCAGCCAGTCACAGCCTTAGTTAAGGTCTCATGGTCTCTAGGGACTTGATTAGGAATAACTCACTATACACGATGGTAGTCTAGATTGTACCAATCGCAACACTTGCCAGTTTTTAGTTCCTCGCGCATCGTACTCGGATCTGTTGCCTCGGCGATTGCCACCGTAGCACAAAGTAGAATATCGAATCGGATATGACACTTGATATCGGGAATACTACCTCGCCGTTAACTTGAAACTGCAAGTGAGCTGAAAGATCCGTACCTTGCTAGGTAAATGATAATATTCTACCAAATGTGTAACGCATGCGCAATACGCCACAAAAAGGGGAAATAATACGAATATGCTATAATGAGGCGAATTTAAAAATGTTTAATTGTTTTTTACCCCATTAATTTTATAATATTTTAATAAAACCTTATATTTTTAACGAGTTATTGTAAATTTAATTTTAGGTTTTTTATTTTTTAAATTAAATAAAACGATAGTTTAAAATTAAAGTTTTTTAAAAATATTAAATTTAATTAACTTAATATTTTATATATTATTTATTTGTTTTAATAATTGCTTTTAATCTTTTTTTTATATTAAAAGTTAATTGATTTAACATTTTTTTTTAAAATTTATTTTATATTTTATTTGTAATAAATATTAGCAATTTTAATAATATAACGTTTTTAAACATGTTTAAAAGTTTAAGTTTTTTATTATAAATTTTTTTTTTTAATAATTTCCAAAAATTTTTAATAAAGTTAAAATTAAATAAATATAATGGTTAATTTATTAACATAACTTTATTGTTTAAAACTTAATTTTTTAATTAATTTATAATTAAATAAATTTTATATATAAAAGTATTATTTATAATAAATATAAATTTTAATATGTAAATTTAAAGTAATATTTTTTATAAAACTTTTAAAATAATAAAAGATATAATTTTATAATACCGTATATTAAAATTGTTGTATAAATTTATTAATAAAATACAATTTTCCCATTTAAATATATTTTAAAACATTTATAAATGTTTTATTAATTTACCTTTTAATTAAATATATTATGTTAATAATTTTTTGTTTTATTATATTATAATTATTAAGTTATATATAAATTAAATTAAAATATAAAAAACAAATGTTAATTTATCCGTTAATAAAATACCCACGTTTAACGTTTACTTTTACCATAAACCATAATTAACTCGTTTAAAAAAACTTAACATTTTTAATATATAACAAGTTTTTTTTTATGTTTTAATGTAAAATTTAAGCATTTTTCGGCATATTATAATGTTAATTTTAACTTTTAAAATATTTTTTAATACATTATATTTTATTTTTTAAACCAATTAATAATAGTTTTTACATACATTTATAACTTAATCTTAATAATTAAACGATTAATTATAATAAAAAAGTTTTATATAATAAACTTTATTATATGTTTTTTATTTTAATTTAATAGTTTTTTAAAGCGTCCGCGGCTAAAGCGTAAAAAGTTTAATTTTTAAATCTTATATTTTAAATTAATTTTATATACACTTTACCACGGCACTTTTTTTAACTCCTCGATTTTTTTAATACTTATTTCCGTTAAAAATAAAACTGCAATTTTCGTCTTTTTATAAGGAAAATAATGCATTTTAAAGGTTTTAAAATTTGGTAGTAATGTAAGAGCTATTTTTAAAAAGATAATGTAATTATTTACATATAAAAAATTAAGGTTTATGGGAAAGATTGGACGTTTTTAAATTCGCCTTACTGTACACGAGCTTGGCGCGCTATAGCCCCCTATCGCATACCGGCTCATGTGTGCCGAAGAGATCTATGATATATGGTTCCCAAGTCCCGATAGACCATGCATAAGGCAATAAGCATGAGGCGGCATTGACTAATGTGTGAATAATCAAAGCAGACTCGGGCTCCGTATCTAAGGGAATAACTACCTATGGATAATATTGTGTAAGGGGTCGAGAAACTTATATCTGAGTGATCCTCCGCACATCCAATAACGGTAATCCTCAATCGTAATTCTCTCTGCTACACTTAGCATATGATAAGTCTCGCTCTTATTCGATTATCAGCCAGTTTAGGCATCCGCAACCTTGGAATAGTAGTTGATCTTGACAGCATCGCTATCCGAGCTGGTAATTCTCATACTCGTAGCGCCTGATATTATACGTACGTCAAGACATCACTGGAGACCAAGGGATGTTGCCTTGTCAAACCCCTATTTTTCACAATGAATTTACATCCGCCCCCGTCGAACTGATTCTTCGATCATCTCTAGGCTGTTGCAGTTGACGAGAATGATATGGGTGGGTTCCTCTTTGAATCTACGCCAACTCTTAGAGATCTATTATGGCTTAGGTACATTTGTCTGTAGGACTAATACGTTAGCATGAGGTTGTTATTTACTACGCGAACAGTGTCCATAAATATCTCCGAGCTGTCGGATATGGCTTTGATAGTGGCTCCGTCGAGGGTGGCCATTTAGATTATGTCTAGGTGTATAGCGTGTCCAATTCATCGTGTATAACGGCAATTTATTTATACCGTTCCTTTTATATGTACCTACCATAGCGGAGGAGGGGGGTTTGGGAGAATGATTCCATAAATATGAAACTATTCCATATAATGGTAACAACGGAATCAGCTTGGTGCATTCCAACATCGTGGAATGATTCCAAAATGTGGAATGGTTTCGTAAAATAGAACGATTTTGATATTCACGTGACTTTCACGTGATTTCCACGTGAAAAGTGGGGCAAAGGTAAAAAAAAGTCGAAAAATTAGAAAGACTGGTCCTCGAACCCATAGCTCTTGCGTTTCTGTTTCTATAACCATAGAACCCCACAATTAATAAGGTTTAAAGTTTAAACGTTTGAGCTAATGGGATAAGGTGGCCAATCTCATCGAATTATTTCGGAATGGAATTTCGTCTGATTTTAGTCCTTATAACCTTTACTTCGGAAAAAGTAAAAAAGTAAAATTTTGACTTAGAAAAAAAAAAAAAAAATTTTTTCGAAATTTTTATAAAAATTTTTTTTTCTCTAAGTCAAAAGTCGGGCAACCGTTCCCAAAATGGGAACGATTGTATGGGATGGAATGGTTTTACGGTTATAGAACGGTTTTTGTAAAATAAGATTTTAAAAGCGGGTCCAAGACCCACTATTCTCAAATTCTGACCAATCAGAGCCCTTAAAACCCAAAAACGTTGCGCCGTACGGAACCATTCCAGTTTTGGAATCATTCTCCCAAACCCCCCTCCTCCGCTATGGTAGGTAGGAGGTAGTTATTAACTTTGCTCTCTTTGCCTCGAAAATACTAATTTCTTATGGGTCACTAGTATGAGATGAGTACCTATCTATCCATCATCCCTATGGTCCTTGCTAAGTGGTAGGTACATGGACGAGAGAAGCCGCGGACTCCGAACGATGTAGGTTCAGTCTTCGAATATACTGGTAAAATTTAGCAGGATTATCTTATTGCACGAATCATCAGATCCTACCGGTGCGGCTTGCTAAGGGGAACCCCCCTATTGCTATTGGGTCTGTCCCAATTAGGAAACCACTCTCTGATTGGTTCTACCGCGGCTGGAATCCATAACACCACTCCATGTCCCTATTCTAGAGGGCAATACATCTAAATGTATGATAAACGTAGACTGATAGAAGAAGACCGAAATTTTCACTTGATCTTCCCGGGCTTTACGGAAGCCGATAGCCCAAAGTCCGTAGAATAGGAGGCTAAAATGGCGTATTTCTCCTATCCATCTCTACTGATTGTCATGGACGCTACCTGTATCACTTTCACTTAACAACCTTCCATTATTTTAAGCTACCGATAAATATCATACAAGAAACCCCCTTTCAACAGATATGAAAATGGTATCCGTTTGGGAATTTGTATCTGAGCAATGGCAAAAGCTCCCTGTCCTCGCTACGACGGAGACTTGTGCTGGGAAAACGTACATTGTTACAGGCTCTAATACCGGCCTAGGGCTTGAGGCTGCGAAACATCTAGTCCGCGTCCGAGCTAATAAAGTGATCATCGCAGTCCGAAACCTTAAGGCAGGTGAAGCGGCAAAGGCCGAGATCGAGTCCGCAACGAACAATCGAGGCGTCGCCGAGGTATGGCATCTCGACTTGGCAAGCTTTGAGTCTGTCAAAGAGTTTGCGAAGAGGGCTATCGAGAAATTAGATCGCATCGACGGTCTAATCAAGAATGCCAGCGTCGCGCTTGACAAGTTCGCCCTTGCAGAGGGATACGAGTCGACTGCCACTATCAATATTTTGAGCACCTTTCTTCTAGCGATCCTCCTCCTTCCAAAGATGACCGAGACGGCGAAACGCTTCAACATCCAGCCTCACTTGACAATCGCTACGAGCGAAGCTGGATTTGCAGTCAAGGAGGCCTTTGATAGTGTAAAGGATAATCTAATGACGAAGTTGAACGACCCGAGAACGTCGGATATGAGACAAAGGTTCGGAATTCTTAGCTTTTAATGATGTCTAGACGTCTTCTAATGTCTTGTATCGCAGGTATCCGGTCACCAAGCTCATCCAACAGTTCGCAGGCCGCCACCTCGCAACCCTTCTACCAGTTTCAAAAACAGGGGTTGTCCTGAACCTTGTGAACCCTGGCCTATGCAGGACTGCGCTTAGCCGACATGTAGGATTCTTTTTGCGTCTGCAGATTGTCATAGCCATCTTTTTGATCGGGAGAACTGTTGAGATGGGTAGCCGCACGCTGCTACACGCAGTGGTGGCTGGGGAAGAGAGCCACGGGTGTTACGTCTCGGCTTGCGAGGTTAAGGAGTGAGTACCTAGTCATTTTATCCTATACCTATTATATTACTGACGTGTTGTTAAGAGACCAGGTACCCAGCTGGGTGAAAGGTGAGGAGGGTAGGAAACAAGGAAAGCTTATATGGGGTGAGATAGCAAGGGTTCTAGAAACAGTTAATCCAGGTTGTCTGAGTAAAGTATTGTAATATGGGCGGCATTTGATGTACGGATTAGGAGTTTTATAAACATGATTTTTAAATACGGAAAACAAATACAGTCCCTTATAGTTTGATGATAAACATTCATAAGGAGCCTAGCAAAGAGTGGTTGTATACTTTAGGTATGTAACCCTATTAAGATAATTTACGTACCTAGGCACACTTTAAGTTATCCCATAATAATCTTCCTGGTTTACCATGAAGAGAGTTGATCCAGGGAAACTTGGAGAAAATTTGACAAACGTCATCCCAACTTTGGAGACCCAACAATAGGACAATCTGCCTTATCCTCTGCATCAACTGCTCATCCTCAGATCTTTTGAATATTGTTATTTCTGCCATGAATAAAGCCCAGAGGATGGCTTCCTTGTTTTCTGTATCCTCGGTAAATTCTTGGACGAGGACTCCTATTTTCTGGCGGAGAAGAGGTAGTTCAGGGAGTCTATGCAGAAGGGAAAGTAGGAAATTAGCCATTATCATTAATAGCCCCATGTGAATGATATTCTCGAGACTATCAGTTGGGTCTGTGTTAAGGGGTCTGATGTGAACGAGTCGATAGCCAATGAGGATGAGGGTGTCATGATACGTGTACCCATCCATCTTAATACTATCGTCGGTATTCTCGTTGAGAAACCAGGTAAGACTCATAATGTCTGTCCAGACCTCTTTCATACGAGGGTTCAGCTGCACGAAAGGCTGCGATGCGAGTAAGCCAGATATTTGAGACGTCCCAAGCCTCTCACGGAGCCAATTCAGAGTGGCAACACCCGGCACTTCGTCGACGCTAAACCGTGTAGACAATCCTAAATAAATAGCAAACTCGAGATCGACCCTAATGTGATGTTAGAACACAGTCATATATAGTAGGTATTTATGGCGACGTTTCTCACCTGAATATCTTTTGAGTAAGCTCTGGTTTATCTTTCATAAGCTGGGAGATTCCGCCGCGGAGCTCAACCATCTGCTGGAGCCCTCTGAAATGGATCAGGCCTTGGTCATACTGACCACACATCCGCTCGTACTGGAGCATAGCAACTACCGAAGCCAGTGTCATGTCTGACAACGCCTCCCCCCCGGATAGTCTCTGATTGACTAGGCGGAGGCTATCTGATAGGTGGCTCAACCCTTCCGTAGAATCCTCGGAGTTTGTAGTTAATAAGTTTTTGGCAGCGATAGACATTGCTATAGAGCAGTGAAAGTCTTTGAACCGTTAGCTCGTTCTTATACGCGGGTTCGGTAGGGAGACTTGCATGCTTCATCTACAAACCAGAACTGGATCCATATCGACCCAGCTGCAGAGAAATCAATGGCATTGCCGAGCCCGGGCATATGAGGGACGCTGATAAGGAATGCGAAGGCTAGATTATAGTAAGAAGTATGCTCATGTGTATACCTAGGTATTTATGAAAATAGTCGTGGGTTCGGCCGCTACCTTTCTGAACAAGAGTTCTAGATCCAGGAGTTAACTCGACTGGTAGGGAAAAAACAGATAGGCTATCGCCAACTTGAGGTTTCATCGTAGGTAATGCTATGTGATGGTGCTGAGAGACTAAGTGTTTGGTTTTATAATTAGATTTAGCAATATCAACTTTGATCGCGGCTCTTCTCCCCCGCGATGGGTGCTTTTTGCCGACATTTCGACCCTTCGCCGCTTGACTGCGGATCAACTTTCTCGTGTTGCGATCAATTATAGTATTGTCGACGAATTCAAAGGGCATCTTTCCTTATACTAATAGGTTTGTTCAATGTATCTATAAATCTTAATCTGGATTCATGATGGAATCAGATGAGATAACTCTAAGAATAATGAGACTCATGAGTGCGTTCTTATTAGCGACGGACGTATCGGAGTTAAATCGCGGTCGTCTCGATTAATAGAATAAGTACGAAGTACGGAATACACTGTGCTTAAACCAATGTGAAAAATGTTTGTACATTCCTTCTCTACAATCCATGTCTTCTTAAAAGGTTTCAGAAATGATATCCTCTTGACTGTCCTCATCTTCCTCTTGATTTTGTTTCCCGTAATAATTTCGCCTTAGACCCTGGGTCATAGATGCCACCCTGTGAACCCATTCATCACGATCTGCTCCTTGCAATGGGGCATTATCGAGAGCCGCGTCGACTTGGGACCCGAATGGTGATAGCTTATAATACTGAGATGCTGGCGCGTATGGTTCTTCTGTTGCCCAATCGCGGCGAGGCGACGCCATAGGCGTTCCTCTCCGTGATAACTCCGATCCAGCCCTGCCACGTGCAGCTGACCGGGCTTGTCTTCGCCGTTCCTCTAGCTTCTTCTCTTGTCTCTGTTCTTTTATCCTCTCTTCCTCTATTTCTCTGTCCTCGTCCCACATTCTTCGGAAGAGCTCTTGGTACTGGACTAATGTAGTCACTTCCTGGCGAAGGCGGATAAGATGGGCAAGTAGGAAAAGTCCGAGACAGATGGATATGAGGGTCGAGGTCCAAAAGAAAAGTCGTTTAGTATTGTCTTTAATGTCATCTAGCTAAATGCGACCCGTGTAAGATTAGTCCGGGTAGGCGCATACATAAGTTTTACTTTTTTCCAACTCACCGAGCTCTGGAGATGGGTTACGTATTTGATAGTACCATGTAGAGCGGCTGATAATTGATCTTCAATATTCCTCCCTTCGTACGAGATGTCAATATTAGATTGTCCACTCATGGCTGCTTTGCTTCATCAAACAGACTAGCACTAAAGCTCTTCTTGTTTATTGTAGCAGCAACGAATGTAATGTGAGTTTTTCTCTTAAAAAGTTCGTGCTCATAGGTGACAATACGCGGATTGGCTCGAGATTCCATAATAAGTCCTTGTGGTCCGCATTGGAATGTAGTGTAAACAAAGACCCGAATTGTTGAACTTCTCCTAATAGAGCTTTCGGCTAGAATTAGAATCCGTTTTCAAACCAAATAAGTTTTTACACTACTGATGATAAGGATACAACACTGAAAGATAAAGCTAGACATCGAGCCATAGTGTTTACCATTTAGTATCCACAAGTACACGACTCTTAACGTCTAGTTGTGACCATGTGCTTTCAATACGACAATAGGGGGTTCTTTAGGATTGTAGCGCACAAGGACTTACTAATCTTGTTATAATTTAGATACTCTGGTATACGTACCTAATATAGGCCGAGGCTTTGTAAAACCCCAAGTCGCGATCGTGTATTGAAGAGCTAACACGAGTTAAGAGTCCTGGCACCTCAAATGGACTTTTCCATTCTCAGATCATCGGAAGACCTAGTGGGCAAAATTTACCGAATCGCCCCAGTCGTGGATGAGAGCTGCGAATTTAGGACATTGTTCTTGGTCCTTAGCGAGAGAACTGCCTTCACCACCCTTGTAGGAGAGTTGTTTCGCTGCCTGACTGTGAGCATATGCGATAAAGTCAGGAGCCGAGATCGGGGGATCAGCTGCATCCTGTCGAAGTTGTCTAAAGACCGTTTGGATTTCCTCAGCTTGGGATTTCAGTGTAGCAACTGAGTCCTCAACTTGTTGATCCTCATAGACATGTCCACCCATTTGAGAGCTGGCGGCGGCGCTATCAGCTATTATGGAGTCTAGGAGGAGTTGGGATCCGAGTTCTGCATCCGTAAGCTCAGCCTTGGCGGCTTTCTCGAAGAACTGGTGTATATTTTTTGAGAGATCATCGCCCTTCTTCTGTCGCGAGGTGACATAGTGATCAAGCTTTCTAATTTGCTTGTGTGGAGTGAGCGCATTAGCTTTATCAACGTCTATCGGGACGGAGCCGTAGAGTTCCATCTGACGCCGAATATTCTCAAGCAATGTGCGGTCCTTTACTTTGCTGCTTCCCTTTTTTTGGTCTGAAGGGGGATTCTTGGCCAGTCTTTTAGTTACGTCCAACTCTGGTGTGTTTATATGGGTAAACGTGCTGAGAAGGGATTGGTGATGGTAAGCTAACATCTTAATACGATCTGCTAGGAGACGGAGGCGTTCATTCATGAAACCAAGAATAGCAGACGTCTATATCGAGTCAGTTATAAGTTTAAGTGTTGGAAACTGAAATACCAACTTACATAGCGAGAAACGGTTGCATCACGTACAGTCTGACGCTCAGAGCACGTTTCGACCTTCCCCAAGATGGGCTTGAGAAATTCTTTCTCTACCACCATATGCGCAAGCGGCACCATCTCATCCCACAGAGATTGTATTTCGGCATATACATCGTCACGCTCATCATTGATGGCCTGCGCATTGCCAGGCGCGAAAGAAACGCGTTTATTAGGAGTAGAAGAAGTCTCCAGAAAAACAGTATCTAAGGATGCGCGGCATTTTGTAGCTAGCGATAAAACAATCCTATCGTCTAGTTAGTAGCAGCGTAGAATTGAAGATACGGAATATGCTTAACTGATTGGCATGGCGTCTGGCTGTCCGAAGAATCGCATCCTCATCGATAACATCGTCGCCTAACTCGCAATATAGGGCATTTAATCTACCAAGGATATGATCATAGGATACAATGGTGGTTTCGAAAACTTGCTTTGGGGCAACGGATTTTAACCTTTCATTGCTATCTGTCTCTACCGAGGTGGACTTGCTTTGGCTGATCTCTTCAAGTTGATTCGTATGGTGGCTGATTTTATCTTCTAGGGTGTGGATCTTTCTAATATTAGTATCAGGAACTATTCAACCTTTGGAATTAGTATATACCTTTGATTTGAGTAAATCCTTTCTGCGAGACAGAGCAGAGATCTTCTGCTTTACCATAGATACTTCATCATTGGTTTCTGGAGGTCGTTGTAAATTAGCAATGCTACGGCGAACATAATCTTTGTACTTCACCAGAAGTTTTTCAAGGACATTATTATACTGGTTAATGTCATGAAGAGCAGCCTTAACCATGTTATGATCAATAGTCTTCTGACTAAATGGCATCTCGGAAAATATGTCCACATCCCCACGGGATTGAGTTGATCGGTGGCCACGACTAGCTGATTGAAGAGAGTTTAGACTGCGATGTATGTTAACAATAGATGCCTAATGTATATCAGATGAAAGTGGTCTGACGTACTACTTCAACTCGTCCTCCGACAGCACACTCAACGGACCGTTTGATTCAGCTAATGACACTAAGCGGGCCCATTCAGGAGATAACTCGTTACAGATAAACGACTTGAGTAGGTCCTTTTGACTTTCGTTCGTGGCATTTACAGCCCCGCAGACTTGATTGAAGAGACGCATCTCGGTCTCCGACAGGGCCGAAAGACTAGCCATCTTGAAATATGGCAAAGTAGACTATCTACGAGATATCAACTGTCAGACATCATATGCAGCTATAGTACGAGATGCAGGTAGTACAGGAGAGAAAGGGGGCAAAAGGGGCAAAAGGGGCAAAAGGGGCAGAAGGGGTCGAACGCCAAATGAACGGGCACTGATTCAAAAGACCTAGTGCGGTGTAGTTGAATAGTTTAGTCCTCGTATTATTGAAAAAGTAAGGCGATATGGCTAAAAACCCATCAGTGTTTCTTATAGATAGAATGAGATGATGTTAAGATGGCTGTATAGAGTAGTAGACTCCGGCTACAAGATGACATACTGACCTGTGATGTTGGCTCGTTCCGGTGGATGGAATCGGTGCCGCGGACAATCCGGTGACCCCCCGCTCGTAAATCAGCGATATTGGAAACTGTAGCCGGTACGCAGCGCGGCAATGGCACGATATCGAATCTAGAACGGCCTAGACAACTTCAAAGATTGAGCATGAATCCTTGACTCTGAAAATTGTGATATCCTCATTTGCTAGTATGAAAAGGCGGTCTTGGGCTAGATAAGTCTAGCCGTAGGCTAAATAGGTTGTGACATGAAGCTTATGGAGTTGATGTATGGCAAGTTTGACCGCTTCCGTTGAGAAGGTTGATCTAAACTAGGAAGCCAGCTTGAGTCGAAGGGATTATTATGAGTAGGTGAGTAGCATTGTAACTTCTGAAGAATTATTTAGCCGCTTATAGCTTCATGTAAGCTAGGATATAGTATGTAAAGGGGAGGGGATAAGCTTGTTGCATTGGCGCACTGATTCAGTCCAATAACTTGTGGCTTGTTTCACGATATCCGAGATAACATTGTATGTACGGTACGAAGTAGACGCGAAAATATTGGGGACTTTTGTTTACATTTGACCTGTACTTTGTACTTCGTACTTTGTAGAATTTGAAATGCCCCACAACTGCATAATCATAGCTATTATAAATACCTTAGGTACATATCTTCATACAAATGCATTTTGGCTTGGCATTAGTTACGTTAATTGCATTGCAAGTTCTTATCAACAATCAACAAAGATGGAAGATTTCAATCACTCAAGTTCTTAGAAGAAATAGTCAAGTTCTTATTTCGACTTGCTTTAATATACTTAAGGTATCACTTCTCTTTTACCTTATTGTACGCTTGTATACTTAAATCAAGCTTCGGCAAAAGCTTAGAGGGATTCCTTCACGACGTCAAAAGCCAATGGTCAAACGGCAATTGGGAGGTCTTTTAAGACAAGGGTCCTTCTAGACCAGAGCCGCAACCAGCCGCTGGACAACCTGGACTTGCAGCATTGAAGTTCCAGGTACGAAAATTAGAGACAAGCCATACTTAGGTACACGTGGGCAACGTTAGCCATGATTCTGAGAAAGACATGATATTCGGGGTCTTCAGTGAAGGGGTCTTCAGTGAACCCTTATATGCATGACTACCGAATCACTGCAAATGACGTCCGCAAGGCTGTTGGTCATAGTTACCATGCATCGTGTTTCTGTAACAAAATAGAGACGATATGCCATGTCCGTCTGTTCAGAGGTAGACAGACAAGGACGTACAGCAACATCAGTCACGATGCTTCAATGGTAGCGCCGTCGGAATGATACGGATTCACTTATGCTCGAAGATGAACAAGTCCAGATTGACAGAGTTCTTCTGACTTTGTCGCGTCAACGCCCAGAACGGTTCGCATCGCTGCGCTTGTCTCATACGCTGTGTTTGCAAGCAAAGGGTCCTGAATGGTCCGCCTCCAAACTGTACCACCTTAAGTCCAGCGGTCAACCATTCATTTCCTAAAATGGGACATGGGACACGAGCTCTTCTTTATCATGGCCTTTCCTGAAGTCTGGTCCCAAAGTGCACTGTTACTCTTCCTTAAACCTCTTCACAACCTCTTCACAGGTTAGCCCAAGGCCTGCTTTCGGATAAGTCCTACTCTCTCTGGATAATCTCAAGTAATAGTAGTGTCAGATCTAGAAGATTGCAAACTACCTAAACGTACATGATATAAGATCTAATTCCTTGTCAGGATGGGACGTCCCAACGATCTGTTTAGACACCGGCCATGCGTTTGCATGCGCATGTGGCAACCCGTTTCCGCTATCCCTCCCCGTCACCATGTCAAAGTGACAGCGGCCGAATGTACCGACATTCAATACTTCAGCAATGGTAGCAAATGCAGATTAACATTGGGCAATGCTGCTGTGACTGAGCCGTCCTTTTTTGGCTTGTGCTCATGAGTCTGTATCCCATTCTCGTCGTCGTTGTACCTACTGGGACCCGCCCGGTTGCCCACTTGCCCACTTGCCTGGCTAGATACGTGAGACGTCATGGAACCGTATCTCCATGCCATCCTAGCATGGTTGCGATTGACCTCAATTCCTCTGTGCTCTTCGGATACTTCCCAGGGGCTTGTGCAATTATGAATCTGCCATGCGTTTCGGCCGTGGAAACATAAGTAACTTTGATCTGGCTAGTCTACGTTGAATACCCGCTCTCCGAGTCACAGAATCTTCCGTCAAACGAACTGTATCTAGTATATATCCTAGTTGTTCCCAAACAGTCTTTTCGATCTCTTTATTACTTCAAGACATATAATCTTCTAGAACTCATCTCTACCCCGCTGTATGTCTTTCCATCCCGGAGGCCCCTTGTACTTCATACTCTTCGTACCTGAACAAACTAGACCATGAATTCAGTCATCCAACAGTTATGTAGGGCTCTACATAAACCAGCAACAGCCAAAAGATACCGGGATGCCGGGATAGGGCTGGCGTTTATTGGATTGAACCAGGTTCTGGTTGTTCCTATCCAGATCACCCTTGATCTCTACTCCATAAACCTCCCCGCCTCTATCCTGGTGATGCTTCTCTTCTCTCTCCTCCTCCTCACCGCTAACTACATTCATGGGGGAACTGAGAAGCTATACTCCAAGCATCTACGCGGGCCGACTGACTTCCTTGGCCGGCACATGTCTTTCGGGTTTGTAGCATCCTTCATAATGCTCAACAGAGACCACATATCCAATGTCATAGACGTCCCTAGGATTGCCGGGGCTTTTTGTAAGTTGCCAGATAGCATTGCCCCCTGAAGAACTTAACTAACTAAAACTAGTCATTACCACCCTTGCAGGCTATATTAGCACATACTTGGTTGCTTTCGGGAGTTCCAAGCTAGAACAGCGACTACGAGGTGTACGAGAGAAAATTTCCGACGTCGAAAGCCGCCCTAAATGCTGGCCTAGCCCCTCCGCAGCATGGCCGGCTCCGCCAACAGATAGGAGTGCTAAGCGGATATCTCAATTGTCTCGGCTAAGTGTGGCTATATCGAACGAGAGGTCTCTTATTTTGGCCGAAGCGGTGAAAGGAGGTCCAGTCTCGCAACTTATAGAACAGATCGTACGCACAGGTCCGCTATGGATTTGCATCTTTCTACTTGCCGTTGTCGGGGTTCCGGTATATTTCACGACTAGGTACGAGGCACCATTTGAGGTTCTATGCTTCATCCTATTCTGGATTTTATCCGTCCAGTTTCAGAGGTCATTAAAGAGTTCATACCGTCTACTAAGGTTTCCGTACCTAAGATCGGTAATGGTCATGGCTGCGAATCCGGTGCTCGTGACTTGGGCAATTGGAACAGCTTATCTCTGGATTAAGACAGGATATAGAGGACAAAGTATCGATGTCACTATCACCGAATTTCACTGTCATCAGACTTTGGCGGAAGGCATAGTTACGATTGTAAAGGGCGGGAGGATATCAAATAACATTGGTGCTGGTGACCTATCTGGACCGGTCTTGGATGCTGGCATCGTCTGTATGGGGTTCAAGATGTTCGAGTACCGAAAAGAGCTATGGGAAAGTGTATACACAGTGTTAGCCACATGCGCATTACTTGCCGTGGCGAACGTCTCCCTCAACGTTATGCTCGCCCGCGCATTGGGATTACAGCCCGCCGACGCCCTAGCCTTTGCCGCCCGATCTGTTACTATTGCTCTTGGGGTGCCGGCGATTGAAAGCTTGGGCGGTAGCACTACGCTCATGAGTGCACTTGTTATTTTTGGCGGGATCATTTTCCAGATGGGCGGAGATTGGCTTTTCTCACTCCTGCGGATTAATGACCAGGAGCGCCAGCTGAAATCTAGCGACTCCAATAACAGTAGTTACACGGAAACTACAGGGTCTACGGATATGTGGAACGAGAAAGACATGCAAAAGCAGATTACTAGGACCGACAATGAGGTGATCGCAGTCGGTGTGACTGTAGGCATCAACGCAGCAGCGATGGGCACAGCGCATCTGATAGAGCGGGATTCGAGAGCTACAGCATATTCCGCATTGTCAATGACGGTGTTTGGGGCCATGACGGTAGCACTTACGGCGGTCCCTAGTGTCTCGGAGATTATTGTATCTCTAGCATCGAGATGAGGCAAATGCCATATTTTAGAGTCCCTAGTTAGCGATTACGAAGATATATGAGATATGAGACGACATCACGTTGCATAGAGATTTCGGGCATAGCGAATGATACCACTACATATGTTTCGATAGACATGGATGGGGAATAGGAGCATGCCACGAGTCAAACTTTTCTTCTCGGAAGGTTTACAAATATACATTAATATTCCTTGTAGCTTATTCTCACGCAATGATATCATAGTCGTAACCGTACTCCCAACGGGATCGTGATTGTTCAACCGACTATCCTACTAGCATTAGAAAATTGGCTTGCCCCTTAGCCGCCCTACGCCGGATACCGACAAGAGAGATGTGAACTCGGACCGTAATTGGGATCGCGATTGAGATTCGGTATCTTGCTAGCTGAATCACGATCCGGTGCGAGATGAAATCCTGTAAAACTACCATATCGTCGTTCCCACGGCGCACACATACCTTAGGTACCAACGCAGGCGCTATCTCGGGTCCTCGCAACGTCGCACGGCACGGCGCGTCCCATAAGTTCCTGGCTTCTATTGCCTTCTAGAAGATATTGAGAGAAAGTCATGCCCCTTCGTCGAACGCATCTCAGTCTACATCGGTCCGTCCTGCTGGGTCATAATTTGTATCTAGTGTAGATCAGTCTACATCACCATTGAGGGGCACTATAGTAACCGTAGTACTAGAAGCTGAAGCCATCAATATGCAGAGGAATGTGGAGACCTCTAACATGGTAGCAATACCGAATCCGTAGAGGAAAAATCATACTCGGCTCACTTACCTCCCTAGTGACATCCAGTCCTTTGGAATGTAACATCGCATATGTAAATATATTATTACTATGGTTCCTATTGCTTTTAGATGTACCCATGTTACTTATCTCTCAGAAATCACGACGAGCTCGATATGGCTTACAGGCCGAAATGAGCCATGACTCGGAAGACTTGTACTTCTCACTTTGAATCATAGGCTAACATAGTAATCGAATAAGTTGTAACTTTAACGTAATTCTTAATGAGGGCCTCGACTATATAATTACCTGTTGATAGAAATAAATATAATACAGCATGTCTACCTTTCATCAAGTGTAGGTTGATGTTAAGAAATATAAAAGGGGTAGGGCGTGTAACCAAACTGGAATAGGACGAATAAAAGGAGCTAGCCATGGCATATACGGCAACTTCTAAATAATATAACTAAATATAACAAGATCTATAAAAGAATTCAGGATATCTACTTGGAATCGGTTCCTGGCATAGAACTATGTGAGGTATTGGGGGAGAAAGGCTCATTGAGCTGCACAGAAGCGTCACATCACATGGTAATTTTTAGTATATAGAATCGAGCTGTTCTTGATGTGCCTCTCTGTTCTAGGCTAAAGAATTATGAAATTCTAAGCAGTGGCTTAACATCATGTTCGGTGAACCTCATATAGAGGCAGCCATGCGCGTGAGTAGCAAGACTTCTCACCCCTAAGAATACACAGGGACTTAAACTAACCTTTCGATTAGATGCAGCCCACTTGCGGTTTCTACAACACCACTCATCTGGCCAGGTTGTAGTGCGAAAGCAGCCTCTTCAAATTCCTTTTGCATGTCTCCCTTACCGAAGTATCCTAAATCTCCCCTCTTTCTGGCCGAACTGCAGTCGCTTTCAGTCATGGCGATCTCTCCAAGAGACACGGTTCCACTCTTGATCTTCTGCTCATGACCCTTGATAATAGCCATTGCTTCCTCCTTGGTTCGGGTAATCTTGCTCTCGCGCCAGCTCGCAGGTCGTCGGCTGTCGCGGTGTTTGACTAGTAGGTGGGCGGCACGGATTTTGCCCTCTGGGTGGCTGACGGGAGCCATCTGAGACGAAGTAGAATGGTGGATCGCCATATATTGTTTCAACTTCTCGGTATCGGTCCCAGCAGGCGGCTCCCAGCGCGAGATTTTCTCGCTCGCGTTGAAATAGTATGGAAGGTTCTTGGAGTTGCTGTGGCGCACCTCCCAGTTAGGTGGTAATCCCGAGTCATCCTGACCGCAGGAAACGTTAGTGGCTGTTTTAATATGAAGATGAAAGAATGAATGAATGGGTAGAACAGATTTGCAACTCTAATCCCTCTGGCGAGCTCGAGGCTAACTTACCATGCTGGCGGTGTGATACGAAGACTACTATTTGGCTGATGAACAGCTTTTATAATTTATTTAATAGCTGTTTAAGCTAGGCTGGAGAAAGGGTATACTACAGTCCGGAGTATGCGTCGATCAAGAAGAAAGAGTGGCCGAATTTTTTGATGTTTACCTCAAGGGAAGCCTTTTCAAGCTCAGAATTGAAGCTATAGCTTGTTAATTAATTGAAGCTTGCTTAAAAGGCAATTAAATCTAAGGAAGTGACAATATAAGCTTTGCTTTTTTATCCTTCCCAAGATGTATGAAAAAGCGAGTGGCGATGACGATGGCGTTATGGTGTTGTGTGTTGATAATGTAGTGAGTTGCTAGGGAAGAATTGCGTCGAATACGTAAGTACCTTTCCCTGACCTTAGGTAAGAAAGATCACGAGGATACTGTCGGTTGAGCGGGGCAACGCTGACCTGACGATGGAATGAGTTTGAAACGCGGGGTGGTGAATGGATAAATCTAAAAGTGATTGGTCTACAGAATCTGTATGGGCCATTGAATCATACTATCCAACCTACCAATCAGGTGGTACACTGACCATGGGCTCGGGCCACATCCATGTTAGTCATCGTTAAGAATACTTTCTCCGATGTTCCGAACCTTCACTGCGCACCTGCGCAAAACCAATTAAAAGTTAGCGCTAATATTACTGCTGAATCTAGAATACACTAACCTAATTCTTAAGCGGTCACTTAAAGCTTGACAAGAAGTGACTAAGATCTTTCCACCTTTGATTAACAAACAACCACCAAACGGCATCGGTCTTTCAACATTTCATCTCACATTTTCAACGCCGTATTACGAACAACTTTAGGTAATCTTCAATCTTGGCCACAGCGAAACTGCAATAAAATACATAAGCGCAGCTTCATTTCATCAAGGATAAAACTGTCCCACTGGAATCATCATCTACCTAGGTATTTGACAACCATCAATTCCCAAGGTCTCGTCGCATCCCACTCATCAGGAACCTTGCACAGCAACATGTCGTCGCCGGCGCCAAGCAACGACGGGGACGCCCCCAAGAACAACCAGGAGCAGATCACTTTCCGTTTTTGCGCAGAGTGTTCCAACATGCTGTACCCCAAAGAAGATGAAGACGCCCATAAGCTTCAGTTCACCTGTCGCACGTGTCAATATACCGAAGAGGCATCGTCTTCCTGTGTCTTCCGTAATATTATCAACAGCGCGGCAGGCGAGACAGCTGGTGTGACCCAGGACGTGGGATCGGACCCGACGGTTCGTAATCATATTTCTTCTTCCACCCAGGCTTCTCCCCATTCCCACCCCCATCTCCCTACTTCTACCGATTGCAGCCTGGCTGTCTGTCTGAGATGTGGCGTGACGCTCCTCCATTGTGATCGGTGTAAAGACCCTGCATCAGTCGACGAGTACAATCATTTCGTTCGACACAACCCGGATTACGCCGTTACAAGAACCTTGGACTCCATACGATTCTCTAGCTACTGGGCCTCCCAGGATGATGAAGGAAAGGCTGCTTGGGCCGACGAATTTGCTTCATGTAGCGAACCAGCGATTCCTAATCTCTCACAAGATAAGGACAGTCTTGCCTATTACATTTCTAGCAATAACTTCCTTATGTCACTTGATGCCTTGGATGCCGATCCTCCCGAAGCCCTTGAAGATCCTCCGGAGTATGGTGACATATGGATGCCTTACTCTGAGCTCATTTCTGCCCAGTCAACAAAAATCGCATCGCAATGATCTTGTTTTCTAGATTTGATGATTATATTCTCATTTCTACGTCTTGTTTATTCCTATTTGTCACGTATTTTGGGCAACAGACAGACCAACAGACAGACAGCCGGGCAATTGCATGCACACAATTCTCTGGATTTCTCTTCGGCACCGGCCACCCAGCTTTGGAGAGCATGCATTGTATATTCTCTCTCGGGGAACCTAGTGCTAACGCCTTGTTTTCTTGGCATCTAGCTTCCGCGGTCCAACAAAACTTGCCCCATTTGCAAGCATGAAGAAGCTGTATTCTTCCAGTCCCAGCAGCGAAGCGCGGAAACCGGCATGGTCAGTGCTCTCCCCTGTCTTAAGTAGCGGATTGATGAGAACTAAATATCTAACTATCTTCCGACAGAAACTTTTCTACGTATGCTGCGAATGTGGTCACATTTTTCAGTAATGAAGATCATGATGGTTTATGATCATGAAGGTTAGGTTGCAGCACATATGCAGGGACTTTCATCTGGCAATTAAGGCCATTTTCGGTATTGCATGACTCGGCGTTTGGAAACGATTCCGCGGAATTTCTTAAGGAAATTTCCCTGGCAAGGAAAACTGCACTCTGATTTGGTATCAATACACTTTAATTTCCCGTTACAGGGTCACATCCACATATTGTACCTGCTGCCAAGTGAAGAGCCGGGTATGACTAGGGTTTCCGTGATGTAATGTAGTACTTGGGGATTTTGTAAACTGGATCGCGAGAATAACGCGCGACTTTTCATATCGTGTACTAGCTATTTAGTACGACGCTGGTATGTCTTGTCAACGTCTATTATATGCGTGCTTAGTATATATAGTACATGATATTTATGACTTCTGGTGTGTTGACGCTCATTCTCTTGACTCATCCTAGAACGCCAGGGCTCTTGCAGTTGGCATAAATATGGTTTGCCTTTTAATACCGACCGCATTCTTATAATGCATTAGGTAGATACAGCCCCTCTCATAATGTCGCCCACGCCTACGCATGTGCGGGTGCCATACTCAAGATCTTGCTCCATCCGCGTCTCCTTAATTCGGCACCTACTACGCCGTTCACGCGAGTGCCGATAGGATCTCCGGCCTTGTTGATAAGGACGCAGGCGTTGTCGTCGAAGCGGACGACGCTGCCATCAGGGCGCTGGACCTGCTTCCTAGTGCGTACAATGATAGCGTGACGGATATCGCCGCGCTTGACTTTATTTGCTGCTGAGGCTGCACCCATACCAGCATCACTTGCGCCGCGCTGCTTTTGGACGATGGCCACTATTCTGTCACCTGACGTATCTAGTTTAGCGGCTGGTGGTCCTCGAGGGATGATTGATTGAGATGTATGAGATCTGAACCTACCAATGGTGGCGTGTCTTTTCTGGCCAACTACTAGGGCACATTCGACTATGGCGGCACCCGAGTTGTCGATGCAGTTAAGCATCGTCTATATTTCCCTCGAAGTTAATATACGAACACACCATGGGCTTTTAAATGGTCTGATAATACCTTGAGTTGAATCATCTTGGCCGGCTGATACCCTTGGTACCGGGTTCCAATCCTAGATAATGCGATGCGGTGGCACGCCGAGGTATTAAAGTGCTTGAGTATTTTGTTTGTTTGAGGTCGAAAATTCGAGGCTCTACCAAAATGATCTAAGGCTGAATTTGCCAAGATGAAATATTATTGGTCACTATCTTAAGGTCCTGACCCTAGATCTGGTTAGTGGCTTTTCATGATCTTTCTAAGTGGCCCCGGCGTCTGTAAATAAGTGGCTTATTTTTGGTATATCCAACATGGTTCCACCATCTATTAGATGAGGCTTATAGGATGTGGTGGCTAAGCTACCTATATAAGTTAGATTAGATAGGTGGCACACCCCCTGGTATTGTTAATCTGGCTAGTGACTTCCCTCCCGAATTGATCGACTGATTGCATCAGAGGTCTCCCCGGGGTCCGGGCTGGTTGACGCTGGTTAACGCTGGTTGACCTGCCACCCTCTTTTCCCACTTTTCTTGCGCTCTCACTTTTGCGCCGGCTCAACAGGGGGCGGCACTTCACCTACGGTTCCTGATGGATTAATTAGAACTACTCTTTGTTTCTTTTTTTGGTTTTTAGACCCGAGCTCACAAATAGATCATTCCAATTGGTTTTCCTCTAATATTCAACGACGACTACTTCAATAGTTTCTCCTCATCGTATGTCAATGAGAATTGCCGTGGTCAAAAGCCAATATACCCTCTTCTCCCATTTCATCGTCTTTCCCATCCTCTCTCATTCCCTTACCCCGGCTCAACTTTCGCATGACAATATATATCATAAAACTCGCCCTTCTTGTCCATACCATCCCTCTCGCTCGAAAGGCTTGTGACAAGAACTCTAAACGGCATTGATAAGCGTATGCGCTGGCGCTCGGAGGCACTTGTCAACTTCAACTCGGCCCCCCCTTGACTGCATTTCAGCCCAGAAAATCATCCCATTGCAACTAGGTGTCACCCTTCCACCTTACTCACATCTTACTTGCATGAAAAAGTCAGACACTTCTTGGGGCCGGAGAAAACTTGTAAATATCCACCTGTCCGGGGATTACGTCCTGCACATCCTGCACATCCTGCACATTACTTCACAGTAGTCCCTTTAGAGCTTTTGTTTTGGCTTTATACGTACTATTGTATTGCAATTCCTCCTTGGTCTGGCTGGGTAAAGCTGCGTGTCGCAATGCCTCCCAACTCATCTACGGCATTGAAGAAGCAGCAGATTACTCTCTCGCAATTATCATCGTACGATGATATACTAACAGATGCCCTTGTCGACCATGTGAGTGGAAAGACCTATCTCTAACAGCGATGGTGCATTGTAATACAAGGAAGAACTAACCGTCTTCTCTAGGCATACTACTGGACCGCAATCCCCAAGAACCGCCCGTCTTATCACCCTTCGCGAGGTGTAAAAGAAGAGGAAATCGCCAAGATTATCCAATCTCATCTTATTGTCGACCCTAATATCGAAATTGCTGAGTCTAAATTACTTGCGACAGACGGATTGCGTAAATTTCATGATGCGCTCAGGACTCCAAAAGAAAAGGCCGACTTCCGCGCCCATCTTCGTCGGTACATGCAAATCTACCTGCCCGACTGTCCTTTCGAGGTTAGCTCGACAAATCGATATACCATCGTTACTCACGAAGCAGCGGTGACTGCGAGGAAGTTTGTCAAGAAGGGTCAGCCAGTCAAATACTTGTCGGGTATCCAGGTTTTGATCACGGAGAAGGAAGAGAAGGAACTCTCCAAGAGGAAGAAAGATTTCAGTATCGTAGTTAGTGCAAGGAACAAGTGCGCAAGCTTGTTCATGGGACCTGCGAGATTCGCAAACCATGACTGCGAAGCCAATGCGCGTTTGATGATCACTGGTCAAGCTGGAATTGAGATCATTGCTGCAAGGGATATCGAAGTAGGGGACGAGATTACCGTCACATACTCTGAGAACTATTTCGGAGCCGACAATTGCGAATGTTTATGCCGGACATGTGAAAACAACTTGGTAAACGGATGGGCACCAGCCGATGGTACAGTAGCCCTAAAGAAGAGCATTGAAGCAACTACTGCGGAGGGATACTCGTTACGTCATAGGAGGCGAGATGATAGTTGCGCGTCTGCATCCCGAACCCCCTCCGTCACGCCGGATATCCGACCCCGAATTTTAAAGACCCGATCCAGGACGTTGAAAGGGGATTCTGAGATGGGATCTGCATTTGGGTCTCCAGCACCCCAGGGCATCTTACGCCAAAAGCGGAAGCGCGAGTTCGAGTCGCTACAATCACCGCCGGTTACTCCTGACAAAAAATTGAAGTTGTTGCAGTATGAAGTTGAGGCTATACCAGCTCCTCTAAGCTTATCTAGACAAAGTAGCGACGAGGGCTCAACCAGTACCAACTCTTCAGAAAGGGAGAGTATAGATATGGTTCTAACGGATGCAACAACGCCCGAAGAAGATGTTAAAGAGCCCATCTTAAAGTCACCGACCCTGACGCCTGCGAAATTATTAACTGATTCTCTTAAACAAGAAGACTCGGAGGCATCTCCACTTTCTGAGATCACCTACACACCTTCAAGTCTTGAAGCCCAAGACTCAATAGCTGTCGCACCATTACCTATGGTTGAGAGCATTGTTCAAATCGATAGAGCTATACTGACCCCTCCAGCTAGCCAAGTTGAGGAACCGCCATCAGATATCGTAGTACTTCCAGCCCCTATCGTTGCTATTACACCCATCTCCACCTCGACGCAAGCCGTTGCCCCCGCTCTTGAGGAGACGGAGTCCTCGATTTCAACCAAACAGCCTAGCCCCAAACGAGGTCGCCCTAGGGGTAGACCGCCAAAGAGCGAGATTCCAACTGTCAGCCACGCAACCGAGGAGTCTACGCCTCCATCTCGTACCCGAACTCCAGGAGATTATACTCTTACCCCAGTGCTACTTTCTGAGCCTAACACCGCCTGGATACATTGCACTGTGTGTAGTGAGCCATTTGTGCAGTACAATGCCTATTATACGCGAAGTTCCTGTCCACGATGCGAGCGTCACTCTAAGTTATACGGCTACCAGTGGCCTAAAACTGAGAAAGAGGGTAAACACGATAAAGAAGAGCGCGTCCTAGATCACCGTACAGTCCATCGATTCTTAACGGCGGAGGACGAAGCGAGAATCCGCGGACGAAAGTTACCTTCGGTGACTACTACAGCTACTCCCGAGAAGGAGACTCCGGAGAAGAGGGGGAGAGGCCGACCTCGAAAAGTACGCCCTGAACTAGGCCTCGAAGATGAAATGCACAACGAAGAGGACGATGAACTTGGTAACATCAGACGAAGTACAAGAAAACGGCAACCAAGTATAAAAGTTGCATGTTAGTATACCGGCATATAGTGATTTTGGCAGCATGGGAATGGATTAATTGGTTACTTCTACCAGTCACTATCCCAATATGGGATATGTAACATATTTCCCCCAGGCATATTCCCGGCGTTATTTGCCACAGCGTTTGCATCATTTGTCGAGTTCAATTGTATATCAGACAGACAGATAGGCAGGTAGGTATCTTACATATCCTATCTAATATGTACACTGCAGCTTGGCTGCTTAAACCTCTATTTTTCTAATTTTCTAATTTTCAAGATTCTACATGACCCGTTCGATGTATCCGATTGCCAGCTAAACACATAATAATTGTGGACTTGTTGTCGATCATGTGTACAAGAGAGGTGCTGTGATGTCGATATGTAACCTTTTACTGTACTGTGTATGTGTATGTACTGTGTACTGTGTATAGAAGATCTTCAGGAGAGTGAGTCTCAGCCACATTTGACGTCATACCATATGTCTAGACCCATCTCTTTAGCCGTCTCTCGTGTTTCCAACAGCACATGCAGCGATACACGTCACAATGTACAATAGGTACCTATCTACGCAGGTACATGATATTAGACGTTTCAGGGGTCTCCCTTGAAACAGCTTTCTGCGTAATAACGTACCTAAGCTTAGCTGCTACTAGGCCCTAGCTGCTACATGTACATAGTATGAGGTAGTTAAATAAATGCTTCCTGTTTCTTCCGCGTGACACCTTACGACGTTGGCTTGACTTTATGTACATTTCGCATCCTCTAAGCGAACCTATTTCTTGAACAAAACCGCTCTTATTCTAGTTTACTTAAATCCTAGCTTGCTCTAAAATTATCATACTAAAGTTCAGTACCCCGTTTCACCAGTTCAAGTCTATTCTCAACGTAGTTCGTCTTCACTTTGAACGTTACAATGAGCCGCTGGTCGCAGTACGATACCGACGAGGAACGCCTCCCGGAGGGCATGCAACGTATTGGCTACGATTCCGATACCCAAACCTACACATTCCGCGATGCCGAGGGCACTATCTGGGAGAGCGCACCCGGTAACCGGTACGGTGAACTCCATCGCGTCAATACAACATACGCACCTTACGGTGACGAAGAAGCACACGATGCGACAGAGCCACTGCACACAGCCTCGAAGGGACCACATACTTCATGGCGACATGAGATGATGCCCTTGCTCAATTGGTTCTTGTTGGTTGGTCTATTCCTGATCCTCATCTTTTGGATCATCAGCGGTACGACTAAGCACATCGAACCGATTACCTGCGGAGAGCACAGCAGTCCATACAAGATCAAACCAGGCGACACATGCTGGGCCATTGCCGAGGGACATGATGTCCCACTTGATTCTCTCATCCACGAGAACGAAGGTCTTGATTGCGATAAGTTGCCCATCGGTAGTACGGTATGTATACCAAGGGTCTAGATCGTCGCTACACCAAGGGTTGCAGGGTCTTCTGGTTACTCTGGGGTCCTTGACACAGCAGTATTGGCTTGTGGGCTTTTGTTGTCGGGATCAAATCATTTGCTTCGCTTCGTTGGCGTTTACAGATAGGTACAGGTTGCTGTGCTACCTTTCCCAGTTTAGATTCGCGTCTCATGCTAGGTTTATTTCGGTCGCTATCTTCACTATCCACCAGAAGAAACTATGTACAGCTTCCCCAGCTTTGTGAACGGTTCCCTCTGTCTAAGCTCCAGACAGTAATACAAGCCGACACTTGCCTACTCCGTGGAACTCATCTATGAGCTGTCGGGTTCTCTTGGTCGAAGTCAGGCCTTGAAAAATCAGATGAACAAACGCGAGCCGCGGCAATACTTCGTTACAGGTTTCAATAATCGGCCGGCATGGTCGATAGCTTTCCGCCATCATTAACGAGGATGAATCCATTACAGAAAGAACCTGCCTTGCTGGCCAGATAGAGGACAGCGCCAGCCATTTCATCATCACTTCCGAATTTTCTAGCCGGAATAAATTTAGGGTCGTCGACCGACTCTGTAGCTGGATCGCGTGATCCAATCAAATTCGCTGCTAGCTCAGAAGGGAACACTATAGATCTATTAATCTTTGGGTCGTCGAGGTGGTTGAGAAGGTTAAGAAACTTACGCCCTGGGGCAAGTGCATTGACTCTAATACCGTGCGCGTTGAGACCTGTACTTGCGTGCTTGGTGAGATGGACAAGCGCTGACTTGCTTCCCGCATAAGCAGGCGGAGACATGAATGATCGACTGAATCCCGAGATACTACTGGTGATGATAACCTGGCTCTAGGAGTATCTTAGCAAATGTAAATGGGTGTTTGTCAAGACTTTCATACCTGGATTGAAGGAACATCACTACTTTCCTTTATCGGAGCTCCGAATCCCCCTTTCAAGGCCCGTTTGTTACCCGCATCTAAGAGCTCGAGAAATGCAAATATGGAGAACATGGTACCAGTCACGTTTACGTGGAAGGTGTTGTTGAACTCCTCCATGGAAGTTTCTTCAAATAGATTCTTCCGAAGCTCTGAGATGGATGCTCCCTTGGTCCAGGATGCCCGTGGACCGAGAGCACCGGAGTTGGCGATAAATAGGTTCACATAGCCGATGTCTTTTGTTATGAAGTCGACTGCGGATTGGAGGGAATCCTTGGTCGAAATATCACATTGTACAGGAATAATACTGGGATGTGCAGTGGCGGCTGTTTCGAGGGTCTCCCGTCGTCGTCCTAGAATGTAGACTTTCTTCGCTCCAGCCCCTGCGAACGCCCTGGCCATAACATGTCCAATACCTATAGACAGATTAGATGAGATCAGAGAAGAATCGGAAGTGTTAGAGCCTTACCACTTCCACCACCGGTGATGACAGCCACCATGCCATCCACCCGAAATAATCCAGACGAGTCCATTTTTAGTTCCTTGGATATAGAAATCAACGAAACCAGTTATATTAGCCTGCGGCTGGGTAATTCTGCTAAGGATATCTTGGTGAAAACCATGAACGTAGTTGTCTATAAGAGGTACTATCTTCCTACAGTATGAAGCACTCTCAATTGAGATACATCCGAGATGTATTTATAAAGTCCGCAAAGTCCGGTACGTAGGGGATGTCCGTAACCCTTGGGACGGGCCAATGATGTAGCCGACGGGTAGTAACAAGCTCACCCGCATTAAAGGCCTATTGCCGCATTTCCACTGGTACTATTCATAAAATTGGTAAGGGACTATTACACCGGCCTGGTTACCAATACCAATGTCAGCCCAATGTAACCGTTGCTTTGAAATCAAGGCGAGTAATCATCCCGAGATTTAGAATATAACCAAGAATAAGCGCTACTCTAGTATGGAGAGCACTAGCTGCGTTACCCGTTCGCGCAAGCGCTTACGGGGAGTGCCTAGCTTTAAGAGTGCCTTTTACGCCATATATTTAGAAGTCTGGCCTTTCTGATTGACTAGCCACACCTCAGGGCACGTCCGATGAATTTTTTGTAAAATTAATTAACCTACTATACTATTATATAAATCTTTTAATAATTAGTATTATTAAATAAAGCTTATTTTGCATAACCTTTCTATCTTATTTGTATATGTTTTAGACTTTATGCGATAGAATAGCAAAAGAAAAAGTTGCCAACTGCGGGGCGATTTTAAAGATCTAATTAGCTGGGAAAATTGTGGCAGTACTAATAAAATATAGGAGAGTTGATGGTAATCAGTATAGTGAAGTGGTCGTATATTCAACAAATGGTATACGAATGGCATTGTAGAACCTTAGATTCGAATCACGCTCTCAAGGGGTTCAATGGGCCTTTAATATCAGCTGCGAAGTGCGGTGGTCTTAAAAATGGCGTATGTATACTCCCGAAGATGGAATAAAAGCATCGCAAGTGTTTGCGGTAAGTTGCTAAGATACAAGAGTCTTGATATACCATATACAACGATGAAGATATAGTACACATTGTAGAAGTTCTAAGCTGGAGTAACAACACTCTAGGTAAATTTAAGGAGACGGTCCGTACAATCACGAATCTGGATAGGTACTTAGCTCCTGTTTAAAAACGATGAGCTATTTTAATTCCTTTAGGCTGGTTTAGGTATTGTATTGAAAACCTACCGGTAATAGGTCTTTGCTAGCAGGTAGCTAGATACCCAGCTGCCCGTTCGCTTCTAAGTTGGTATCATTCGTCTATATTCTAGTAACTCGAAAGTAGATATATGTTATTACTACTTTGCTACCTAAGGGACTAAAGTAACACGTCGTCAACCCTGCATTAATATTATAAGATATTAACAGAATACAGGTTAACGGAGATATAGCGAATTCAATATTATACTTAAACCTCTATACATTATCCTCTAAGCTCACGAATATTGGAGTGGGGCAATTGCGTAACACGATGCGAAGCATTAACCGCCAAGTCTATTATGTAGAGCATAGATCTACTCTTGCGTTGACATGTTCGTCTAAGAGTTGTTTGATGGGACAAATATGAAACGCAATTCCTAGGCTAGGTTATCTGCCGAACCCACTACATCGTCCAAAGCACGTCGCAGATCATCAGATGATCGGAGCAGTATAGCAGTAACACACAGAGAACCCATTGGCTTGGTCAGTCTGGGGTGTGCCGATCTCACTTCCGGCTGAAGGACGTCAGAGCGCATCTTACGAGGTTGAGCCGCGTCGACTTTCGCCTGGCGTGTCTCCGGCCCCAGGAGTATCACCATAGTTCTTCTCGGACCCCACATGTCAAGTCGAAGCGCGTTTGATCTACCTTGGGGGTTTGGTATAGGAGCTTGATTGACGTTTATCGTCCGTTCGTTAATGGGTAATTGGAATGAGACCAGTGTAATACTCAACTGAAGAAAAACTACAAATAGACACACGTTCCGGATGAATAGATGCCAGAATCGTGAAATCCATCTCGCACATAAACATTTCTTCTTTTCTTCACTGTATAAAATAGTTCTTACGACCTGGCGTCGCTTGGTTTACATTTAACTATTAACTACTGTATATCCAATTTACTCTAATACCCTACCTCGTCAAAATGGTTCACATCAACATTGCTGTACTCCTGACGCGTAAGTCAAGTTATAACTAAAGTTCCCTGTCTGAATTACGTAGATGTTGACCATTTATACCTCTTAGTCGCCGTTGCAGCTTTGGCCCAAGTTACGCCTAACAATGCCGGCGCTAAAGATGTAGGCCAGGGTAACGGACAACAGTTCATCACCGGTGGCTGCACTTCCGACGCTGTAAGTGCTGGTTCTATGCATTCGTGAAGCAACGCTTCGATAGCTCTCTTGATCGCTAATTTAACACCAAACGGTTAGGACTGCTCGTCTGCATGCTGTGCCCAAGTTAAAACCACAGGCCTAGGTGTCTGCTCCGCAGAAGCTGCGTCGCTTCAAAACGGGAAGTTGGGCTGCGGTTTCGTCGACCCCAATGCCGCCCAGACTATCGCCAATGCTCAGGCCCAGGTCAAAAAGCAGGGTTTCTAGGATGGAAATTTCTAGGAAATTTTGTCGTTGAGCTAGGTAAAGGATTTTGCTTAGGGCTACTACCTATGTATGGGAACTTAAGTCGAACATGAGCTTTGAGAAGTATATATCGCATCAATCAATGCGCGTTATACACTATGAATGTCAGCACGTGGCAGAATACCTCGCGTAATATCCCACGTCTTGATGGCAAACAGTGGCGAATCCTAGAAATCAAGGGTTAGATAGGGGCTCACGTCCCATCTGGACGCCCGGCTTAAGGAATGGGCTCACCCCTAATATCGAGTGGATGTTTTTGTTAATCCTATCCAACCCGGTTATGATTTATACTCTCCCGGCCCACCGGCATGTTAACCGGCCGCTCTCTACAGCTGCACTTTGTTTTGTTACCAGGCCTTCCGTCCCGCTTAAGGCATCTACCACATCTTACCTTAACTACCATAAATATTAGATATTGAGAAGTATTTGAAGTTATTTCTAACGTTCACTATACAGATATAACAGCATATGAAGTATTAAGTACCATCAGACTCCGTTGTGTACCTATACTTGTAGATGATTAGATTCCTAAGCCACTTTCTTATTACGCCATAGCCCTGAGATTACTCGTCATCATCATCATCTTCTTCTTCATCTTCATCTAAATCTAAATCTCTACATGCATCTTCTTCTTCTACCTCTTCGTCCTCGGCCTCGCCGGCACTCTCCCTATCCATATCATATGTTTCGTGTAAGTAATCTAAGTCATCTTCCGATAATGCGATACCACTAAGGATATTGCACATGTCCTCTGGCTTGAAAAAGAAAAGGGTTTCTCCTCGAGGATGATGGTATGGTTGTATCTGTATTGAGAGGGGGAAAGAGGCTTTACCTGTCGTGTAACATTCTATTAATTATTTTTCTGTCAATTCCTTTCATTGTTATTCATGCCATCTGCATATAGGTGCCTTGCCTGAAATGTTAGCTTGTGACTGTCCAATAAAATCAGAGGCAATACCCCATTTAATATACCTGCAACATGCACAGTCTTTGCCTGGTTTTCTTCCACTGAATTGTACTTGGTTGGATAACTGGAAGGTGAGAAAAGACTGGCTGCGATGAGTTTCCTTTAGCTTCAACGCTGGAAGCCGACGAGGGCAAACAAATTTTCCGCTGCGTTCCAAAGATTGATAACAACAGTAAGAAAACTACATATAAGACTTTATGTATATCTCCATACCAAGTGCTAATTAGTGTATTGGATGACCAGGTCAGGGCGGATAAGTGAAAAATGCCATGAGAAATAAGGACCTCTGCATCAAATTCCCGTGTAAATTTAGCTTCAGTTTCGAAGGTGCGAAGTCTTATAAATACGTAAGTAAACCCCTAGCCTAATACTATGAGCTCTGTTTCATAGAAGTCAAGAGGAATTTCGATCCTTAGGTATAGCACAATCCTAAGAATCGAGCCCAAGTTTCGAATTTGTTAACCGGAAATGATAGTGTGCTAGCAAACCCAATTGCAAGAGCGACGGCAACTTTTTCACTAAAGGCAACAAGCCGGTGAAGCGTGACCTCGAGCTGGAACCAGAGGTTGAACAGGGTGGATACTATCAACTTCGTAGTGGCGCCACCATCTGTATGTACTCTTAGTATTCATTTATTAAGCTGTATCTAGATATCTCAAGCATCTAACAATAGGCTAGACTCCCCCAGCGACCTCGAGATCGGAAGTTTTGCTGTGCGCAATGTTTACGCCAACCAGACCATCGACGAAGCCGAGGTGGCTCATCTCGAGGCTCGCGGGTTATTTGAGGGTGACGATGACGAGGATGAAGAGATGATTAAGGACGAGGTTATGCAGAAGCTGTAAGCTTAAGAAAAGATTCATTACTTAGTATCTATCTTACACGCCAGTCAATACTGGGTTTGGCTGTTCCATCGGACTACGTAAACAGCCTAATGACAGGAAATTCAGAAACGGCACTCATGTTTCGCTCCTGGCTAGACCTCTTCACTTTGCAACAAGAGGATCATAGGTTGGGAGGAGATATCAAAGAGCTTTATAAAAATCGGAACCTCGAGCTTGCCGGAAAAGAGTTCTTCATCACCAAGCAGGGCTGGATACATAGCGCACCAGTTTACCTTGTCCTCAGGGACGTAGAAAATCCTGGCCCAGACGGTACGCAAAATCATCGGATTGTTGCGCGCACAGGTATTTCCGAGAAATCATTAGACATGACGGAAAGGATCAAGTCCTTGCCTCCTTGTCGTTTCCAGATTGTTTAGCGAGTCTCTTAAACCATGCTGATGCTGAAGGATGGGATATTCAGGTTGGTCCCAAAGGCATATGAGCAGCTCAATTTCATAACAATATACGGCAGGGGTTCTAGTAGCTTTATGGTTTTAAGGCGAAGATTAATATACTCTGAATATCATCACAGAGACATACATGGTGATACTATAAACTACAGAATTAAATACTTCAGGACCCCTTAACAACCGCAGGCCATCCAGAGCTGAAGTCGAGCTTATTCCAACCAAAGCGGAACTCATTCGCAGGAGTTTTGCTTTGAACGTCGTATGGCACTGAGACCGTACTGGGTTAGCTTATGTCCTCGTTGTCATATAAAGAGTAATCGTGAAAAAGTACTTGCCGTAGTGATAGTATATGATAGCCCCCCCGGCCTCGTCGTCGACAAGGACCCCTTGACCGCCAGGAGCCCATATGTTATTATGGGTTCCCAAAATCTCCTTACCGCCACTGTTGTTAGCACAGTCGACCCCTTTGTCATCGACGTAGCCGGTACCCGGTTGCTTAGAGCGGCACACCATGACTTTGTATACGTCGCCCCTATCGACCCAGTGGCCATCTGGTTGCTTGCAGCATCGGCCAGACGAGAAGAATAGGTAGTACCAATCCTGCCATTCGAAGATGTAAGCCGCCTCTGTCGGACCGTTTGGAAATGCCGACGTCTTGTTGTTAGCGAGGTGGTTGATATTATTGTTAGCACCATCCGCGATCTTGATCGGCGGGTCTGCTAGTGGGAGCTGGAAGAGACCCTGCTGGTACGAGCCAAATGTGAGGAGGTTCCGACGATTCCCTCCGTCGTCGATAGTTAGGAGAGCGGCGTCGAGGATATTATACCTCTTCGCCCAATCGATCTCAAGGCGCCCGTGCCACTCCCAGTCACCAATCTCGAGCGTCTTGGACGAAGCGACAAGGAGACTGGAGTTGTGTGCCCACGTGTGTATGGCAGGATCTGTCACGCCAACTGTAGAATAGTCGAATTCGTGATTGTTGATATAGACGTAGTACGTGTCACCCACGCGATGTATCGAGGGGGCACCGCCATACTCGCGGAATTTCGCTGTGCCTTCGTGCGCCCAAGGGCCATACAGAGAACTGGCCGTCCAGACGCTGCCATTCTTGCCTGTGGTATATAGGAATAGTTTATTGTCAGATTGACGCCGGATTAAGGCAGGGTCTAATGTCTGGGCGATAGGGTTGTTGGGAATTGTGCCTTTCATAACCTCGGGAGCTGGCCAACCATTTTGAGCCGAGGCATACTCGGTCAGGAGACCAGCGATGAGGCCTGTTGCGAGAGTAACAAGTCTTTTGGAAATCAACATTATGGAAACCAAACACAACCGTCTTAGAACTGTGCTTCAACCTATTGGCACTGAGAGAGCAAGTTATAAGGTCATCAGGCTCGTCCGAGAATCAGAAGGTTGCGCCCCTTTAATAGACAACGGCAATATGCTTCTTACATATTGAAACCCACGCTATAGATAAATCCTATGTAGTCTTCTGTTGTAGTCGTATTTTATCACCATAGAACGCGGCGGAGGCTGACGCACTGCCACCTTTACAGATTACTATCAAGGATGATAGTGGGTAAGAAATTCAGCTTTAGCTTGGTATATTACATTCAAGTTGTTGACGCCGTGCATCTACCGGCATATGGTTAGAAAAGGTACCGCTCTACTATTTTCTCTCCTCCTTAGAAGAACGTTTACGGGAATTTCAAGTAAACATAATCCCCTTAACGAAATGTCATAATATTCCGGACTTAAACTACAGAAAGATCAATTCGTTGGATGCTTGTAAACCTAGCCTACACGGCATACGCTATTCTTATCCCTGCATTAAATATACTAAATATAGGAGGCAACCCCCCGGGGCTTTATCTCAGTAAAGCTTAAACCAGTAATGCGAAATTTTTTTCGTTTATCTCGTTATACCCTTTTTAGCCACACCAATTTTCAACCAATTATACTTTTAACTTACTTTTAAAAAAAATTTCGCATTTTTAATTTAAGTTAATTTGGTTTTTTTTACTTTTTTTATGGTATATTAAATTTAATAGTTATAATTATTAACATTAATGTAAATAATAATTTATTTATTAAATATTTTTTAATTTTATTATTAAGTTTATCGATTAAATTTATGCGTTTTAAGTCTTTTAAAGTGTTAAAAGTGGGGTTAAAAGTGGCTAATATTAACTGTAATACCGGTCGTAACACGGTACGTAATAAGGTTGTATGGGTATAAAAAAAACCGGGAAAGTTAAAGTAATTAAATAATAGCTTTTAAAGTATTTTATACGTGATTGCGGGTGTTATAGGTGTTATTATAAGTATTGTTATTGGTGTTATTATAGGTGTTGTTAATGTTAATTGCGGTATATTACTGGTTGTAATATTATTTTTACGTTAAACGTTAAAGCTTGTAATATTATAACGCAATATTGTACGGGTATATAAAAAAGATGGAAAGGTAAAAAAAGTAAAATATTAGCCCCGAGTTATAAAAATAAAAAGCATTTTGTACGTTATTATTAAATATTAAGTTATTATAAATTTATTATTGTTAAAAAAATTATGCCACGTAAGTTTTTTTAACGACCAAGTTAACTTAAACCAAAATTTAAAAAACTTTTAACTCGTGACCTATAAATACAAACACATAAACCATGCGTTTTGTGGCGTTGGTAACGTAAGCCGTTAACGGGCAAAACCCGTTATTATTTCTCGAATTTTGGTTTAAGTTATTAAAATAACCGGGGCTGTATAATAGCCTAAATTTACAACCAGTTAAATTAAATAACCTTTTTATATAAATATATATAAAAATTGTTAAAATATATTAAAATATTACGTTTTTTAATTAATTAAAAATATATTTAATTATTTTATTTTTTATATTATATAATATAACCTTTTTAATAATAATTTAAATATTAATAAAAATATTATTTATTAATTTTTTAAATTAATAACAATTTTTAATTAAATATAATATAATAATAAAAATAAATATTATTTATTATTTTTAAAAATTATTTACTTTTATAAAAAAGTTAATATTAACGTTAATATTAATTAATTTAAAATTATTTTGTTTTAATTTTATTATAATATTATTTACATTTTTTATTAATTTTTAAATAAATTTAAAAAGTTTAATTTTATTAATTTTAATATTTTTTATAATTATTTTAACAATTTTTAATTTTTTTTCTATATTTTTTAATTTTTTATTTATTTTTTTTAAATATTTTTTAATATTAAATTTATTATTTTTATTATATTTTTCTTTATTTAATAAATTAAAAAGTATATTATTATTATTATCTTTTTTTTCTTTTTTTTTTTATTAATGGCTTTATTTTATTATATTTTAAAATTTAAAAACTATTGTTTTTATAACGTATTAAATGTAAAAATATTCTTTAAAATATGTAAAATTAATTTTTTATTTTAATTAACTTAAGTAAAATATATCTTTAAATTTATAAATAATATTAATATATAAATTTTTAAAAATTAAATTATATAAAAAAAATCTTTTATAAAAATTAAATTTATTTATTAAAAATAAAATTTAATTTTTTTTAATAAATTTTCTTTATAAATTTTAATAAATAAATAAAAGTAATTTTATATAATTATAATTAATTTTATTTAATAAATAATTTTAATAGTTTTAATAATATTAATTAAATATATATATATATTTAATTTTTTTTTAAAATATTTTTAAATTTTTTAAATATTAAAAAGTTTATAATTAAAAATGTTATTTATATTTTTATATAAATATTTTAAATTAAGATATTTATAATGTTAAAAAATTATTTTATAATTTAATTTAATAAATTTTTACATTATTAAAAAAATATATTATATATAAAATATATAATAAATATAAACTTTAATATTTTAATTTAAATAAAATATATACATTTTTTAAAAATTATTTAATAATTTTTTATTAAAATTATTAAAAGTAAAAAAAATAAGAATTATTAAATAAAATATATTATAATAAAAAATAAAAATTACGTTAAATAATTTTAAATATGGTTTATTAATAATATAATTTAAACCGATTAAATAAAAAAATGGGTTTAAATTTATATTATAACGTTTTAAATTAATAATATATTTTAAAATAATATATATTAATTTTCGTAAATTTTTAATTTTAATTTTTATTTTAATAACATTTTTACCTTTTACTTTAATAACATTATTACTTTTTATTTTAATAATATTTTTACTTTTTACCTTAATAATATTTTTGCTTTTTACGCCAGTAATATTTTTAACTTTTTTAATATTAATATTATTAAAACTTTTATAAAAAATAATTTGTTTACGGTTATAATATATAAGTAATATTATTTAATATTAAATAAATTAAATTATAAATATTTAAATTTAAATATTAATTATATAAAGTTATAAATTAAATATAAATTATATAAATTATAAATAAATAATAAAATAAAAAATATAAATAAATAAATATTATTAATTTATATTTATTATAAATAATAATAATATATATTATTATAATATTAAAAAAAAAATTATATTATATTAATAAATAAATAATAAAAAGTTAAAAGTTAAAATTATTATTTTTATTATAATATAATTATATTATAAATAAAATATATTTAAAACATTAAAAATAAAATTTAATTTATTTTTTAATATTAAATTAATTAAATTATTAAGAAATTTGTTAAAATAATTTTTTTTATTATTTTAATTAATATATATTAATTATATAATATAAATTTATATAATTAAATTTAAATAATTGGTTACATTTTAATTATTATACTTTTTATATTTATATAATAACTTTTTTATATAAATAATTATTTTTATTTTTTTTATTTTATATAAAATATAAATAATTTTTATTTTAATTATTTTTTTTTTAATCTTTTTTAATTTTATTAATAATTATTTATATAATATTTTATTATTATTTAATATATTAAACGTTTATAATTATCTTTTTATAATTTTATAAAGTATTAAAATTTTAAATATTATTTTTAAACGTAAAGTTATGTATTAAAGTTATTATAAAATTATGGTAAATATGCGCTTTTTTTAAAAAAATAATAAATTATTAAAGGTAATTTATTATAATTTATTATATTATATATTAAATAATTATTATTTATTTATTATAATTTTTTAATTAATTATTTTTTAATATTAATAAAATTTATTATTTATAATAAATATTATAATAAAAAATTATTTAATTATTATTTTATTTATATTATTACGTTTTATTTATTTTTAATTATATAATATATATTTAATATTAATATTTTATAAATGGATTATTTTTTTTTAAAATTTATTATAAGTAATTTTTAAAAATTATATCGAATTTTTATAAAAGCTGTTAATAATAAAGTTTTTAATTTAAATATTATATAAAATAATTTTATATTATTTTATAATATTTGGAAAAAAAGAAGTTAAAAATATAAATAATATTATTATATTTATAATTGCGTTGTTTTATTAAGTAAATAAGTTATAAATTACGGTAGTTTTATTTTTATAAAAGATTTAAATAAATTTTAAATTATTGAATAATTTTAAATTGTTAATAAATTTTAAGTTATTAATAACATTTAAATATTATATTATTTTAAATTAAAATTATAATTATTAAAGTTATAATTATTAAAGTTATAATTAAGTCGAAAATTTTAAATAATTATTATTTATAAAAAGGTTATTTTATATTTATTTTTTTAAATTTCTTTTATAATTTTTTTTTATATTTAATCTTTTTTATTTTGTATTTTTTTTATTAATGTTTTATATTTATATTGGCAAATTTAAAAAGTTAAATTTAGTTTTTTTTTTAAAAATAAAAAAAAAGGAACTATTAATAATTAAATTATATTATAATAAAATAATAATTAATTATTATTATTTTATTAAATTAAATTAAACGGTTAATATTTATTTTTATTTAAAATAATAATTTTAATAAGGTTTAATAATTTTTATTAATAAATAATAATAATTAAAATTTTTTAAAATTTATAATTTTTAAAAATTATATATAAATTGTTATAAAATTAGCTTTTTTTTTATTAACTTCTTTTTTATTAACTTATTTTATTATAAGATTTAAATATATTTTAAGTAAAGTTTAGCCTTAAGTTTTAAATTTTATAATTGTAAACGTTAATATAAATATAAAATTTAATTAATTAAAAGGTTTAATATATATAAAAATTTTATTTTTATTTAATATATAAATTTTATTTAAAAATAAAAATAAAAAACCTTTATTTAAATTTAATAAGTAAATTTTAAATATAATTAATAATAATATTAAAATTATTTTTAATAATTTTATAATAAGAAAAATATTTAAATTAATTATATATATAAAAAAATTTAAATTAAAAATAAACGTTTTTATTATATATTTAATATTATTAACCATTTTTAAAATTTAATAATTATTTATTATTAAAATAATAAATATATTTTTTATTAACGTTAAATAAGTTAATATTTTTAAAATTAAATTATTTATTATTTTAAAACTTTTTGTAAATGTTTTAATTTTATTTTTTTTAAAAATTTTAAATATATATTTTAATAAAAAAATATAAACCTTTTATTTTTATTTTTTAATAAAAAATATATAAATTTATAAATTTATTATATATTATATTAAATTTAAAAAGGTTATAATTTTATATTTTTTATTTAAAAATATATATTTTAATTTTATTAATTTTATATTTAAAACGTTAATATTATTATTTATTTATAAATTTCTTTTTAATTATTTAAATAAATTTAAAAATTAAATATTTATTATTTTTATTTATTAATTTAAAAAAATAATTATAATAAATTTTTATTATAAAATATAGTTTAAAAAGTAATTATTATTTATTATTTTAAATAGTTTTTTAATTTTTTTGTATTTTTTTTAACTTATTATTTTTTTTTTAAATATAATAAAAAGATTTTTTAAATTGGTTTAAATTAATAAAAATTATTATAAAAAATTATAATTAATATTTTATTAAAATTTTTATTAAATTTATTTTATATTTTTTAAAATTAAAAATATATTATATTAAAATTAATTTTATTTATTATATTATATTTATTTATTATTAAAATATTAATTTATTTTTAAATAATTTATTTTTTAAGTAAAAAATATTAAAACGTAATAATAAAAAAAAAAATAAAATAGATAATAATATTGTTAATATAAACTTTTATAAATTTTAATATAATAATAAATTTAATTTTTTTATAAAATTTTTTATTTTTAAAAATTTTAATTAATATTTTAATTATAACGTTTTTTTTAATATTATTTTTACTTTTTAAATAAAAAAATAATTAATTATTATTTATTAAAAAAAATTTTATAATATTATTATTATTAGTAATTTATATTAAACATATTATATTAATTTTATTTAAATGTTAAAAAATTATAATTAAAACGGTTAATTATTTTTTATTTAATTTATTTTATTAAGTTAATATTTAATTTTTATTAAATTATATATAATTAATATAAAAATTAATAATTATTATTATTAAAATAATATATATTAATAAAATATATATTATTATAATAAATAGTTATAATTAAATAAAGTTTTTATTTATTTTAAATAATTTATTTATTTTTTATTTTTTAAAACCTTTTTTAAAATTTATATTTTAAATATTTATTATATTTAATTAATTATTTTTAAAAGTTAATTTTTTAACTATTTTAATTAATATTTTTTAATTTAATAATAAAAATCTTAATTTTTATTTTTTATTTAATTTATAATTATATAATAAAAGAAATTAATATTTTTAATAAAATTAATTATGTTAATATAAAAATTATTAATTATTATATAATAATAATTAAATTTATTTTTAATTAAAAAATTTAAAACTTTTTTTAAATTATTTATTTAATAAATTTATAATAATTAAATTATAAAAGGTTTAAATATTAAAACATTTTATATATAATTTAAAAATATTTAAAAAAAAAATAATTATTAAAAATTATTTATATTTATTAATTTTTTTTTTTTATTATTATTATTATTATTATTATTATGAAATATTTTATTTTTATTTATAATTTTATTTTAATTTGTATAAATATTTTAAGTTTTTATATTTTAAATAATATTTTTTTTTAATTTTTTAAAGAAATTAAAATTATTATTAATAAACTTTAAATATTTATTTAATTATAAGTTAAAAATTTGCTAAAATTTTAATAAAATATTAAAATTTTTTATAATAAATTTTTTTTAAGATATAAAAAAAATAAAGTAAATAATTATATTTTTATTATAAATTTTAATATTTTTAAAATTAAATAAAAATTATTTAATTAAAAAAAGGATTTTTATATTAATTTTATTAATTAATTTTTAATAACATTTATTTTTAATTAATAAATTATTAAAAGTAATATACTTAATTATTTTCTTTTATTTTTTTTTATTTTTTTAAATTTTTATAAATTAAGCGTAATAATAATTTTAATAATAAAAATGTAATTATATAAATATATATTTTAAAAAAGGACATTTTAATGTTAATATGCTTTAAAAAAGGTTGGTTTAACCTTTTTAATATTATTTAATAAAATAATTGGTTTTAATTTTTATTTTTTATTATTTTAAAATATATTTAACGTTAAATCTTTTAAATAAAGTTATAATTATTAAATAATTTAATAAAAAGTTTAATAGTAAATTTAATGTTATTATATTTTAAAATTATAAAAGATATTATATTTAAAAATATAATTATATATATTAATTAAAAAGATTTTTTTTTTAAAAAAGATTTTATTAAATAATTTTATTATTAAATTTTAAACTATTTTATTTTTATTTTTATTATTTAAAAATATAAGGTTTTATTTTAAAATATTTAAATAAATAATAATAAAAGTTAATTTTTAATATATAAATATATTTAATTTTATAATATAATTAATAATATAATAAAAAAATGTTAAGGTTTATATTTTAATAAAAATTAATGTAAAATTATAATTATATTATAAAATAATTGTAATTATTTTATTTTAATATATATAATTTTAAAATTGTTTTTTTATTTATAATATATTTTTATTATTTATATAAATTTTTAAAATTAATAATTATAATTATTTAAATTTATATTTTTTTATTAATTAACGTTTTTTTTAATGTTAATTTTTTTATATTTATAATAAATAATTATATATTTATAAAATTAAATAATAATAGTTATAAATTATATTTTATTTTTTTATTTAAATTTAAATTAGTTTAAATTTTTTTATAAATTTTTATTTAATTAAAATCGGTTATAAATTTAAAATTTTAATTTAAATATATTTTTATTAAAATCTTTTTAAAAATATTTATTTATTTATTTTAAAAAATGTTATATTTTTTTAAGTTTGTTTATTTATATATTATTAATAAGGTTTTTAATATTTATATTTTTATAAAATTACAAAAAGTTATATAAATGGAAAATTTTATAGTTATTTATTTTAATAATATTAAAATATTAATTTATTAGTTTAAATATATTATTTATTATATTAATGTAAATAATTTTTTTAAAAAAGGTATTTATATAGTTATAAAATTAAATAATTATTATTATTAAATTTTAATTTATTTTTTTTATAATTATAAATTATTTATTAAAAAAAGTTTTTTTTAAATGTAATTAAATTTATTAAAAGTATTGGTAATTGTGGAATTATTATTTTATTTTAATATAAGTTAGTAATAATATATTATTAAAATTAATTATAAATTAAATAGTAAATATATTATATTTAATAATAAAGTTTTTAATTATATTTTATTAATAAATCTTTTTTTATTAAAAAAAGGTTATTATTAGTTAAAAATTGCAATTTTTTTAAATAATTTTTATATATTTAAATTATTAATTAATATGTGTTATTTAAATTTATAATTAATTTAAAAATGTTAATTTAAGGTTATTAATTTGGTAATTTTATAAATTTAATAAAAGGATAATTTTTTTATTTATATTTTATTAATTTTGTTATTATTATTTTTTATAATTTTGTTAAATATTAAAAAAAAAAAATTAAATGTGTAATTATAATATTGTTGTGTTAATAAAGTTTAATAAAGGTTTATAATTTTAAATTAAAATTTTATTTATTATTTTTATTGTAGTTTTGTTTTTAATTATAAGTTATTATTATTAGTTTATTTTATTTATATGGAAGAATTTTAATAAAAATTAATGTAAAATAGTGAAAATTTTAAATATTTAAAAAATAATTATTTAATGATATTTGTAAGTATAATTGTTTTTTGTTAATAATATATTTTGTTATATTGATTTTTTAATGATTAAAGTTGTTAAATTTATTATTAATTTGTGGTAAATGTTTAATTTAAAGTAATTTTTAAATAAAAAAAGTTTTTTAAACGTTGTTTGTTTGGTTTTTATTAAAGGAAAAAAATTTTAAAGATATAATTATTAATAAAGTTTTAAGTTTTTTTTTTATTTTAAATATTTAATTGGTAAAAGTATTTAATATAAGTAAATTATTATTATTAATAGTTTTGTTAAATAAGGTATTATATAAGTTATATAATATTTATATTTATTTATTATTATTAAAAGTTATATTAAATAAAACGTTGTATAAGTTATAAATTATTTGTATTTATTTATTATTATTAAGGTTATTATTATTTAAAAAAAAAATTTTATAAAATAGTTTATTAAATGTTAAATTTATTTTATTTAATTAAGGTTTTAGTTAAAGGTTGTAAAGTGTTAATATTTTTAATATTAAAAAGGGATTGTTTTGGTAAAATATATAATTAGATTTTTAAATGGTTTTTTGTTTAATATTTGATATGTAAGTAACGTTTTTAAAGATTTATAATAGTAAAATTTTTTTTTTATTATTTTATATTTTTTAAAATTAATTATTTAAATTAATTTGGAAATATAAATGGTTATTTTTTATTAATTATTATAAAATTTTTATTATTATAAATTTTTATAAATTAAAAAATGGTAATAAATTTTTTTTTATTAATTTATTTGGATTATATTATAAAATGTAAATATTATTTAATATATTTTTTATTTTATAAAGTAATATTTTTATTATAATGAATAAATTATTAATAAAAATTATAATATAATTTATTATTTTATAATAAAATTGGTTAATTAGTTAATTAATTTTAAAGTTTAATAAAAATTTAATAATTA